>NC_134419.1:58083742-58386772 GCF_030867145.1 Opisthocomus hoazin | reverse complement strand
CCCACAGTTGCCTGGCACCAGACAGCTCTGGCCTTGTTACTTTAAGACTGCGCCTTTCAGTAAAGCAAAGAGAGACGGAAAGCATTTTTGTGGCATAACATCATGAGAATAGCATGCAAATTCAAGGGAGGAGCCTTGTCCAGGATGGTCCTTTCCTCCCAACAGCCAGCCTGAAAAAATATGCCTTTTGTGAAGGGTCCCTCAGCTCAGCAGACCTTGAGACCTCCCAGTGACCTCCGAGAAGTGACGCACGGTGAAACCTCTCCCACCAGCAGCACAGTCCTGACCCCTGAGCGTTCCCACTGCCCCTCCCGTGAGCAGAAACAACATTCCTTCCGACTCAGGACTCCAGGGGAAGCCCTGCTGTCCCATCCACAGGGCTCTTCAACTACTTACAGATATCTTCTGCTGTCCCCAGGGTTGGCCCCGGCTGGCAGCCTGTGCAAAAGCAGAGGCACCTAAGGAGGAAGGATTTCCCGTCACAGTCCAGGGGCTGCAGCAGAAGAGGTGTGAGTGCCTTTCTGCCTGATGTCTGCCGAGCAGAAGGTCCCTGCCGCCCAAGGACGCTGCACTCACCCACCACGCATTGGGCTATTACTCCCTCTGCTCCACACATTTGTGAACGTCACGGGTCGCCACTCCCTCTAATCCCTTCTTCTGTGAACACGTAATTTACCTGAGGGCTGGAGACTGCTCTGAAAGGAGGCACCCTTCCTACCTGCACTTGCTTAGGAATTTTTTTGTGGCACTACAGAAGAGTTGATAGTAACAAATTGGTTATTTCCACTTGATGCAGCACAGCATCAGCTGACTGTCACCTGTGACCTCTGTGGACTGGAGGATCTGCAGACTCTAGACCACTTGCTGCCTGCACTGGGGCTGGCATTGGTGCATGGGGGTGGTGTTGGTGCAAGGGGCTGGTGTTGGTGCAGGGGGCTGGCACTGGTGCAAGGGGATGGTGTTGGTGCACTAGGGCTGGGGCTGGTGCACAAGGGCTGGCATTGGTGCATGGGGCTCAGCAGGGTGCGTGGGGCTGGTAGTGTTGCGTTGGGACTGATGTTGGTTCTCAGGGTGCTGTGGGGTGCATGGGGCACAGCGGGGTGCATGGAGCCAGCCTAGCTCATCCCAGGAAGCTCCTGTGGGAAACCTACCCAGCTCTTGTTGCATCCTGGTAACGAGTCACTGCCTGGAAATGCAAAACCTCCCAAACCCAGTAACGACTGCTGGGGGTGCTCTTTAAAAAATGAAAAAGAAATCCGTCTCTGAGGAGGGAAGAAGCTGGAGATGAAGCTACCTTTCACTCCCACTGGCTGTGGGGTGCAGTTTTGGTGGGAGGGTGTGTCTTTCCTCACTGAGCACAAAGTATGCCTGTCTGGACAATGGCAAGAGGTGACTTTCTGTGCTGGGTGTCTGTGCCCACCCAATTTTCAGTTACCTCCATCTGGTCAGACTGTGTGTGCTTTGCAGAGCCCTTGTTTGGCGTTCTTTGCCTATCCCGTACTTTCCCCACAGACTTCACCTCTTTCCAGCTGGCAATGCCTTTGGCCAGCTGCTGCCTGGTGGCTGAGGAGCTCCCTGCAGGGACAATGAGGGGTGGCACTGGCTGTGGGTGTAATTTTTGGCAATGCTGCCTTTGAGACTGCCTCTCTGCTCCTTGCCAATGTGCCCACGCACTGACACGCTGCAGTGACCCAGTGCTGGTTTGGCATGCTGCAGGCTCCTGTCACCTCTCCTGGTGTTGATACCTGCCAGGTCTGGCCAAGCCACAATTGCTGAAATGCCAACATGCATTCTTTGGAAAGCCTAAATAATTCCACCTTGATTTGAAGCTGTGATGACTGGTCTTTACTAAAGACTAGCTGGAGGCAGTGCCAGAAGGCTTCCCAGCCTGGTTCACCCTCATGTGAGGGGTGACTCAGACCAGAGTCTGATTTTTCCCCTGCAGGGAGAGGAGGAAAGGTGGAAAAACAGGATCAAATATGCTGAGGCAAGAACTCACTCCCCCTTCCTCCCAACATATATTAACATCAGTATAACTTGCCTTCGTTTTGGGGACAGGACATCAGAGAGGCTGCTGGTAGAGCTACAGTGACTCCTGGTCCTTGCATCAAGTCTGGGGCCATGTTACCTCCCTTATATCTTGAGTCTGATGGAGAGAGATCAGAGCAGCAGCTGAGCCTTCAGCAAGGTGTTCCCAGAGATTTCCAGTATGCAGACTCTGACATGGCTCTTGCTGTGGCATGGAGACTCTCCAGAGAGGATCCAGCACATCTGCTGAGGCTTTTTTCACCACTGGGATGCAGACATGTCCCCCCCTCCCCTGCATCCCCTCGCCCCTCTCTGCACCAGTCCTAGCGGTATCTAACTATTGCCAGTGCTGCAGCCCCAGGGATGCTCTCTACCTCTCCTGAAGCACTGATAAAATCAGGCCTGGAGGAGCCCAGAATGACCTCAGTTCAGGGTGAATTACTACACGGACTATTCAGGCATGAGTGAGTCAGGAAAACCAGCCACAATCAGATCTCAGAGCATCAGCATTTTCTTGCTGGCAGGTTTATCTGCCATCTGGTGAAAGGAGACCTGTGCATGCTGCAGCCAGCAGCTGATGGGACATCTGGACTCTGTTTGCATCCCCAGCCAGCCAGCGGGTTGCAGAAGGGGTTTATGTCAGGCAGCTGCAAGCTCAGCCCAGCATCTGGCCCTGAACAAGGACAGCGAGTACCAAGTATCAGCTAATGAGGGAGACGGCTTAGGGGGCTTGTTAGGCTCAGCACCCCAGCACAATCCAGGCTTCCAGGCTTGAAAGTGAAGGTCATTACTAGAGAAACAATATATTTCTCCTATCTGTCTAAAAGCAATTAGAAAAAATTCATCTACAAAATGGGGATAAAAATGAAAGAATTTGAGCTTAAAAGCCAAGCTTATTCCATAGGTTTTGAAAGTTATTTTATTTTCTTCCTGTAACAACAAACACCATCTGAAGGGGAGAAAGAGAGTTTTTGTTGCTTTTTGAAACTGGGTTTGGAATGCTTTTTTTTCAAAGATACATGACCTTTGGGGACACATCTGTAGCCAGATTCAGTTTGTTTTGGTAAAAGCCAGGTCACATCGGATGCCGGAGCAGTGCAATTGCAACGGATGCTGGAACAGTGCAAGGAGCACCAGCAGCGTCAACAGCATGGTGACCACCTGGCAAAAAGCAATGTCATCTGCTTCTCCTGAGCTTCTAGTACTTGGTAAAACCAACGCAGCCACACAGACAGAGCTCCTGTTCAAGCATGTGACCACCTAGGTTTCCAGATGTGGGATATGTGAAGGGATATTCCTAGAAGAAGAAAGTGATTGCAAGCAAGCCTGTGGGAGGTGTGACCAGATTGATGAACTGCTCTGCTTGGAGGCTGAGCTGCAGGAGGAGGTGGGCAAACTGAGGAGTACTTGAGAGTCTGAGAAGGAGGTTGGTCAATGGAGCCGTAACCTGCCATCTATGATGCATGCAAGCCAACTCAGCATGGTTACTATGGAGGCAGGTCCAGGATCTGCTTTGTGCCAGCAGGAGGACTGTGGCACAAGGGATAGGGAGGGATGGAAGAAGGTTACAGCACAGAATGGTGAGAGAACCCCCTCCTTACCGTCTACCCTTACCATCTTATCCTTACCAAACAGGTACGGGGCCCTGGGTACGGTAGATGAAGTGTGTAAATGAGAAAGAGGAGAACCCAGTCTTGCCAAGGTCAGAGAGACAAACCCCTTGCAACAAAACCTGCATTAAGATCAGTGCCGAGAAGAAACAACAGCGAGTTATGGACACTGGGGAGTCCCTCCTGTGCGAAGGGAAGCACCTGTTTGCAGACTGGACCCTCTTTTCAGGGAATTTTGCTGCCTCCCTGGGGCCCGAATTAGGGACGTCACCACAAGACTGAAGAGCCTAGTACAATCTTCAGATGTTGCCCTCTCCTCTCCGCAGTCCCCCATCCTCTTGGTGTTGTGGCTCTGCCTCCGAGGAGACCATCCGCCCAAAGTCTCTTTAATCTTCTGTACTCTTTCCTAAGTTGCTCAGTGCTACCTGCTTTTCATCTAGCTACCGTCTGGTCATGTAAGCCCTGATGTCTTAAACTGATTGTCATCCATGGGAAGGTGCTTAGAGAAGGAAAAGGGAAAGCCTGAGCAGCAGAGTGTGCTGTGAAATCACTGGTGGGGGACATGATCTCCTGCCCAAACCCTCATGGAAAGTGTAGCATTTTGATATATTTTTTTAAAAAAAGGTCATCTACCTCTCCTGGAGCACGAGGTGCCACCTCATGAGATGGTTCTACAGCCTGACCCACAGCCACCCAGGGCAGGAGCTCTGCAGGGATGGAGTCCTCTCTGTTGGGAGGATAGGAAACGGCAGTCTGGCCAGGTCCAGCCCTCTCACCATCCATGTTATGAACTTTGATGCCACAGGCCACATTCGTGCTGCTTTAGATGGGCTAGAGTTGTGGCTTTGTTGCATTCGTTACAATGCGTTGTTAGATCATACTGTTCTTTCAGGCCCTCAACAACCTGCTACAGCTGTGAAGTTGGCCCTGATGGGGGCTGAGGTTGGACCACAGAGCCCCAGAGGCTGCTGCCAGCCAGCATCACTATGATGCCCTGGCTGATACTACATTTCTTCACTCAGCAGTTATGGAGGAGCCGGGGTGGGGGGAACAGAATCACAGAATCATAGAATGGTAAGGGTTGGAAGGGACCTTGAAGATCGCCTGGTTCCAACACCCCTGCCATGAGCAGGGACATCCTCCACTAGACCACGTTGCTCAGAGCTCCATCCAACCTGGCCTTGAACACTGCCAGGGAGGGGGCATCCACAGCTTCTCTGGGCAACCTGTGCCAGTGTTTCAGCACCCTCATGGTGAATAATTTCTTCCTAATATCTAATATAAATCTGCCCTCTTTTAGTTTAGAGCTGTCCCCCCTTGTCCTATAACTACACACCCTTGTAAAAAGTCCCTCTCCACCCTTCCTGTAGGCCCCCTTCAGTACTGGAAGGCTGCTGTAAGGTCACCCCGGAGCCTTCTCTTCTCCAGGCTGAACAGCCACAACTCTCTCAGCCTGTCCTTATAGGAGAAGTACTCCAGCCCTCTGATCATCTTCGTGATGCTAAATAAGCCCCTTCGTAAGTCCTCCGTGTTTTTCAGCTGCCTATATAGTTTATTTATGTTCCTTCTGATGCAGAGCAGGTGAGATGTTTCTTCTTGTGTGTGCATCTGTGCTGTTGAGTTTAATTTTGCAAGAAATGTGAGCTCAGGTTTTTCTGGTTTGTCAATAGCAGCATGTGAAGTCTGTTACTGAAAAAAAGCAAAGCAAATCAAAAACCCCAGGGCACCTCTGTCTCCAGTTTTCTTTCCTCCTTTGTCACCAGTTCATGCAGTCTGTGCTGAGCTCCATTGCTACCTTATTTTACTGCTCACATGACTACCTCCCTACCTCCCCTCCCTCTGAAGCTATTTCGCAAACCACCGAAGGCTGGCAGCAGGGTGGAAGGATGGTGTTGCCTTCGAAGAGTGGCAGTTGCCCGCTGGATGCTGGGCTGTGAGTGACAGAGCAGCCCCCTTGCAGGCTCCAGCCTGGGCAGTGGGGTGAGTGGCTTCGGCATGCTGCATTGGCCAAGGGGCAGGTCGAGCCCTGGAGATGCATCTTCCCAGGCTCCATCCCTTTCCACCTGAGTGTCCCCAGGCCTCTCAGCTCCTGCTTGGTGGGGGAAAGCACGTCCTGACTCCAGCTACGATTTTGTTGATTATTGACCATGCACATGCTGGTTGTGCTGAGGGCAGAGACACAGTGGTGGCTGAGCAGATGGTGCCAAAACAACCTCCTCAGATGCTCTCAAAGCCTATTGGTAAGGTGCAAATATTTGGGAGCCCACCCTTACGTGGGCGGATGGAGCCACAGGGAGGTGACACACATCACACTTGTGCTGGGTGCTCTCAGGCAACCTGCAGTAGCTTTTCACTCACAAATAGCAAAACAAACATCACGAGGTACTCACAAGCAGAAGGATTTGCCAGGAGGGACTTATGCTGACATGTGGCTACCCTGGCCAAGAGAAAAAGCCGAATGCTTGATTCAATGAGCGGTTTTCTGGATCTGCCAGGCAACCTGCTGAAACATATCGGAGCCTGTTCAGTGGGTGGATACCTTCCTTTGAGCTGGGGTGAGGAGATTGATGACACGGACTCTGATATCCAAATCAAAGACCCTTTATTTATCAGAAAGCTGCGTTTTATACCCTTACAAAGCTGTCCATGCGCTCCAGCCCAAATGCTTATTCCTTAACATACATTGTTCACGTGCCTATTCTACACATTCAATTCGCTAGCCTAGCTGTGTATCATTACTCCTTCGTTAGCTCCAGGCGTTCTGCCAAAGTCATCTGCAAGTGATAAAGTCCTTATTTTAGTCTTGTTCAGAAACTCCCAAGGACATCCTGACCTTTGTTAATATAGAATGTTCCCACACTGGGGGATCCCCCACCACTCAAGGCCCCATCCCAGGGATGCTCTGCTTGCACGGGGATGGGCTGTTTCCTTGGGGCTCCCATGCTGCAGCTTGTGCTGATGCCTCTGGAGCTCTTGCTGTGCCCCTCCAAGCAGAGTCTGTCCCCAGCACCTCCAGGACCCTTTTGGGCAAGAGGAGGTGCTGTTGGTGCCCCTTCACCTCCTTGTCTCCAGCTGAGCAAGCCCAGCTTCCCCAGCCTCTCCTCACATGCCCTGGACTCCACCAACCATCACCATGGTGCCCCCAGGCTCACTCTGATTTGGAAGTGTCTCACTAGTCTCTGGGAACCCAAAACTGTATACTGTGCCATGATTTGGCCTCCCCAGTGCCAAGCAGAGGGAATAACTCCCTCCCAGGGCTTGCATCCGCATGTGCATCTCCTTTGGCTTGAAGAGAACAGGAGGGCCAGATGAGGAGTCATCCTTCCCATGGAGTAGCTGAGCATGTCCGGGACAAGAGGTTAAGGAGGTGAGGCAGGAACTGGAGGAATAGAGTGAGCAGGCATAGGGAGAGCTGTGGGCTCACAGCTTGTGTGGAGAGGCATGGGGGGGGAGCAGACGGTCATGGAGAGAGTGTGAAAGGAAGGACTTCTGAAGGACTGAGGAAGACTTGGTGGGCTTTGCTGCAAGCCACTGTAGTAGATGAAGGTGAATCTAGAGGCCAGAAGCTGCCTGTGAGGACACAGGGAGCACGAGCAGAGCTGGGTCAAACTCCTTTCTACCTGCTGCCCTTGGTGGGGAGTGTCCGTGTGTGCATTCTCGTGGGAGCTGGCTCTGCTAAACCTGGGGGCTTTCTGGGGAGGTCTGTGCAGGTCTGCCTGCAGAGCTGTGTGCGTCTCAGGGCTCCTTTCTGAGGGTTACAGGAGTCTCTTATGTCTGAGCCTGCTCTGGTGACAGGAAGGTATGCGAGTGCTGCAGAGAACCACAGCTTGAAGTTCATGAGCCAGGCAAGGGAGGCACAGGCTTTGGGGAGCATCGCTGCAGCCATGGCAGGCTCCAAGGTGGTAGGAAGGAGGGTGTAAGGCTTCAAGGTATCACTGGATTAGTATTGGATGCCCAAGCCATGGTGATGGGGAAGCTGAGGGAGAAGGCTCTATGTCATATCTACTGGTGGAGGCTGTCCCTGATGCTGGAAGCTGTGGGGGAAAGGCAGCTTTGGGTTGGGACAAGGCTGGGATCCAGGTTTTATGGGCTGCCTTGATCTTTGAACAATAACAGTCAAATACAAGAGCTCTTCCCAGCCCATCTTTATGCAATGGACAAGGTAATTCCCAAGCCTGGTCTCTTCTCCTCTTGTTGCTTCTGTTGACTGCCATGGAGGGAGCCATGCAGCTGTTGGCTCCTGCTGATGGTCCTCAGTCACTGTCTTGCCACATACCCCGGCCACATCCGCATGTCTCTGAGCGATGCCTGGTGGCCTGAGTCCAGCTCGTGTGTGCTAGGGATGAGCTGGTGTCAGCCCAGCTTTGCAGCTTGCCTACCTTGTAATATCTTTTCTCCCTTTTCAGCTGAAAACAGTGTGTGGTGGCCACCGTCTCACAATCTGTTAGGCGGCACACAGGTGGCCGCCAGTGTTAACGAACGCATCTATTAAATACAAGGATATCAAATGCACTTTTGCTGCGGGGCTTGCAGGCTCCTGGAAGAGCAAGCCATGACCTGCTGGCTTGACAAAGAGCCAAGCTGCTGTGCTTATGTGCTGTAAGCCTTGAGGTCCCTAGGGAATCAGTGGAGGGCTGTGAAGGACTCAGGAGGCAGTGTGGAGAGCCATAGGTGCCATGAGAGGGCCAGTCTCAGCATGTTCTCAGTTGTGCCACAGCCATGGGCTGAGCTGTCCAGAGCTGCCCAGGAGCCGCAGACAGCTTTTCAGTGCCTGGAGGTGCCCAGCAAGTTCAGGTACCCCAGGATTTGAGGTGCTGGAGAAGCTGGGCACTGCCACCCTAGACCATGGTGACCCTGCTGTGGTTCCTGGAGTCTATATTACCCCTTGACCTCTTTCCTCCAAGGTGAATTTTCTCACTTCTGCTTTGCCCACCAGAAAAGCAAGGGCTCTCCACCTTGTCTGCACACAGGGACTGGGGCAGTGGAAGAAACAGCTCCTTCGGGAAGAACAGATGCATGACCTGCTATTTGACAACCACTTCTGCTCTACAGGAAACAGCTCCAGGGTTCCCCAAGGCTTTTTCTGATGGCCAAGCTGCCAAAGGGCACCTGATTTCTGCAAGTGGGAGTTATCAGTTATGCTTCACCAGCATCTCACCCAGAGACTTAACTGTTGACCTGTTGTAGATGTCAAGCCAACATGATCTGCTCTTTCTTGGGTGCCACTTTTTGTTCCCAGAACGAAAGAAGGAGCATCCTTTAGACCTCGTGGTCATCATGTTACTGGGGCAGGTGGGTTGTAATGGTCCCTTGCTGGACCAGTGGGTTTCTGAAAGGAGTGTCTCTGCCCTGCACAGGCTCCTGGAGTTACCTGAAAGTTGAGTTTTGGACTGAAGCACAACCAGCATCGCTGGCTCTAGCTGTCATAAGGCTGTAGTATGAGTGATGTGCTGGAGGGGAGCATGTCCCAGAGGTCTCAGCATTGCTGCGGGAACTCTGTGCTGAGATGAGCTCTTGCAAAGATTGCTCATGAGTCAGAATGGGAGCTGGGCCATGGGCAGAAGGCTTTGGGTTCAGGAGTGATGCTATCAGTGATGAGAAATGTGAGTCTCAGCAGCCACAAACACCTGAAAGCAGCTACTGGGCAGATGTGGCTGCCCTGGAGGTTTTGGGGAGCTGTAAGGCTTGTCACCACTCTTGATCCACCTAAAACACTGCTAGATGCCTATCCCTTGTCGGAAGGTTTGCAGAGCCGCACGCAGACACACTCAGTGTTAGTCATGTTGCATATTTGATGGGAGCAATGCCTGAAACTTAGGGAGCCAGGAAGAGACAAAACAATGTTTTCTCTGCACCGAGTACTTCACACTAAAAAGGCACAATTAGGGCCTTATAGGAAGCCTCGTAAGGTCAGAAAGTCTCCAGAGAGGAGGCTGCCACATGTGAGAATGATGTCTGGATAGGGAATGGCTCATCTAGAGGACAGCTGGAAATCTCTGCTGTGCAGGAGGAGCTTGGAAAGCTCAGGCACACTGACACTTGCTAGGGACACTCCTGCATGGGTGCCTTCAGACATGTATACCCATGTGCCCTCCTTTGTACCTTCAACAACTTCTGTTGCACTTGAACTGCCATGGGACCCTGCTTCATGGAGCTGGGTGGCTCAGCAGAGTGGTCCTGGCTGTCCACACTTTGCAAAGCTCCTAATAACTCCTCTGTGGGGGAGTCCTCTGTGGGGAAGTCCTACCAAAAGTCCTACCAAAACCATTGGTTTAGTCCTACCAAAGCCATCATTCAGGAGACTTCCTCGTGTGTCTAGCAGTCCTCTGGTCCAACAATGTGTGTGTCTGTCAATCAACAGTTGAGGCACCTCTCCTACTGTGCTTCTGCTCTTTAGCCTTCCTCAGGCAGGCATGTAGTTTAGGTTGGACAGACCCTTGGACGTCTCTAGTCTCTAGCAAGTCTCAAAGCAGGGTGATTTTGTAAGTAGATCAAGCTGCTTAGAACTTTGTCCTGTTCAATTCTGAGCATCTCCAGGGATGGACATCCCACCAGAACTCTGGGCACCTGTTTCAGTGCTGAATTACATCTACTGAGAATTAATTTCCCCCTAAAATCTTGGTGTATTGCTAGACCTTTCAGCAACTGTTGGTCTTGTTCTGTAGGGTGCTGGACAATAGATAATGTATTATGTTGACCTTTCTTGGGACAACACTTTAGGAGTGTTGATACAGGAAATACCATTCCTGTAACACTGTAGGGCTGGGTAGAAGTCATGAGAGTATAAAAGCATCTTGTCCCAAATGGGAAGCTGTTGCAAAATCTTCCCATTCTTTGAGCCCAGTAATATCTTGCATGTCTTCTGGTCTAGCAATTGCATGTCTCTGGTCTTTTCTGCCACTTCTTTGCCTTCTACTTTTGTTTATGTTCTTGGGTACCTGTGGTTGAGGCTTTTAGTACAAGGTACAACATCTTGCATAAAAGGAGCCTTGGATCTTTTTCTTGGTCAAGTTATTGATTAAATGCCTACTTTGTTCTATGGCACTTCTCAGCATGGTTTTCACTCTCTTTTCTTGTAGGAACACTCACTTCTGCTGTGTCAGGTCCATGCCTGATGCTGCCTGAAAGGTCACTTAGGTCAGGGTGTTCCTAGCCCGGTGTTTTGCCACCTCTGTGTACCTGTTTTCAAGGCAGGAGAGGTTGCAAACATGGCCATTCAGACAAAGCAGGAGTAAAGTCAGCAGCAGGGTCGTTGGCAGAGATGTTTGTAGGTGCTTGAATCAGTGGCAGTGTTCCTGCAAGACTTCTATACTGCTTATGCTTCCTTTGGGTTTCTTTGCATTTTCTTCAATACCCCAGATGACTCAAAAAAACCCCAGGCTAGTTTTGCACTGTGTCCTCTCCACATTCTTCAAAACACTAAATGTCCTCTGCTGACCATGCTATATCCACTAGAAGCACTAGAGATACATGCTCAGGTTTGCACAAGCCACTGTAAAAGAGTTTGGAAAAAGTTTGCAGGTAAATAAATGCTGCCTTTTGGATTGTTTTGACTGTTCTGTCAGCACCATTAGCCCTGAATTTGAGTACTGACATTTGTGCTCAAAGAAATTCCATGTGCACGGTTATAGCCTTGCACTGAGTTACCGAACCAGCCTTCTCCCTCCAGGACCTCGGCTGGGTGTGGGGAATGGCCCTGCAATTAAATGAAGTTCTTGCAAAGTGCCACATCCTGCTCTTTCATGCGAGAATTTAAATTTAGGAAAACAAAGAAACAATAATTCTGATGGTGAAAACCACAACAAGCGTGGGTCCATCCAATCCACAGATATTTCTCACCAACAGAGGAAATATTCTGCTCATGGGTGATACCACTCCAAAACAGTCACGAGCACTTTGTGACCCATTCTGTCTTCTGATGGGCTAATTCCCTATCTGGATGCTCATTCCTTGAGCTCCTTCAACCAAGGTGACACTGTCCTTCTAGGGCTGTGGATAAGCTTGGTCCATGGAAGACAAGGCAGTACATCTCTATGGCCTGCAGTTACCACCTCAGAGCAATCTGGTGCAAGAGCAAAACCTACTTGTTTTGGTAGGACTGAACATATCAGTCAGTAAGATGGAGATCCTCCCACTGCATGGGAGCGGGCTGCTCTGTTTCTCAGGGAGGATTGTTGTGTGTCTGCTGGCACCCAAATTCAGGAAGAAGTAAGCATCCATGGAGTGGAAGCTCCAGCCTTTGACCAGGCTGCTGCTGTGTGTGTGAGACACCTACATTCTCTTCAGCCAGGGTAGCTCCTCACCTTTTGTGTACATGGCTGCAGGTAAGAGCAAACTGCTCAGGAAAACCTGTCTTAGACCAACATATGGGCAGCCTGTGGCAATTGACCTGTCACCTCGTATCTTGCCGCACGAGTCCAATATGCTCTCCAAACTGATGTCCTTGAATAACTTCCCAATACAAACTCTGCCATTACAGCTCATGAGCCAGGACCCAAGGAAGAGAGCTGGAGCTGGTGTCAAAGGGATCTTCTCGAGTCAGGCTTGTTTGGTCCTGGAAATGACGCAGCCTGACTTGAGTATCAGATGGTTGTGCTATGAAATGAGCAGGTTCCATTTTGATCCTGGTCCGGGCTTTCTTCTAATCCAGATGAACTGTTGCATCACAAACTTTGGACTTGAAGCTGGCTGCAAAGATCCTTACTTGCTGGTTGTCCTGTGGAGACCTGATGCTGTCACAACACATTTGCTGCTTGTTCTGATCAAGGCAGCAACCAGGAATACCCTGTCTGACTTGCGGTTCCTGGGGCTTGTGTAACCCACAGGCTGGAGGAACTCTTTTTTTATGGGTTTGCATGGCAAGGTTTTGGTAGTGGGGGGGTTATAGGGGTGGCTTCTGTGAGAAGCTGCAAGAAGCATCCCCCATGTCTGATAAAGCCAGTGCAAGACGGCTCTAAGACAGACCCGCCACTGGCCAAGGCCAAGTCAATCAGCGACAGTGGCAGCACCTCTGTGATAACATATTTAAGAAAGGGAAGAAAAAATACTCTGCAGTGAAATGGCAGGGTAGAGAGAGGAGTGAGACTATGTGAGAGAAACAACTCTGCAGACACTAAGGTCAGTGAAGAAGGAGGGGGGAGGAGGTGCTCGAGACACTGGAGCAGAGAGCCTTCCCTTGCAGCTCATGATGAAGATCATGGTGAGGCAGGTTGTTCTCCTGCAGTCCATGGAGGTCCACAGTGGAGCAGAGATCCACCTGTAGCCTGTGGAAGGGACCCCATGCCAGAGCAGGTGGATGCCTGAAGGAGGCTGTGACCCCATGGGGAGCCTGTGCTGGAGAAGGTTTGCTGGCAGGGTCTGTGACCCCGTGGGGGACCCATGCTGGAGCAGCCTGTTCCTGAAGGACTGCACCCCGTGGAAGGGAACCATGCTGGGGCAGTTCATGAATAGCTGCACCCCATGGGAAGGACCCACGTTGGAGAAGTTTGTGGAGAACTGTCTCTCGTGAGAGGGACCTTCACACTGGAGCAGGGGAGGCGAGTGAGGAGTCCTCGTCCTGAGGAGGAAGGAGCGGCAGAGATGACGTGTGATGAACTGACCATAACCTCCATTCCCTGTCCCCTTGTGCTGCTCGGGGGAGGAGGGAGAGAAACGCGGGTGAAGTTGAGCCCGGGAAGAAGGGATGGGTGGGGGGAAGGTGCTTTAAGATCTGGCTTTATTTCTCATTATCCTACTCCGATTTGACTGGTGATAAATTACACTCCCGTTTCTCCCCAAGTTCAGTCTGTTTTGTCCATGGCGGTAACTGGTGAGTGATCTCTCACTGTCCTTATCTCGACCCTCGAGCCTTTCATCATATTTCCCCTCCCCTGTCCAGCTGAGGGGGGGAGTAATAGAGTGGTTCCAGTGGGCACCTGGCATTTATCCAGGCCAAACCAAAACACCTTTTTACTTAATGCCTTTGCTTGCATGAAAGTCACATCCAAAAGCAGTTCAAAACCAAGGGCACATCAGCATGGCCAGGGCAGACACGTCTCCAGTGGTGGCTGGTAATAAATGCCCAGGGAAGGTATGAGCAGGGCTGTGGCATAGGGAGAGGACTCTCAAAACAACGTTTATGGCCAGTACTTCAGATCTTACTGTTTATCTTACATGCGGTGACCATAGTCAAAGGCAGTGGGTGTCATTGGGTCAGGTGTGCGGTGATGGACACCAGTGAGTCACTCTTTCCCCTTGGACTGTTGTCTTTGCAGAGCCAGAAAATCCGTTTCCACGGGTACCCCAGTGAGCAGTATGATGTGCTGATGGAGGATGGTTACATCCTCAGCCTCTACCAGATTCCTCACGGCAAGGGGGACACTGGGCAGTCGGGTGGGTTTGGTTTCACTGAGGGTGAAGCAGCTGTGACCCTGCTTAGAGATGAGGTAGCGTGCAAGGGGAAGCCAGTGTGAATGGCTGTGCCTTCAAACACAGTTTTGGCAGCTGGAAGAGTGATGAGAAGTTTTTGTCCAGCTGCCTTGAGCTGCCCCTGGGGATGCAGGAGCTCAGCATTGTGTTTCGCTGTGTCCGGGATGGGGTAGCACGACCCAGCGAGCCCCAGCATCTCCTTCCCTGGAGCTACTCCCTTGCCCTGGTCCAAGGTTTCCTGATAGCTCAGACCTAGGGGTGGCAAAAGTCCTTCAAATCAAAAAAGCAATAGCAGAGCCAGACAAATCATGGGAGAAAGGAATATTTAATGTGCAGCCTGCAGAAAATAATACTGAGATGCATAGGGCCATTTTATTTCCATATGGGAAGGGGGTTTTTGTGTGAAGTACCCAATTTCTCCTCTTTCAGGATCCAGGTCACCCATGTTGATAGTTCATGGGTTCAGTTTATATGGTAGTGACTGGGTGGACAATCTCTCCAGCATCAGCCTGGGCTTCATCCTTGCAGGTGTGGGGTACGACGTCTGGATCGGAAACAGCCAGGGTAACAGCTGGTCCCACTGGCACCTGATCCCTTCTATTGACCAAGAGGAGTTTTGGGATTTCAGGTGAGAAGGCCGCCAAGGATGGGGCTAGGATACTGGGCTGTCAGCGCTGACCACCTGAGGTCCATGGGAGGTTGGGAGATGGACACCTCCTCCAGCTTCTCCCCTTGCTCCCCAGTTTCCATGAGCTGGCCATGTATGACCTCCCTGCCATGGTGGGCTTCATTCTAAGGCAAACCAGGCAGGAGAAACTGTTCTATGTTGGCCATGCTCAGGGCAACTCTCTGGGTGAATGAGGAGGAGGAGCAGGCAATGGGCACGAGTGGGGCGCCAGAATGACATGGGAGAGGGGCATTAATGTCTATCCCACACTGGAAACTGCTGGGGACAGGGTTGCATTGTCCCATGCTGCCACTTTTCCTACCTGTCTTCTTGGTCCTTCTGCATGGGAGAGGGTTTTTGTGTCTTGCCCAGACGTCCTGGGCTGTGCTGACATCCAGGAGCACTGCAGGTTCATTTTGTTCAGACCCTGCATCTCAAACAGGAGCTCTGGGATGAGTAGTGTCACTGTTGGGGTTATCGTCATGATCTCTTGCTGCTTTTCAGGTCTCATAGCATTTTCGAGCATGCCACATCTGGCTGGGAAAATCAAACTCTTCTTTGCACTGGCTCCTCTCTACACCTTTCATCATGTCAAAGGGGCCACGTTAAAGATAGCATTTTTACCAGACGTGATGCTGAAGGTGTATGAGTTGTTTGTATGTTATTACTACTGAAACTCAGGATCTTGTTGCAACTCACATCCCCTGCGTTGCCACTGTGCACTGAGCCCATGCCTGTGGCAGGTATTGGAGGTGCAGGTGGGGACATGAGCGATCTCAAGATCCCAAACAGCAGGGATATCCCTTTTCACCATTTAAAATATCTGTACCTCTCTATCATTACTGTTTATCTTCTCGCTTATTGACCTAACCACACTCCAGTCCCAGAGCCCAGGAGGTGCTCAGAACAGCCTCACACCGCCTCCCATCCACCCTCTGCTCCAGCAGCTGGAAAAGGGCTGGAAAGGGAGCTGGCACTTTCCCTGGACATGCTCCACCTGAGGATCATCTGTCAATGGAGCTGGCAGATGAGTGATATGAGTCTGGATGTCCTGGTCTGAGCTTTGGAAGCTGGTACCTTAGAGATGATGCACCAGGACAATGGGGATGATGGCATGGTGTGGAAAGGACAGTGGTGGTTTCATGCTGCTTTGAGAGTCAAGTGAGACCATGGGTCAACCTCCTCAAGAGGCTGGCTAGCTCAAATGTGTCAATAATCACGTTGAGGAGCTGCCTGTCAGCGCTGGCCGGGAACAAGAGGTTCCCGTGCAGAGAAGTGTTGCAGGACCCACTGTGACCTGTTTCCTTGTGCTCTTGCAGGCAATATTTGGAACAAAACAGCTGACTCCGGTGGGGAGGAAGGAGAGAGCCACCCTTGCCAAGACGTGCAGCAATCTGCTAACAGCTGAAGTCTGTGAAAATGAGATCTTCCATATTGGCAGGTACAATAAGAAGAACTTGAACATGGTGGGTGCACCAGGGTCTTCAGGTCACAGCCATCTCCAGTTTTCCTAGACACCTGGAGATAGCTGATGAGATACAAAATGAGCATAAAAACCTAAAATCAGGTATGAAAAGCACTGTTCAAGGCAGAAGTTTGGAGATTTCTTTCAGTGATGTTGGGGTATTAATCCAAATGGAGGCTTCAGTGGGAAAGAATCCCTTGTGGTCTTGTCTGCAAAGGAAAGGTAACTCCTGCCTCATTCTCTGTTGACCTGCAACAACTTCACAGAAAAAAATAACGAAAATTGACTGGGCCAGTTGTATTTCCATTTTAAAGTGGTGGTTAACTGGTTTACCTTTAAAACCTGCTCCTAGCTCTGAACAGAATAAAGCTGTTGGAGCATATAACATTTATATTGCAGTTATAAGATAGAATGATTTTTTTCACCTAGACAAATTTTCATCATTCCCAACTCGCTTAGAAAATACTTCTTTTTTCCCTGCAGAGTCAACTGGCTGTATACCTAGCACATTTTCCAGACTATACGTCAGTAAAAACTCTTCTCCACTGGGGACAGGTAGAGACTCTGATTTCATAATATCTGTAAACAATGCTTTTTCTTTTATTCTGTGAATATGGTATTTTATAATGCTGCTTCATTTGCCCTGGAGACAAGTAAGGAGGTAGAATCAGACAAAGCCAATAAAAGTGATTTTTAAGTTGCTGCACCAAGGCGTTTCAAAAGCCACAGCTTCTAGCTACTGCTTCTGGCTGGCCAAGGAAGAACCACCCAGATGCCTATCTCTGTCCTGGGTAAGGACCTCACGCAGGTGTTTTTTGGACTCCCTCTTTGCTGTGGCCCATGGGATGGGTGCCAGCAAGCACCAGCCCAGACACCAGGGCTGTGCTGGGCAGAGAGCGCTCACCTGGACCCTGCTGGTGCTCTTTGCTTGCAGTGGGGCTGAACCAGGGCATTACCCACACGGGGTTAACCTTTTGCCTCTACCTTCCAGATTGCCAAACCCGAGGAATTCAAGAAGTTTGACTATGGGGAGAAGAACCAGGAGAAGTACAACGAGGTAAATGGGCACTTGTGGAATGAGGAGCAGAGGACGAGGCTACTAGGACCAGGATGGGGTAGCCTCCTCCAGTGGCCAGCGTGGCCTGAGTCCACTGGGATGCCAGGGGCAGCACATCTCCTTGATTAGTGCTATTAGTGCCAAAGCTTGCAACTAACTGGAGCATTTCCCACCTCCCAGGCCACCCCCTCCTTGTACAGGATAGAAGACATGACGGTGCCAACTACCCTGTGGAGCGGCTGGGAGGACTGGGTGAATCCCCCTCCGGAGACCCAGCACTCGCTTCCCCACATCACCAACCTCGATCGTCAGGAGCACTTCCCCAACTGGAAGCGCTTTGATCACCACTGGGGTCGGGATGCCCCTCAGTGCATGTACAGGCAGATGGTCGCTCTGATGGAGCAAAATCCATGAACAGTCCACGTGTTGCCCTGGGATGGAGGAGCCACGGGTTCCTATGTGCCTGAGGGCACAGGTTTTGTGTGAAGGCTGCCACTCCACTCTTCTCTTCTTAAAATGTCTCCTAACACCCTATGCCACACTGATTTAATGCCTTAAATGTAACTGTTAATTTCTGCCTGCCCTCTGTGACTGGAGATTGCAATCAACTCTTGCATCACAGCAGAACTCCAACCCTTTGCTTAGTGGGCCTCACTGGGGTTGTGTTTGCACCCATTACCTGAGAAGTCGTGAAAGGGAAATATCTGGGCCTTGGCATTAGGCTAGGTATTTCCTGGGAAATAACCCACCCAGAACAGTGTCCCATGTCACCTCTTGTGGTATGCCTTAGGGTGGAAACCCAGCTGTGTTTTCCAAGAAATTGAATTTAACATGGCCCACAGTGTTACCTAAGAGTAATGCTCTGTTCTCAGCATGTGTATCTGAAAAATATCCATCTATCTACCTACCAACCTATCTATCCATCTACCTACCTAGCTATCTATCTATCTATCCCTCTACCTACCCATTTATTCTGTCTGTCTGTCTGTCTGTCTGTCTATCTATCTATCTATCCATCCCTCTCTCCCTCCCTCCCTCCAAGAGATGTGTGATTGCTCACCTGTGAAGTCTTTCTAAGTTTAAGATGCATGGGAAGAGCACTGTGAACAAAAGGCAGGGGTTGAAAAGAGAATTTCATGGGTCTCAGGGCAAGGGACCTCCCGCAAAGCACTGATGATTTTGGTGAGACATTCCTAAACCGCCTGCTCATCCCCTGTTATGGTTTGGCTGCGACCGGCAATGGAAGTGCCACGCGGCCGCCCCTCCCCCCGCCGGGGTGCGGAGGAGAATGGAAAGAAACAGGCAGAAACTGGTGGGTCGGGATAAGGGCAGTTTAACAGAACAGCAAACAGAGGGAACAGGAATGTGAAATACATTCATCTGATTCGTGTCAATATGAAACAATGCTAGGGCAGCATGATAGGATGTGATTTTCTGTCTCGCATATCCTTGTATAACCACAGACTTAAGGAAAACAGAGTGGTTAATATACATTGTTTCTGTATCTTGCAAAGTTGCCTGACAAACACCCTGGTATCCCAGTTTAAACCAGTTTCGTTGTTACATAGTGTTACATAAGACAAGCCCATAGGACACATGGGTAAAGTCCAGAACCTTCTATATGAATATGTATTAGGGACAAGAAGAATCTATCGGAAAGTCCAGAACCTTCTCTATGAATATGTATTAACAGACCATATATAAACTGGAGACGGGAACTGGACGCTGTGTATCTTGGTCGAGCAGAGACTCCCGGCACACCCAGCGCTGTTTGCTTGCCTTTATTCACCTAATTAATTGGATACTTTAATTGAAACCCTGTTTGGGACTACCTCATTGATCACAGGAACAACAACGATACAGATGAGGAGAAAACACAACAAAAACCGCACAACCCAGAGATCCACCCTCCACGACCGCCTCGAGCTCCCGAGCCACGAGAGAGTTCCCCTCACCCAGCTCCCCCCCACCGGAACCCAGCATGACAGCACATGGTATGGAATACCGGGCTCTGTTTGGCCAGGTGGGGTCAGCCCGCCCGGCTGTGCCCCTTCCTGGAGTCCAGTGAAAATTAACCCTGTCCTGGCCGAACCCAGGACATCCCCCAAACACTGCACACTGGGTCGCCCTGCAGAGATGGGACAAGAGGTGTGCAGATGTGATCTGAGCTCATGCTGTAGGTAAATAGCCCAGAAATTTCCTGCATGACCCCTGTCCCACATAAGCATGGGGATAAAGCGGCTTTGCTGACGTAGCAAGCAGCACAGGGGCACTGGTTTTCATGGGATGGATGGGAGGGGTGTTGCCAGCCCTCTTGCTCCGCTGTCCTGTCTCCTTGGGACCCTTCAGCCCCAGGATGGGGGGGCACTGTGGGAGGGACAGCTGCAGGGTCAGTGCAAGGGTCCATCAGTTCAGAGCCTCTGCTTAAGCCTCCTGCATTTAGGCCACAAGAGCCAAGCTAGTAATGGTGGTGAAAAGATGGAGGTATATTCCCAATTTAAGGTATTTCTCAGGGCAGAAATGTTTGTCCCAACTATGTTCCCATGTGGTCTGACTGGTCTCCATCTGATTAAGCAGGCTGAAAAGGAAATTTACGGGATGAAACTCCAAGCATGCAGGATCTGTGAGCTGAGCTGCCCACATGTCTATGAGATGCTGCTTTCATGGGCTGTTCTGTGAAAGTAAAGATTCATCTTACGAGCACCATACTCTGACCCTGTTTCTTCCAACTAGTTCCTCCCCTGCCAATGGTGATGGATGGATTCACTGAGAGGGAAACCAAACTGCATGTGGCCACAACCAAACAAGGGGTCACTGGCCCTGGACAGGGTGCTCTGCAGAGCGTCATCATGTGTGACCATGCCACTGCAAGGATGTGGTTGTCATGAGGGAGGGAAGAGCAAAACTGCATGTGCTGGCATGATGCAGGTTGGAAGAGCCCTGCCTGCCCCTTGCAACGTCCCAGAGGCCTGGGTCTGAGAAGGGTGCACAGGAAGGGGCTCGTAATGCCCAGAGCTGGGATCCCCTAAGTCCTGCACAGCTGCCCTGCAGCACAACCTCGGTGATGCCCACCAAGGGAAGAATCAGACTGGGCTTTAGCATGGGAGTTTATTACTTAAATAGTTCTGAGAAAAAAGGGAAATAAATATCACTCTGCAGCAGAAGAAGGTTGGAAGGTAAAACACCAGGGCACTCTGTATTCATAGAAGGCAGAGAGAAATCACAAAACTGTGTTAGCTCACTAACATCCGAAAAAGGCTAGTCTTCCAGGCCATGAGAAATTTAGCAGTATATAGAAATCACAGCAGCAATGGGATGGATTATCAGTTTCCTTCCTTCTCATTATTCTCCTGCCTGCCGCTGTTGCCAGTATCCTTGTTCCTCTTTAATTTCTGTTTTGGGTATGCCATGAACAAGGACAACAAGAGGTGGTGTTTCTGGTCCCAGAAAAGATGCCAAGGCAATAACCCGGGCAGGGCTGAGGACATGACATGGTGTTTAACATGGAAGCAGACCACTGCTTTCCCAAACTTTTGCCTGAGGCATTGCAGGGTGGAACAAGTGGCAGCCCTTGTTTGTTAAGACCAAGATGGATGTCCTTGGGTGACTGGGTTAGTGTGACCTGTCCTCCAGGATGACTGATGGCAAAGAAAGTGATGAAGAGCAACACAAGGACCCAAGCTCACCAGCCACCTCCAGGCACTGGGAAGCTGCCCTCAGCACCCACTCATTTCTCCATGCTGGACAGACAGAGAGACCTGTAGGGCCAGGAGGATCAGGCCAGGACCACCCTGACAAGAGGCTGGTGCTGAGGCTGTCCCTTTTGTAACACCTGTGGGTCTCTCCCCCTGCCTTCAGAGCCCTTCACAACCCTCCACAGCTCTCCCAGGGACCTCGGGGTTTCAGCTGGTATAGCAGCAGCTCGGCTCCTCCTCAAGCCAGCCAGCTGAGACTTGCCCTTCCAGAAGCCCAAAGCCTGTTTGACATCCTTTTATTTAGCATCATGTTTGTCTGTCAGCTGAGAGACAATCTCCTGACTCAGCAGATGGTCGAGTCCAGCATGCAGCCTAGTCTGCTTCAATTACCCTTTCCCACCAGAACAGCACACATGCAATAAAATAGGTCTTCTCCTTTCCCAGAGTGATGGCCTCATGGCAGTGTTGATGTGCACTGAGGACCTGGGTGCCATCCCAGTGGTCCCAGCAAGGACAGCAGACCAGACTGGGCAGCCGGGTAGGAGTAGGGTGGCAGCCTTCGGGGAGTCACAGCCTATCACAGCGGCTGTGGTGGAAAGGCGTGCTGGGGTCTGCAGTCCAGCCCTGGGCAGAGCAGCCATGGTCCTGTCTAGCTGAGATGGGACCATCCGACTGCTGGGCAGAATCTGGGTAAAAGCACTGTTGGAAAACAGCATCAGCGCATAGAAAAATACCCCAGGCTGGTAATCAGTCCATTCATGATTTCTGGTCTGCACTGTGTTTCCCAGCTCCCTGGGTGTCCACCAAGAACACCATACTGGAAGCAGGTGCGGGGGACCATGTCCGGGCAAGCTGGGTCATCCCCAACTCCTGGCTGAGGTGCGGTGCCTGGGGTATCTGGTCCCCTCCACAGAGCTGCTGCCCCTGGGGAAGGATTAGGGATTTGTTTATTTATTTATTTCTGTACACCTCCTGGGTCCAGCCATGTGCCATATGTCTCACCTGCAAATGTTTCCGGCTGCTGGGAGATTATTTGTTTTCATTTTAGCAAGGATTTGGGTCACGGCTTTGTTTCAGGGTTTTAAAAGAGAAAGAAAATGCTTTGGCACAACAAAGGAGACAAAGCAATCAAGGAAAAGCCCTCTGTACTGATGGCAAAATACCAAGTGAAGCTGCGTTTTTTTGCTTCGGGCAAATTATTTCTGCAGAACTGGAAACAGAATTTAAAAAAAGAAAGATGTGTTTAAATAGGATTAACTTAAGCAAGAATTTGTACTACAGAAAGATGCTTAGGGTATTTCTTAAAGATAGAGGGACACAGTGTCAAATGCCTTAGTGATGTCCAGATAGACAATATCCACTGCTCTCCCCTCATCTACCAGGCCAGTCACGCCATCACAGTTGTTTATTTAGTTGGTCAAGCATCAAGTCAACACTTCAAGCTACTCAAAACTCAGAACATTCCAGGTAGATGCAGAGCACTCCAGACTCACTGGGAGCAGAGGGCTTTTGGCAAGACATCAGTTCTACTGATGATCCTGGTGGATTACCATTGGGGTTTTCACATTTAACAGCGTCTGATCTGTTATTTAAACAGCTCTGTTTACTCCTTGCAGCTCCTTGCTTGATCCCTTTCTTTCATCAAGGTGGAGCATGGCCTTTCACAGGCTGATTTATCCCTGGTGGCTTTAGCGCTTGGCATCCGACTCTCCTTAAGAAGAGCAGCTCAGCAGCTACCAGCCTCTCCGCGTAGCGGGCTGTCCCACCATGAAGCTTTACAGCTTGGAGGTTCCCCTTAGACCTGTTGCTAGATGGCACCAGCCACTTCTTTGCTCTCATCCCAAGAGGCTGCTGTCACCGTGGCCAGTTATCCACGCCGCCCTTTCGCTTTGCACAGGGCTCCCACCTCCACCTCAGCCTTCCCGCACTCGCACCCCTCCCCGGGAGGACGGAGCCAGGGCCGGGGCTGAGCGGGCAGCCAGGGGCTGCCGGGAGCCTCCCGCCTGCTGGGGAGGAGCAGCGGCGAGGGCAGCCCGGGGCGGGGCGGGCAGAGGCCACCAAGGCGGTCGGGGCTGTGGGGTGCGGGGGGCTCGCGGGGGCTGCCAGCAGGGCTTGTGTCTGTGCGCGCGCGCGTGTGTGTGCGCCGGGTGGGTGCGCATGGGGGCGCGTGTGCGCGCACAGGCGGCTGCGCAGGGCGGGTGTGCGCAGCTGCGCGTGCAGGACGAGGTGTGCGCAGGGGTCAGTGCGTGTGCACGGGTCTGCGTGCAGGGCGCGCGCACGGGTGCGCCTGCCGGGGTGGGCGCGCACATGGGTGCGTGTGTCCAGGCATGCCTTGCCACCTCCCCCGCGCGCCTCTCTGTGGGGGCGAGGCGGCGCGGAGGTGCCCGCCCCCGAAAGGGGCGGGGCGGGCCATGGCGCGGGTGCTGGTGGTAGGCGCGGGGCTGACGGGCGGCGCGTGTGCGGCGCTGCTGCGGGGGGCGACGCTGGGTCGCATCGCCGTCTGGGACAAGGCGCGCGGTGCAGGTGGGTCGGATATGCGGTGGGAGGCGCGCGGCGCGGCGTGGCGTGACGCGGCGGTCTCTGACTGGCTCTCGCGCAGGGGGCCGCATGAGCACGACCCGCAGCACGCGGGACGCCGCCTGCACCGCTGACCTGGGCGCGCAGTACCTCACCCTGGAGACGGAGCGCGCGGGGCCGCGCTGCAGGTGAGCCCCGGCCCCGCCCCGCCCCGCGCGTGGCCCGACTGAGGGGAGGCGCCGCGGGCTCGGCGAGGGGCGGCAGGGCCGTTCGGGCCCGTCCCTTCTTGTCCCCTCCCCGTGCTGCGGCCGGGCTTCGGTCCCAGCCCTCCCGCGGCCTGCCTCCCGCCGCCCCCTGCGTGCGGCCGTCCCGCCCGTCTCCGGCGCCTCAGGTAGGCGGTGGCGCGAAGCGGGTGGCGGTAGGCGGGGTCGGGCGGATTTGGCGGCCTGCCCTGCCCTGCCCTGCCCACGGGTGTCGCGGCTCGGCAGTTTTCACCCGTGTTGCGAATCCGCCCACATAGGAATCGCAGAGGAATGTGGTCCCGCTGCTTAAATCCGCAGAGATCGTTGCTCTCAAGAGCTAACGCGCCTCGGGGTCGCCTGAACACAGTGACGCAGGCAGTGGGAAGGCTGGGCATGAGAGAAGTGCGGGGGGTCTTGTCTTCGTGGGGATGTGGTGCGTCTGCCTGGAAGAGCAGTGGGGTCTGACTCGGGGCCGGGAGAGGGTTGTGTTGGTGGGGCCTGCTAGGGCTTGCTGGGTGCACAGGATGGTTCGCGTTGGGCTGGGGAAGGGGATGGGGATGTAGCAGTGATGTAAGAAGGTGAAATCTGTATGGTAATTGGGGAGAAGGCAGGTGTGTTTCAGGCACCTGCATCCAGCTGCTGGAATATTCCTGCTCTCCACGGTAGCGGTGCAGTTCGCACTGCTACTGAGAGCTTTAAGCAACTGTCGTATATGCCGCTGCCACAGTTAGTCCTGAAGCCTTCAGGGCAAACCACTAACAGTTTCCGTTACAGGTAGCCGTGGTGTCACATACAAGGCCAGCCCCCATTGAAATGGCAAAGGTAGTTTGTTGTTTTATAGCTATGGTTCCTGTTTGTGCATAGGCTACCTTGAAACACTGGTTGTGTGAGGTTATTAAAAACTGTTCTCTAAGTTCAAAAGGTGGCCAGTCTTAAATTTAATTATGAAAAATAACAACAGCTGTCATGGGTTTTAATGCAGTGTATTTTCGTCTCTGTGTTGTTTGCTCCATTTAAGCTTCTATGAGGAACTTCTGTCTCATGGCATCTTGAAACCACTGACTGCACCTGTTGAAGGAATGGTAGTGAAAGAAGGCTTCTGCAATTACATGGCACCCCAGGGCATGTCTTCAGTTGTCAAATATTATTTAAAACAGTCAGGTAATTTTTTAGATGCCTTTGTATGAAATGAAAGGTTTTAATAATTATGGTTTTGATGGAATTCTTGCATTGTCTTTTAAATTTAAATCTCCAATGAGAATGTTGAAGTTCCTTGTTTGTTTGTGTATGTCTTGAAGTTGCTTACGTGGAAATTTACAGAGCTCACAGACATGTTTATCCAAGTCCTGCAAGCGCTTCACTGACTTCAGCTGCACTGCTGTCGTATAAAAATCTCTGTACAAATATAACATCTTTAGGATCATGGGCCAAGTTTATATTTACACCGTCGGCTTTAGCATAAGTCAGACCTCAAAATTAGGACAGGGAAAATTTAGTGGGAGTGGGATCACAGCTGAGAAGAGATTTGAGTTGCAACGTGAATGGAGTAAGTGTTTGGGTGTTTTTTCATGAGTATATGCTTAAGTTAACTGTGCTGTCTAATCAAGCAACCAGTAACACAGTGGTGAGCTACATCCTGTGTTTTGTAGAAATGAGGCCTTATGCAGTATGTGAGCCTCCTGTGTTGAAAGCCCTTTAGAATAAAGACTGAAGGAGAAGACAGTCTGCTAGTTCAAACTGTGTAACTGCCGCATTAGGTGTAATGTGGCAGAACCACTTGTACAGTTTAGTGACTAATTTAACTGTAGTTTGAAAACTGCTAACTTTATGAGCAGTCAGGCTTTGTTCCTTTCATGTGATTATTTTTGTCTTTTTTTATTAGCTGTTTTTTTTAGACCCTAATCTTGCAAATGATTAACTACGTTCCTGTCTTCTGATACGTAAGAGGTGCTAACAGGGGCAACGTTCTCTTTTTCGGCTCCTGGGGATATGCTTTGATTGCTCACCCTGTGCTGCCTCCTGTGCTCATTGGATGTCATTCTGAATTGGTTCAGCTCACTAAAGCCGCAGTAAACTAACCTGACAAAGAGAGCAGCTTGGTAGTTTTCCATCTGTTTACTGAGCTGAATCATGTTAGAGAGGAGTCCGATGAATACCAGTCTCTAGCACAGGGGAGTGGTCAGATCTTTTCAGCTGATGAGGATCTCCTCTTTTAACATCATATGCTGTCTGTTGAGTTGGTTCAACCTAATTTGTGAAACTTTGCACAAAGACTATCTGCATGCTTTGCTGTTTGCAAGTCATCCAGTTACAAAGTGGAACTACTCTGCATTTTCTCTGTGGAATTCACTGTTACATATAGTTCACAACTTCTTTTTCCAAGCAGGTGCAGATGTCTTCTATGAACAGCATGTAACCCGCATCTCTCTCCGAGATGGGAAATGGGAAGTCTTCAGGAAAATGGGACCACCGGAACAGTTTGATGTAGTTATTCTCACAATGCCTGTTCCACAAATACTTCAGCTGCAAGGTGACATTGTAAACAGTAAGTTCATACCTCATAACTGCACATATCTAGCCTAAAATGGCAGTTGAGCATCTTGCATAGCAAAGAAACACTCAACAGTCTGAGCTGCCTGTTGATTTCTGCAAGAATAGGATGAATCTGAAAATGATAGGAGGTGGGTAATTTCAAGGCTGTATGTGTGGCGCATGAGCGGTAATACCTTGATAGCAAAACTATCTAAATAGACGAGTCAGTTTTTAATCTGATCTTTAATTTTTTGCTAACTTCTAAAACTAGACTTGTCTTTTGGTAACTTGAAAATAGTTATTAAATTGGAAAAGATCCTCAGCAGGTCTCCACGTGGTGACTTCCTTGTCACTATCTCTTTTGTTGACATGTCGTGCTGATTTTCAGTGCTGCCTTTGGTAAGTCTGCAGAAGGGATGACCCAGAGAGTAAGACCTGAATAACAACTGTGCTGTGGGGAAGATCGCTAGGGCATTTCGGTGAGCCTAAAGTCATACAAAAAGCAGGGGAGGAAGAGGTCCAGATCAGAACTCTTCGGTCTAGTTCATAAGATTGAAGCCTCCAGCTTGTTTGCTGTTTCTGGCTGCCCCCTGGGGGTTGTATTCCCCAAACATGAGTAAAACTCAATTATCCTTTGATGATTTATTGGGGTGAATGTGTTAACAGTGCCAGAAAAAGCAGTTCGGTGCTAAGAAAGAAGTGTAAGTTCAGGTCTGGACAAGTTTACTAGCTTAGTTATGTCAGGTGTGAGGCTTCCATGGCCAGCCTTTCTCTGGAGTCAACCTGATGAATCCTGCTCACCCGTGCTAGCTCTGTGCACAGTCAGTGTCAGTCCACAGTGGGCTCCCAGCAGCATTGTTCCTGGGAGGCCTGGTTAACTGAGGTGCTGCCGAGCCTGTGAACAGATTTGACTGTATTTGCTGTGAGACTTGATCCTTGCAGAACAGCCACCGTGAGGATTTACAGGGCAGAGATCTTGACACACCTCTACAGGAGATGGCTCTGTGGGCCACTGCTGAGCAGAAGCCAGGAAGCCCAGCTGAGGCCTGTGCTGACCCTGGCAGAGCCATTTGGAGTGTGCTGGGCTGTGGATTTACCACCTCAGCTGCAGTGTTGTACCAAAGACATGCTGCATGGCTAGTAACCTCTCATTGAACTCAGCATGATGGCAGCAGCGCAGGGGCATTCATGTGGCTTGAGTCAATTCTTGGTAACACAGAGCTTGTTGCCTCTCTGCTGCCAGCTCCTGAAGTAGACACTTTAAAATCTGTGGGGTTTCTGCCCTCTGGTTGATAGAAAAGACACAACTGCTGACTTTAATGCTTAGCTGCTTGTACTGTGCTGTATCTTATATCTTACTGGATTTAAATAAGTGAATGTGATTTGGAAACTGTCTGTTAAAAGATAGCAGAGCAATAGATGGAGGCGATTAGAGCGAGCTGCCAGGTTCTATCTGAAGTTGCTGCATAGTAACCAGGACCTATATGAGGGAAAAGAAATGGGAAGGGGGAAGAGAAGGATAGATGGCAGCAGGATGCTGAACTGCAGCGCAGTGTCTTGTGGTAGCAAAGGGAAAATTGATGTATGATCACAGTAAAGAAGAGAAGTATTTTCATTGCAACCTCTTATTTTAAGCTTTTTGCCTACAGAGATAAATATCCTGTAAAAACAGGACTTCTCTGCTGTTTGTTGTTTTATAAGCTCTCTCATTTCACCTGTCCCTTTACCATGGAAAGTAATGGTATCCCCACTGAATTTTCTTGGTAAGTGAGCATGCTCTTTCATTTCGTACTGTAAATCATATGAGCAAGGTAAATGTGTAGACATCCTTTGCAGAATTATCTGTTTTCCTTCTAATAGCTGCATGTGTACTGTTCTGCTATGTAAAGATACAATAAACTAATGCTAAAAATTCTGCCTGGTCACTAACTGAAGCACAGCTTTTCAAGCATTAGAAAGTAAGAGGAGAGTGATGTAGTCAACTATGATGGTTTGGGCCATTCCCCTCTCTGCAAGGAGAGACCTCATCTTGATTTTTTTTTTTTTTGTTAAGCTTATTGCAACAATGTAACATGGAATATTGCTCGGAGATGTTTGCAGTCATGGCTGACTCTCAAGCTGCTTCAGTTTGGTTAGCTCAGCTCACAGCAGATAGGAAACCTCAACAGCCCAAGCTGTACAAGCACGCGGGGACAGCTGTAGCGAGGTGGCTGTTTGATTGCTCAGTGGTGTCATCATTGGGGTAAATGACTGTGGTCCATCCTGTTCTTTCTAATGGTCCTCGATAGTGAATGTCCTGGGAGCAGAAGAAAAGAAGACACAGTGTGTAGTACTGTTGTCTTGGAGTCTTCCTGAGGTTCCTCTAGTCTGGATCTCAAGGCCTTCCTCAGTCAGAGCTGATGCCTTTGCAAATTGTTTTTCTTGGGGTAATTGAATCCCTTCATGTCCAAAATGTGAGCAGGTCCCCTTCAGAAGATGTAGTTAAAGTGAACGGTTCATTTCACTTGCTCTTGGAATGCTGGAACTCTCAGATGCTTTCCACGACATCCTTTTCTTAATCTCCTGTATAACTGCAGGATCAACTTTTATCTGAGGGAACGCAGCAAGTTTTGTCTTCTCCTCCCCTTCTCCTCATTTCTCTTCTTCTCTCTGCCTGTGCCTTTTGTGAGACTGGTTTCCAGGCTTCCAACCAATCATTAATTCTTCATCTTGGGCAACAGGGCTGACTCTCCATACCCTGGTGATCCCTAGCATTGAAACTGTTGGCTTCTTTACTATTGTTTCTTTAGGCTAGGAAGTGAGGGGAAGATGGTGAGCAGAATCTAAGGAAGGTGTTTCAGAGCCTGAACAGGGTGTAGATTTCAGATCCTTTTTAACTTGCAGAGACTCAGGGTACATCGCTGGATCTCTAAATCTCTATCTTCTATTAATTGCATGTCAAAGAGCTGAGTTTTGTTGATGGAGAATGGGAATTTCCTCCCTTGGGATTGAAGATGCCATTTCCTGTTGAGCTTAAGGCAGTGAACTGTGGACAGCTGCTGAAAGGAGTAGTTGTCCTCTGCCCCCCTTGCTGAAACTGATGCTTTTACCTCCTCTGTTAGCACTAGTGAGTGGGTACCATGCTGGGAGTTGGATCTACTCGCTGTTTTGACCCAAAACTGACTCTGATAGTGCAAATGAATATGTTCATTTTCGCTTGGTAATGCAACCTGATCTGACTGGTTGAGCGACTGCCTGGTTGGTAGTGTTAGCCTGCACATGTGCTGAGGCTTCTTCTTTACCCATAAAGCAGTTCAGTCATCTGTGTGCTCTGGTCTTCCAAATACAGAGACAAAATCTGGTGATTCTAGTGGAAAATGTACTTGTGCATTCCTGGTATACAAACTAGCAATTCCACCTGCTCCTGGAAGGGGAGGTTCCTGCTCCTTATTGGAAACTTCCCCCTTGCTGTCACTTGG
Source organism: Opisthocomus hoazin (assembly GCF_030867145.1). NCBI lineage: Eukaryota > Metazoa > Chordata > Aves > Opisthocomiformes > Opisthocomidae > Opisthocomus > Opisthocomus hoazin. The sequence goes on along the minus strand of NC_134419.1, from coordinate 58,357,094 downwards.
GGTGGGAGGAATCATTTTGCTGCTGTGCTCATGCTGCAGCTAAAATGAAAGGTATGCGGAGTTGGAGGAAGGGAAGGGCTTTCTCCTTCTAGCGACAGCTGCCTGTGCAGCCAGCTCAAAGATCATATGTAACTACTCAGACTGCAGGCAAGGGGCTTAAAGTGAAGGGGGAAAGGATTTGGGAGTACAGCTACTTCAGGTGCTGATCTTGAAGGCCTTTATTATGTAGAAGAATAGACACTGAAGCTAGGTGAAAGATGTGGCTTGATGCCTTGTAGTAGTATTCATCTCGGTCAGTGTTGTGGCTTGAGATGTGCAGTGTCAGTGGGGTGAGCTTAGGCATTTTCCTGAACGGCCTTGTTTTTGACCATAAGTAGCCTTTACTGCATGCTCTCCTTTGCTTCAGTGTAGAATCCCTACTTTGATAGCTTCTTGATTAGGGACACCTAGTTTAGAGATCTTCTGTATCCCCCACTATTTTCCTACACCACTTTTCCCATCTGAGGTTGCTCTTTGAGATGCCTTTTCACATCAATTTTGCTGCACACTGGAGATTGAACTGCTAACTGTGGGCCTGTGCCAAGTTCCATTTTAGCCATGTAGGTATAATTAGATCTATCAGTTCAAAGCCAAGTGAAGTTTTGAATGGATTTTGATAAGAGATTGTTAGCATTAACATACAGATAATGGCTGTAAAATGAGTGAAGGTGCAAAGGAACAGTTGTGTGGAGTGGGTGATACTTTGATCCGTTAGTAAGCATTAGAATTAGCCTTCGGTATTTGTGTGTAAAAGAACCTGAGTTAGAGAGTTCAAATGACTAGCTAGAAGTGGTAATTCACCCCTTGCAGGAATTCACCATTTTCCTGTTTGAGCCTCGAGGTTGACTCTGTCAGATGCTTACTTTCCCCTTGCTTAAGAATATTTAATTGTCTGAATATTGTATTTTTAATCAGTGGTCCCATAGATGACTGCTGTAAACATGCAGTATGTTTCTTTGATAACAAAACAGTTTGGACAGCTATGCCCATGTTTTCGGAGATGTTCCCTGAAATTTAGGCTGCTATATTTGTAGTCAGGTGTTTCAACAAAAGCATCCTGCGCATATGGGCGCTGTGAGTTCCTCTTCATTGCAGAACTGGTATGTGTGACTACGTGGATTACGTGAATGCCCAGCACCTGGCAGTCACGTTACCTTAATGTAGGTGCCTTTGCTTCCAGTGGCTGATCTGCTCTTCAATTTGCAAATGTAAACTTTTATCTTTATTTCGATGTCTTTAGGACACTTAGAGTCCCCAGCAGAAGAAGGACATGGACTTGTTGGAGCGGCTCCAGAGGAGGGCCACAAAGATAATCTGAGGGCTGGAAAACTTCTGCTAGGAGGAAAGGATGACAGAGTTGGGGTTGTTATGCCTGGAGAAGAGGAGGCTGCAGGGAGACCTTATTGCAGCCTTTCAGTACCTGAAGGGGGCCAATAGGAAAGATGGGGAAAATATTTTTAACAACGCCTGTTGTGACAGGCCAAGGAGCAATGGCTTTGAACTAAGGGAGGATAGATTTAGGCTGGATATAAGGAAGACATTTTTTGCAACGAGGGTGATGAAACACTGGCACAGGTTTCCCAGAGAGGAGTGGAGTAGTAGTAGTACTCCATTAGTGGAGGCCCCATCCCTGGAAACGTTCAAGGTCAGCTTGGACAGGGCTCTGAGCAACCTGGTCTAGCTGAAGATGACCCTGCTCACTGCAGGGGGGTTGGGCTAGATGACCTATAAAGGTGCCTTCCAACCCATAGCATTCTATGGTTCTGTTCTATTCATTCTGTGATCTCTATTTAGACACCTTTGATATCCTGTTGGAGAAAGGCAAATGAAACGAGGCTTATCAATTTGAAACAGACCAATGTTTTACCTTCAGTGAGATGACTTACTAGTTCTTGGGTTTGTGTTCTGGCTTTAAGAATGAAGACTAGTGAGGAGGGAAGTCACAGCCTATTTCAGGGAGGTCTTCTTTCCCCTCCCAAGCTTTTTGAAAATAATTTTTATTTATTTACATGATATTCAGAGAATAAAGATTTTGAAATAATGACGCTTCCAAATGTTATGTTCAGTGGCAAAGTTCTTATTTTTATACTTAAAGCTCTGCAGACTAGAGCTTTTGTTGGGTTGATTTATTAGTTTGTGTCTTTTTCCTGTTCTTTAACCGTTTAGATGAGCCTAAACATTATGTCATTGTAAAGCTTTATGCATTTGGGAGGAGGCAGAATTAAGTGGCCTTTAGCAACCAGGATTATCATTTTAAATGGACTATGTAAGAAATGACTGTTCCAGAATTCCTTCTGAATGCAAAGCCAAAGCTTATATTAATGGAGAAGTGTATGAATGAAGGTGTACACACCTTTATTTTTTTTACATATATAGATAAAGACATGCATGCACACATATATATCTATTTACGTATATACAGTATTTTGTTCTGTTACTTGTATTCTTCTGCTTGTTTGTATTTGAATTTTGCCAGCACTTAGCAATTCTTAACTGAAAGGGGGCAGAGAATAAAGTGACTTGCCTATGGCCAATCTTTTTATTCATCTCCATATTAATGTGGAGTAGTGGGACTGGAGCATCTGTCCTATGACGAAAGGCTGAGGGAGCTGGGCTTGTTCAGCCTGGAGAAGACAAGGCTGAGAGGGGACCTTATAAATGCTTACAAATATCTGAAAGGTGGGTGTCAGGAGGATGGGGCCAAACTCTTTTCAGTGGTGCCCAGCGACAGGACAAGGGGGCAGTGGGCACAAACTGAAGCACAGGAAGTTCCGTCTGAACATGAGGAAGAACTTCTTCCCTCTGAGGGTGACAGAGGACTGGAACAGGTTGCCCAGGGAGGTTGTGGAGTCTCCTTCTCTGGAGATATTCAAGACCCGCCTGGACAAGGTCCTGTGCAGCCTGCTGTAGGTGACCCTGCTTTGGCAGGAGGATTGGGCTAGATGACCCACAGAGGTCCCTTCCAAACCCTAACATTCTGTGATTCTGTGATCTTCATTTTCAACTTTTATTCATTCCTTCTACAGCTATTGTGCCCAAATAGATGTATCAGTTGCATATTTAGCAACAACAGAGACAGAAGTAGTAATAATGCTGCTGGAAGTCATAAGCTTTGAAATCTCTTAAACTAGTAATGTCATTTGAATTTGTAGTCTGTGAAACAGGCATACTTAGGGGTCTTTGATACTGGTAGCTGATGAAATTACTCTTCACTGATTTGATTTGCTTGGTTTCTATTCAGAAATTGCATGTGTTTACTTGAAGTTACAGTAGAATTACCAAACAAAATTAATCAAAAGAAAAAAAGATCTTTTTGCTATGTCTTCATTTTTCCCCTGCTTTCCTTTAGTTAAGTAACATAGGCTTTTAAAATAGTTGAGTACTGGTATTGGGTTGAGGCAGAAGCGGAAAAGGGTCATAGCTCCTTGCAACATGTTTGGAACAACAGTAGGTGGCAGCAATCAAATGCTGTTTAAGACATTCAGTTTGAATAACTAAAGTAAATTTGGTGCACTTATTTGGGCTTGACGTACGTTGGTAGTAAATATTATGGTTATGCAGAAGGTAAAAAGAAAATGAATAAATGTGTTTCTGAGTTTTGTATTGTAAATTCGGTGTCAGAAAAACATTAAATTTGCTTAAAAGCAGGATCTTCGCAAATGAAAAGACTAGATCTTGTGAATGTTCATCATCTAATAGTATTTCAGACATGCTGGACAGTTTTATTGTCTGTGTTAGAATCCTAGATTTCTATACCAGATCCTATATGATCAATAAGCAATATAGCCCTTTTTTTTGTGTATTTTCAAATCAGATTGACAAACTTATTTTTGGTTTTAGCAAGACATTTGGCAACATGGCAATTAAAGATTGCAACAATTTGAAGTGGTTTTTATCTGTGTGTTTAGAATGTTTTCATTAACTTGCTTTACTTGGAATTTAAAATTACCGTTCTGCATGTTTAATCTGCTAATAAAATGGAATAGCTTGGCTTTTGTTTCAAGCCTGACCTGTTTTTTTTTCCATCTGTGTGAATGTTCCACATGTTTTAAATAATACAAGCTCATGAGAAGATACAAGTAAAACAGGATTGTATTTACCCAGGGAGGCTTTATAATATGAATTAGGGAAGCACAATTCTGATAATTTTTCATGAATCCCAAGTTCTTGCTGAGCACTTTCTGTATACGTGTTTATTTTTGGATAGTGTGATGATACATTCTGAATTTTGTAATTCCAGTTCCAAGCAATCTTAGCAGGGCTTATCCAGGCTTTGATTTTGCTCTCATTACCTAACTTATCTAAAATGTCTAGTGTAAATATGTACGCTGATTTGTTAGTTACTTATCAGACTTTAGGAGCTGAGGTCATACTGTGCAAATATTTGTGCTTTCTGGAAATACAAGCAGTTATTAGTTTTGCATGAGAGTAGATGTTGATATTAATGTGGTCCTCTAAAAACCTGTCAGTCATTTGAAATGGAAGCATCCTAGTACTGACTGAGGTTGTGATAGTGGAAGGATATGTGTTGGTGAAATTGGGCAATATGCTCGTACAGCAGTGTGAGAGGCCAATGTCTGGATTATCAGTACTGCAGCAGAAATGTGGGGCATCTTACTCTGTAGATAAACCCTCTGTCCTTGCCCGTGGGAGAGCTGTTTGCACCATGCAGTCAGACAGAATGCAGCTCTCCTTAACTCTAACTGAACAGTTAGATGAGCTGTTCTGTTTAGCTTCTGGCTGTGAATTTCACTTGTGATTCAGTGAATGGCATCCTGTTACTGTCTCCTGCTGCTGGTGTCACCTCCACCTCTTACTTTCCACTGCAGTGTTTTATACCCTCCTGTGAATTGATTTGACTCACCTGTCGAGCAAGGAGATACTATAGAGAGATATCTATCTCTCTCTATATATGTGTAAGTACGGGGTTGGTTTTGCTTGGTCAAGAAGTTGGGTTAGCTCATTGAATGGTTTGACAAGCATGAGAAAGCAGGCAGAAAGCAGAGGGTGGGACTACACATCTGAGAGCAGAGGAGGGTCTAAGGAGGCGCAGCGTTCTCTCATCTGTTCAGCTGCCACTGAAACCACTACATCAGCCTTTAAAGCATGCAAAGGTGTTACATGTTCTCTGCCTTCTGCAGCTCACATATAGCCTCCCTTCTTAGGGAGCACTTTTTTAAAAAAAAGCCAACTGGAGCTGGAATTGCACATCAGCAAAAAAAAAAAAAAATCGAAGTAGGCTGTGTTTTAAGCATGTGTTTGACTTGGCCTGTTTTTAGGTGTTTCTTTATATGGGTGCTTATAATGGACTTGTTCTGTAGTTACTAGTTGAATGCATTGAAAGCCTATCAAAAGTCAAATAGGCTACCACACTGATTCCAGTGACCCTCTCTGTCTCAGAAGTGTGAGGATTAAACCCACTGTGTGTGAGCATAAGAGGTTTGAAAAGGAGAATAAAATAGAATATATATTAGATAAAGGGCTACTTTGCATTTTATTGTTGTCAGTCAGAACTGCCTGCCTTTGGTAGAAAACTGAAACTTTGATTTGACAGATCTCGGAGTAAAACAGAAGAGAAAAAGCAAGATACAATACTGGAAGAGGAAAATATGCTGCCTTTTGTCTTCAGACTTGACAGGAGTGGGGCAGCTGCTTCCCACTCCTTGGAAACCTGCACTAGATCCTTTGACCAAACCAGGATGACAGCTCTTAAAGAGAAACCTTGCAGAGGGGGTCTCACTCCATCACAGCGTCTCTTCTATTTGCCTGTAACGTTGGAGAAACATTTCTTCCAGCAGTCCCTATTACTTTTTCTACCCCACCTCCAGCAAGTCAGCTGTATCAGTCCAACTGCCCGTGGGACTGCAATAATGCAGTCCCCTCCACCCCCTTCCCCCCCAAAAGGCGGAGGGATTTATTTTTAGCAGGATCAGCAGTGTGATCTTCAGTTCACCGTGTGGCCCACAGTCTTACTGGTACATTATGCACTTTCAGCAAGGGCAGCAGAGCAGCACAGGGGCTGTGCAAGTGATTGAGCCCTATGAGCAAGAAATGCTCATGAATCTGTGGTTTGAATTCTAAGTTTAGGTTTCCTGTGTAGTCCCAGGAGAGATTCAGTGCACCTGCACATTAAACTGATAGCAGGTTGTGCTGATTTAGCTAACCTGGTTTTAAAAAAAGTTACTTCTGACATGTAAGGCAGTGCTGCTTTTGTGTGTTGACACATTTAATTTAGCCTGATCTGGCTATCTGTATTTACTGTAACCTGGACATGCTTCTTTTTTTTCTGTCCCTGCTGCCTATGCTGGTTAGCAGAGTGCTTCAGTACCAAGAGACTTGATCACAGAGACTTTATTTAATGCTTGTTTAGCCTCTTTATGCCATTCTAGTAGTGTATCTCAAAACAGAGAATGGGACCCCAGGAATACCAGATCAGCTAAACATGAGCCCATGTACATATGCACACGTTAGATTTTTTTTTTTTTCTAAATAATAAAGGTGATGGTATTTGAACACAGGACGTACTTGGAACAGAATAAATGCTCTAAAATTTGTTTATCTCAACAATAGACATGGATACCTCTCAGTTTTTCCCAACAGCAGACAGTCTTTGGAACTATCCAGGGATTATGTTTAGACAGAGAAGTCTTTCCAAAGTTGCTCTTTGACATGAGCCCAAAGAAAAAAAAAAGAGTCCCTGTCAAAACATGTAACCAAACTGAGCAATTCTGCAACATCTTTGTTTGTGTCTCGTGGGACATGCGTTTAATGAGCTAATGGTTTCTGTGTTGCAAGAAGCTTGGATGTGCTGCCAAGACCTTATTCTTCAGTGAATATAGTGAAGGCATTCATACCACACTTGAATTTTTAGATCCTGAATATCAAATGATTTTGATGGTTGATTTTGGGAAACAATTATAATGTACATCCAGCCTCTCCCTTTGAGTAAAATCCTTTTTTGTTTGAAATTTTGCTCTTTTTTTTGGGGAGGAAACACATTTAGAAAGGCTCTCCCTCCTTTCCTGTTAACACACCTGCTCAGCATACTGGGGAGAGAAATGTGCGAAGATGACCATAACCTGACTTTGATGACTTCATAGCATTCATTTTGGTGTGGAATCTACAACTCAGACTATTGTTTTATTGAGTTGAAAACCTTTGAAAAGTCTGGTGCAGGTTTGCAAGCAATCAACATTTAATTGCTTGATTTGGGATTTTTTTTTTAAGTAGTGCTGCAATCAAATAGGCAGACAGAAGTCTTCACTGGAATGCATTTTTTTTTAATGCTACATGCATTTTAATATATACTCATAACTTAGGCAGTGCCTCTAGACTGGATGGGTTTTTGTGGATTTCTAGGCTTTTTTTAATAGTTGCTGACCACTCACACCACAGTAATTGAGACTGTTCTTTGTAAAGATTATAGTTATCTCCCACAGATACGCCTGCAAACTTGTAAGTTATTTTTGCAGTCCACATCTGGATTAGAGCAGGAAAAAAATTATTAATTTTAAACTTAATGAGATTTTGGCTGTATTGAGTCAAACATAACATTTGCATTGAGCTTGCAGTCAGCTTTTCACACTTGGCATCATAAATTCCAAGAATGTATGGTATGCTCTTGTATTAAAAAACTTCAGGAATAACTTACTCTCAGACGCTTTTTGTAGAAACTAAGTTCTGTTCCTTTTCCTGTGCCATCAGGTGAGATGATGCGGATGGTAAAGATTTCTATTTTGCAGAAGAGTTTCAATTCACATTGTCAGGCTGAAAGGTATCAGGTGGGTCAGCTCACTGATGTGGCTGAAAACCAATACTAGGGGAAAAATCCTACAACTAAAAAGGTTTGTGTCTCCAGTGCCAAGGCAGGCCCTGAGGAATCCCAGGCCCTGGAGGTAAGAGAGGAAGCCTACAGAGAGGATGACTTTCCCTTGGTCGAGGAGGACTGCATGAGGGATCGCTTAAGCAATCTGGACTCCCACAAATCCATGGGCCCCGATGGAATGCACCCACGAGTGCTGAGGGAGCTGCCGGATGTTGTTGCTGAGCCACTCTCCATCATCTTTGAAAGGTCCTGGAGGACAGGAGAGGTGCCCGAGGACTGGAGAAAGGCCAATGTCACTCCAATCTTCAAAAAGGGCAAGAAGGAGGACCCAGGGAACTACAGGCCATTCAGCCTCCTCTCCATCCTGGGAAATATGATGGGGCAGCTCATTCTAGAGGTCATCATCAAGCAAGTGGAGGAAAAGAAGGTTATCAGGAGTAGTCAGCATGGATTCACCAAGAGGAAATCATGCTTGAGCAATCTGATAGCTTTCTACGATGTCATGACTGGCTGGGTAGATGAGGGGAGAGCAGTGGGTATTGTCTACCTCGACTTCAGCAAGGCTTTTGACACTGTCTCCCATAACATCCTCCTAGAGAAGCTGAGGAAGTGTGGGCTGGATGAGTGGTCGGTGAGGTGCATTGAGAACTGGCTGAATGGCAGAGCTCAGAGGGTTGTCATCAGCGGTGCTGAGTCTAATTGGAGGACTGTAATTAGTGGTGTTCCTTAGGGGTCAGTACTTGGCCCAGTCTTGTTCAACTTCTTCATCAATGATCTGGATGAAGAGTTAGAATGTACCCTCAGCAAGTTTGCTGATGACAAAACTGGGAGGAGTGGTGGATACACTAGCAGGCTGCCATTCAGCGAGACCTGGACAGGCTGGAGAGTTGGGTGCAGAGGAACCTGACGAGGTTCAACAAGGGCAAGTGCAGGGTCCTGCACCTGGGGAGGAACAACCCCATGCATCAGTACAGGCTTGGTGTGGACCTGCTGGAGAGCAGCTCTGTGGAGAGGGACCTGGGTGTCCTGGTGGATGACAGGTTAACCATGAGCCAGCAGTGTGCCGTCGTTGCCAAGAAGGGCAATGGGATCCTGGGATGCATTAGGAGGAGTGTGGCCAGCAGGTCGAGGGAGGTTCTCCTTCCCCTCTACACTGCCCTGGTGAGGCCCCATCTGGAGTGCTGAGTGCAGTTCTGGGTTCCCCACTTCAAGAAAGATGAGGAGCTACTGGCAAGAGTCCAGCGGAGGGCTATGAGGATGATGAGTGGACTGGAGCATCTGTCCTCTGAGGAAAGGCTGAGGGAGCTGGGCTTGTTTAGCCTGAAGAAGAGAGGGCTGAGAGGGGACCTTATAAATGCTTACAAATATCTGAAAGATGGGTGTCAGGAGGATGGGGCCAAACTCTTTTCAGTGGTGCCCAGAGACAGGACAAGGGGCAATGGGCACAAACTGAAGCACAGGAAGTTCTGTCTGAACATGAAGAAGAACTTCTTCCCTCTGAGGGTGACGGAGCACTGGAACAGGTTGCCCAGGGAGGTTGTGGAGTCTCCTTCTCTGGAGATATTCAGGACCTGCCTGGACCTGGTCCTGTGCAGCCTGCTGTAGGTGACCCTGCTTTGGCAGGGGGGCTGGACTAGATGACCCACAGAGGTCCCTTCCGACCCCTACCATTCTGTGATTCTGTGATTTAGTCGGTGGCAGTGTGGGCCCTAGATTTGAGCAAACCTGGGAGAGATGTGAACCCCCTATCTATTTAGAAATTTGCAGTCAGGTCAGTTGAAGCTGACTGCAAAGCTTAGGATACAGGCTTGTTTCCTCCATCCCCCCTCTTTCTGCCTGTTCTCTGTTCCATACCAGTTTAAAACCTGGGCCAATTCCTTAGTCCTCTTCCCTGCGTGGCCATCAGGCAACTGTGTCAACCCAGCTGAAATTAGGTTGGGGATTGTAGTTGCAGAAAAGACTAGACAGTGCTGGCTCATGTTGTCAGAGAGGCTGAGAACAGTGGCCTTTTCCTTCTGTAATTTCCATCCAGAATATTATCATATCCTGTTAGTATTTTAACTGTATGGTGTGTTGGATTTACCTGTCTTGCCTTAGAAGCCTGCGTTTACTATTGGTTGGCTTGCTGTTCCTTAGGAGTTGGATTCCCTGCTAAATCCACCTTCCCAGAGATACTTAAAGCACTGTGTATGTCTTGTGTGACTCTATTCTTAAAAAAAAAAAAAAAAAAAAAAAAAAAAAAAGCGCCCTCAAACTTTGTTTAGGGACTAGTGTAGTTGTCATCTCATTTCAGGACAGAATCTGAGTTTGTAACCCAGTATTACAGAAGTTACTGATAATACTGCTTTCTTCAGGTTTACTGTTACTTCCCGTATCTTGTAACATGAGTTGTCGTGAAGAGTTGGTTGATGTTGGTGATATATTTGACAGAATGAACTCTGTTTCAAGACTTGTAATCGTAAGACCTCTCTGCTGTTCTGATACACGCGAGTTTCCGGAGAGCTTTCAGATGACCATGGGTGCTCACCTTTCTTGTGCCAAGATCCGATGGCCAGGAGTGGTAGTTGAGGTCTGTGCGAATGAGTGTGCTGTGTCAAATAGCATGCCTGGGGTAAGGCCTTGTATTTATCATGTACCTTAATATTTTGAAAATCAGAAATATTGTCTGAGCTTTATAATAAAAGTTGCATGTGAGACTTCCCAAAGATCTTTAGGTCTTGAGTTCATTTATGTGAATTCCTGTTTTCTGTAGCAGCTGTTTTAGTATCTGCTATTGGTTCTTCATCCAGTGCTGTTTTGAGGGGCTGAGAACATTTTCACATGTGGCTTGCAGAACAACTTTACTGCTTCACTTTTTTATTTTTTAAAATCATATCATTTTTAGGGGCTGGACTAACTAATAAGTATAGCAGTTGAATGTAGTAAACTTCAAACATCTCCTGTTTGCCCCAAAGGTGTTTTGGGCTTTGCTTTTGCACCTTATTTTATTGACTGAGTATCGAAATTTTAATCTTGGAAATGATGAGTTATCTCACTCCAGATGAGAAGTCCTCACATATGTAAACTTGATGTAAGGAAGATTTAAAACATTATTATTAGCAGGTTGTCAGGTGGGTGGCTGTGTTTGGATCTCGCTGGTCAGGATTTGCCGTTAGGGCGATCAGAGTGGGCCTGAGCGTTGATTGTGTTTCAGGAAGCACTATGTGCGCAGTTGTTCTAGCATTCCAGTGGTGCCTAATAGAGTAAGCAGGCAGTCTCATGGTCCCAAAGCTCATTTAATTTAGGAAATGGAATAGGATAGGTGAGAAATGATTGTTGACTTTATTGACTTAGTTGATGAAGCACCCAATGTTATAGCAACGGACTCAGTTGCTACAAATTATTAAAAATGTAAAGAATGTATTGCCTTATTTAAAGGGATTAAAGCTATCCTTTCACTTGATTTATTCAAAAGAACAAGAGACATGCAAATATAACTTTCCAGAGTCAGTCCTATTGCACCAGTAGCCTCCAAGTCTATTCCCAAAAGTAGTGCTTTAAAAATACAGCTGGACTGAAATGTGGCTGATTGAGTGCTCCTTTGTAAAGACAGGTATGAGAGGGTAAGTGTATACCTCTGCATAAAGAAGGATTTATTGATCTCTTCTCGTTGGATTTGCACTGTAGGGAGAACAGGGTAGCTGCCTGTGGAAATTTAGGACAGCAAATTTTATTAAATGAACTGTGCTGCCAGCAAGTGGTTTGAGTGTCTCGCAGACTGTGAAGTGACTGCAGAACAAGAAAGTGGTGTACGACTTTGTAAAGCATAAGAGAAATAGATTTTCTGGATGTTTACATATCATTTTCTCATCAGCACAGGAGAAAGTGTGTTTTGGAACATTAATCAAAAATCCTTTTGTCTATTCTGAACTAAAGCATGCTTGTTGCAAAAGTAAGCTCGAAAAATATTCGCATTTTGTAATGTATGTTATGCTCAAAGATGACTTAAAATCAGGCAAAAAAATTAACTTTGAAATGATCACTTATTTTCAAATAGCTGAATTGCTTTCAGAATTTGTTTTGAAAGCTGAATTGCTTTCAGAACTCAGTTGAAAAGGTTGGTCGTTTTCATAATATAGAATTGTCTAAGCAAGAGTTTAATTTTCTACTCTGAAGAAAATGCTGTATAATTCTTACTGAAACAAAGGATCGTTGGATGAATTAAATACTGGCTGAATTGAAATTCCTAGGGCCTCAGTGTCCTTTTCTATACTTTTTCCATACTTGCATTTTAGCTCATGTAATTTACCAAGTAAATCCTTGCTTAAACTTCAGAAATACAAATTTCTGGTAACTCTTAATATTTTGTATGTCAATATTTCTTTGCATTTACAGGAGGTTGTCATCTCTTTGTGGTATGGTGTGAAATCTTAAACTTTTAAAAATATCTCACGTTTGAGAGTGAGAATTTGTCTCCTCAGTATAAAAATTGACATTTCTTCATCTCTATGTTGTTAGCACTTTATAGGGTGCTAGCACTTGACAAACATTTTCATAAAACATCACATAGTATCTTTAGATGTCAGTGTAAGTCTGTTTGTATCATGCTTGTGGTGCAGGACCCTGGCAAGGTTAGCCTCTGTAAGGTTGGATAAAGGTAGACTAATAAATTACATATCTGTGATGCTGTCAAAATGCTTCCAGGAAGGCATTCTAGTCTTAATTTGTGTACTGCTGAAAATACTGTGAAAGGTCATAATTTCGGCAGGCAAAAGAGGTAGCACTTTTTAAACTTTGAATCCTCAAAGTTTTTGCCCATTCATTCTTTAGAAGTATGTGTGTTTTTTCTAGCTCTCTCCTTTCTTATGAAAACAGTCACAGTGCTGTGTTTTCTGCTTCAGATGCTGTGGAAGTAGAAATACCATCAGATATTTGGGAAAAAAAATGTAACACATCAGTTCTTTTTCTTTTAAAAAACGCTTAGGAGGTGGTAAAATGCCGTAGTAATCCCATGGAGAAGTTGTCTGACATTTGCGTGTGAACAGCTTCAGCCTGAAGTTCGTTAGGGAAAATGGTTAGCTTTGCTGTCTTGTAGGTGCTCAAAAATGTGGTAGCCTGGGGTTTTGGAACCAATCTAAGTGGGATTTTTAATTGGCTAGCTGGCCTAAACTGGGGTTTATACCAATAGCAGATTTAATGGTTTAGCTTTGTATTTTTTAAGCCCTCATAAATCTTCTGGCAGTGTGCTGCTGATACATGTGTATTTATAGGCAATGAGATACATACTTAGTTGTTTTTTTTTAATATTTGTTCTTTTCTGTCATGTTGCCTTTAGTCGTAAGTGTTATCTCCCTACTTTTTTTTTTTTTGTCACACTGGCAATACTTGTATTTTGCTGTAAAGTCAAATGTCAAGATACTAGGTATTATAACAGTTTGTGGGGTTTAACGTTCAATTTTCAGAGAGTACTTGCGTTTTCTAATGGGATCTGCAAGGCAGAGAAGTATGGGCAGCATTTTGAGATCAGTATTTCTGCTTTTTTTTTTTTTGTCTTTGTCAGATTTAGCTATTGGAGTTGGTAATCACCGTCTATAGTTGAAAAAGGTGTAAACAATTTTCCAAGAAAGGGTTTGTTGTGGCAGCAGGAACAGAGTCTGGCTTTTGAATGCAGCATTTGATGTACTAATGGCAAGGATTTTTTTTTTTCTATTCTGTTTTTTTTTTTTTTATTCATCCTCTGGTGGGTTGCAGCTGATCTGTCAATAACTATCAAGGAACCAATCTTTTTTTCCACTGTTACATTTTGAGCATTACTATTTTATAGCACTGGCTTACGTTCTTAGAAGTAAAAAAAGAGACTGGGGAACCAGTTTTTAAAGTTGTATACTTGATTGTATGTCTAAAATTGTGTGCATGATATGCACACTCCAATTTATGGAATTTGGATAAATTATGGCAGAGAGGCGTTTTTCAATCAGGTACAGCTTTCTTAATTTATCTGTGCTTTCAGAACATGTGCTATGCATACTTGGTTGTGTGTCTAAATCCTTTGATCCTTTGGAAAGTCTGAGATGAGAGGCAGGATGCAAAATGAAAGTGTGTGTGATAAAAACAAAAGCAATAAAACAGAGAAGACATGCAGAACATATGATACAGATGAAGCCACATGAAACAATGTACTGATTGTGGGTGAAGCGTAATGTACGTAGCTTTAATTCCTTTTTTCATCCTGTTTTCTGTTAGTGATTATATTTTAGGCATATCTGAATACCATGCAAGGAAGTTGTGTAAAAAACAAGCAAAGCCACCTATTATTAATGGAACAGTAGTCTAACAACAAGTGTTGTCAGAACATGGACCTGCGAACTCCATAGTGTGAATGTAGTTTGCATGCCAGTGCTGTTTTCAGCTTTGAGGAAAGCTTAACTTCTCTTTATCGGTATCTCAGCCTGTGCAAATGGAGGTTAATGCTTACCACACAGATAAACACTGAGGGTAGGATAGGAAGGTTCAATTAGGACATGGTTTTGAGACAAGAAAGCCTGTCTCGTGCTTTTCCGCTCTCTAGCTCTGCAAACAAGCTTAGTTATGGATGTTAGAGAACATGGAGATGTAGCATAACGTTTAGTGAAATATACAGAATTTGCTAAATATATTTGTATTAATCTACAGAAACACTTTCCACTGTGTAATGCTGCGACTGTTGTCAGACTCTCTGAGCTGTTTTCCACTATCCTTCTCACACATTTAAATAACCTGACTTTTTAGCCTTGCTGATGTGCTTTCCCAATGTTAATTTTTCCATCGTTATGGAACTGCAACATTTAGAAAATGTTGCCTTTGTTGTTGCCCCTTTTGTTAAGGGCAACCTTAATAACCGGTGAGGTACAAAAGGATAGGAGAATACCACCATGATGGTAACACATAGTCAGCTTTATATGTCTGCATATTACCCGATACTAGCCAAGAACTGGAAATTAAATAGATTCATATTACACTGAGAGGAGTTACGGCACTTCCCCTTTGGTATGTTTTAGATCACTAAAAGAAGTCCTGATACGAGAGATAAATTGGGTAGTTTATCTTTGTTCACTATGTTCTGTATTAGTCTTCCTTTGTCACCAAAGCACGTATTTTAAAAGAAAATAAGGAAGGAAAAAGAAGAACATAGTTTCAGTTAAAGAAACTATTACCATGGCATGTAAGAGGCATATTTTACAAAATGTTACAAGGAATTGACAAAATTTCTTGATTGGTTTCATAGCTTTTCTGAGGAATGCTACACAGTGCATCACTAAAGTTTTTAACTGGTAGGTCAAACTACAGAACTTTCTAACCAGCTCTAGATAAATCTGTTATAAATTCCATTATTTTTACTAGCACAGTGGATTGATGCCTTTTTTTCTCCCCATCATCATGAGGTATGAGCTCAGAAGATCACTGAAGTATCAGACAGAAGCTAGAACATCAGACATCCATCACAGTTACCAGTTAACACCAATTCACAACTGTTTCAAGTAAGAAAATAAGAGAGGAAGCCAAATCATGTAATTCTTGTAGCATGAAGTGTCTTATGCATTTAACCTACCAACTAGAGAAATTATTCTGGTTTTATCAGTTTCTCTGCAAACCTTAATGTACATGTGTTTGCAGGCTTTTGTTCCTGCATTGAGGGCTACCCCCAGCACTCCATTCAGCATGCAGCAAAATGGGAGAGATGAAAATTTCTTCTAAGAGCATATGGTTTTATTTATAATGTCTTTCATAGCTGTGACATTCATAGACAGGGTTTACTTGTGTACTACACTCCCACTCACTCTTCAATCAAGCAAGAACTTCTCAAAAAAAACCCTCACATTTTTAAGAAAACTAAACACAAAAAAGCACATGGAAGTACATAGAGCTTCAATTTATTGAAAGGAGGATAAACATTACTAAGATAAGAAAATTAACTTTTTTGTAGTAGAAAAACATACACTTCTTAAAGTATGTTTCTTTGCATGATAGCAGGTAATTGTATGTAGAAAAATGCTGTATTTCCACCAGAAATTGATGATTGATGTTATAGGAATGCTTGGAGAAGGGAGAGTGACAGAAACTAGTCCAAACATAGATATTGTGGTGTGTGCATGGACAGAAAAATCTATCGTTAAATGAACATATTGCTTGCTTGTTTTCTCTACTACATGACGTTTAACTGAAAAATGCTTGTAAACTACAGTCTCTGATCACATGCAAGTGATTAATAGCATCTCTTGGTACTTTAAAACAAGTTTTTTTAAAAAATTGATGATTTGAGAAGTATTTGATGTTCATGTTCCCCTGTCAGCCTTCTTTAACATTTATACCTGTGATAGATATGATATGAAAAGGGAAGTACAAATATTTCAGATATAGATGTTAGTCTTAAAACAGCTGGCATTTTTTTATGGTGACTGTTACACAGTGTTGGATCATAGTGGTAGCATAGACTTGTCATGTACCCCTGTCCTTCTCAGAGTGTTCTTTCTAATTTAATTTATATATACAGGTATTTGCAGATTCATTAAATGCAAGTAAAAAATTGAATGATCTCAGCTATGACCATCTCATCTTTTTTTCTACAAATTTCTGTTTTTCCATTGACTGCTTCTCCATGCTTACAAGAAAACTAGAATCTTATCTTGGTCTCATCAGCTCATGTGAAACAGGATCATGATTTACTGTCTCTATAAAGCTGGGGACTTTCTCTGGTATGTCCCCATGAAAACGAATGGAACTATGGTCACATTACAGACAGTGGATTTTTGCCACTTTCTGTGCAATATGGACTCTATTTCTAAATGAAGACAAAAGCCTTTGTTCTGCTGAGTCACACTCCAGAACAATAGACAGCTACAGAGAAGTTGGTACACTTTGTTTCTAGTTCCAGTTTTGACTTTGAAGTTCTCCCCTGTACTTGCCTCTCTTTTTTGTCTCCCCCCCAGTGCTACAGTTGCAATATGATTTAGCATGCATGTTTCTGCATGTATTTTTTCTGAGCTCTGTTATCATAGTTCTGCCTTTTGGTTACAGCAATCCTATTGACTCTCACCAGTCTACAGGTTTTGTCTACTTCACATAAAGCTGCTTTATGAAAAAGGAAAGTGGAAGACACTGATCAGCTTTCATGAGTCCAAAGCATATCATCTCCCAAGGTGATGAGTAATACTAAATTGTTATTTTTGAGGTGCCCAGTCACTGTTTGATTGCTTGGAAATGCAGCTGACAACTCGTTGTAATGTATTTGAGGGATGCAGGTTTACAGCCAGTAGGGTGTTATGGTAATAAGAAGATACGATCCATGAAAAAGGCTGTGTAACATCTATGTTACAATATGCCTGGAGCCATCATGAACAAATACCATTTGAATCTTTTGCGCTACCACTAAAAATTAATTGTGATATTGCCTAGCATTAAAGCCAGTGAAAGTGACATTCAAAAAGTGTGTAAATGTGATATTGTGAAAGGGATGGAAATAAAAGAAAGGGAAAATAAAGCACCCTGTGGGTGTCATCTCACTTTTGCACCAGGTAACAGTGGGATAGGAGGACTTGCCATCTATTAAAAGCTGTGGAATCCAAATTTGGGTTTGAGATAGCATAGTGCTGACTGATGCTAGCAACAGGATCACAGGCTTGTGTGAAATCTGTGATGCTGTCATCAGTTAAATCACTCTCCCTTACAGAGTAACGGGGCTGCTGGTAGTATGGGCAAAGTGCGCCTGCTGAATAGCTTGAAGTGGGGAGAGGGAGGGGAAGGAAACCCATAGTGAAATAAAACCCGAGATTAAGTTTTACACTCAGATACTTAATCCAATGTCTGCATGAAGTAAAGCAGATTGCAAATTATTCCCACGGGAGATTTTAATGGGGTCTTGAAGGCTTTATCAATCTCTTCTTGAAACTTCTGGCACCTCACCTTTTGTTACAATCACTGCTTGCAGCTTTATGATATTATAGATTTAGCTCTAGGAAAATCTATACTTTGAGAGTTTTTTCCTCCATGAACATTATTAGTGGGTTTTTAAAAAGAATTATTACTAGCTTTCCACAATACTAATGGGCTAAACTGATTGATGCTCTTTGAATCAACAGACAAGGGGTATTTTGGACTGCAATAAAGAAATGACATGTGTGTTCCTGTGGGATGGTATTTTGAACCTCTTCCTTATCTTTTTATCACTTCTTCACACTTCATAGCATGTCCTTCACTGAAAAAGTGCATTGCAAGGTTTGGTGTGTGTTTCGCTGCAGTTTAGGTATATGTATTTGTTTTACTCAAAAATTAATTTTAAATTGAGTTGCCTTAATTGTACAGGGGATGTTTGAGATCGAGGTATTAGGAGACAACACTGACTGAATGAATTTCTGGTTTTAAGTATTTATTTTGGGAGAACATTGGTAAGTGAGAAAAAAAATTACAAAATTCAGGAACTGTCAACACAAAAACAAGTCCCAACAGAAGGAAAGAGAGGAAATAAAATGTGGAATCCCTAAACTCGGGAACAAAAGGAAGAATTGAGATGCAGTCAGCAGAAGAAATGCTGATTATTAAAACTGATGGAAAATTTGAGTGTCTGAAAAAACTCAGAATTTACCAGTACGTGCTGGATATTTACATGAATATGTGGTAGTGCATGCCTTTTCAGAACCACGATAAAGCAGGGGTAACAAAATCTGGAAAAGTATATAGAAAAACTAAATTTACTTTTAAAATAGTACTGTCACAAATTAATCACCAGCAAAGAAAGAGGATACTGGATCTGACAGTTTGTTCAACTCATCCTGCTCAAAGTTGATAACAGGATTTCCACTGACTCTTTTATCATGACTAGATTTTGCCTTGTTGCATTCTTCAACCATATTGAGTATTGAAGGTTGTGATTGCCTCTTTATCCAAGAAAGTCAAATGAAGGAAATTAGTTTTGCAGAGCTACTGGGAATAGTAAGGGGATAAATAAATTCAGGTGAAGGTGGAGAGCAAAAAGATGTTGTTTTTTACTGTGAAACAAGTGGTTAAATTGGAGTCTCCCTCTCTGGAAATATTCAGGACCTGCCTAGACGCGGGCCTGTGCAGCCTGCTGTAGGTGACCCTGCTTCGGCAGGGGGGTTGGACGAAATGACCCACAGAGGTCCCTTCCAACCCCTGCCATTCTGTGAGAGGCTGTGTTGTCCTGTTCAGATTCCAATGTGATCGAGGCTCTCCATGCTGTTTACAGGATTCATTCAGCTCTTGCTGTGGAAAGTATGCCTGAAATCCCCAGGCTGCCTTGAAGAACTTGGTTGTGTTTGTTACAGGCAGAATGCTAGCAAAGTTAATGCCAAACCTGAACATTGCCTGTGTAACATCCTGCTTAAGGAAGCACAGCTGTATTTCAGTCAGACAATTTGGAAGAAAAGGTAGTGGATGCCTGTGTAGTAAAAGGGTGTTAGCAAAGAGGAAGATGATGCATACATTAGTCTTGCAGAAGAGAAAGATAATTACTGTCAGCTATTATCTTTTTTTTTCCAAACTATTACTTGATTAACATAATCAAGTTGCAGTCAGAGCAGTTGCTCTCAATTAGTACCAAGTTTGCCAATTACAGCTTCTATTTCAGACTTGATAAAGGCAGACAGGATTGGTAAGCCTGAAAGTGTGTGTCTTTTTTTTGTACGCTGTATCTGCTGAACTAATAGGGAGTATGACTTCTCTCAACAGCATGTGCCAAACTTACACCCTTAAATGATCAAAGGCACAGCGACACAGTTGTTTAAGATGCCTTCATGTCTAAGAAGATTTAACACACTTATTTCGTGGCACAGTTTTAAATTTTCCCTAAAAAGACATGTCAGAGTAAATAAAAAAGCTAATTTAGTAGCCCTGACAAAACTGGTACAAAAGATGACACAGCTGTGAACTGATTTTGGAAAAAGAAAATGTACACACCATATTTCTGAATATTTACTAGAACGAGTAAGTCCTTTGTGTCTTTTTCCATGTGAAGACTTCTAATGTGTGATCTGCTGCTGATTGACTTTTTTATTTTTCACATCAGTGAGGGAAGATCTCCCCATCCACTTCATAATCGTAGCCTCTGTCCTCAATCCCTCCTCCATTTCCAGTGCAGCCTTACCCTGGGGAAAACTGACTAAAACATCTCCAGCAGGATGTCTGTCTTCTTGCCTTTGTGGAGTGCTGTGATTGACTGAGACTTCCCAGGCTCATAAAGCTGCCCTGGGGACTCATCTAGATGTCAATCTGGCCTTCCTGGGCACCACTCTCGTCAGGGCTAAAGCAGAGCCCTGCAAGATTGAGCCATCTACATTTCTTCCAGGAGTAGTCTACAGCTGGGTGGTTGTGGTTGTTAAAATACCCTGCTTTCCAGGGTTATTTTGATGCTGTCAATGCTGAGCAACCATGACTTGATGTTTGCAAAATTGTCTTGGATTTTCACCTGCTCTTCTGTCCACTTCTGACAACTTGACAGATCTTGCTACCATGGTATGACACTTGTTTTGTTGATCTTCATCTCTGCCACAATTGCCTTCGCACCAAGAGATGGGGTTCCCATGTACTCTGAGTTGTCTCCTGTGAAGGGAGTAATGAGAAGATGCATCTTCTGCACTTAGGTTTCCATCAAGATAAAAAGATATGACACTGTTCTTCCTTCAGCCTAACCTTTGCATTTCAGTCACAGGACTTGTTTTTTCTCTCCATGTGGAACCCACTTCAGCTTACTTTGAGTAAAGCTTTTTGTGTCCTCTGGTGGCTTTTACACCACCAGCAGAAGATAACAAATAATCATTCCATGGCTAGAAAGTTTAATCAACTTTTGCTACTAACACTTTGTTGCTCTGTGTCCAAATTACAGTTCATGTTTCTTTCCCTGTGCTGAATGTGCTTCTCCTAAATGCTTACTTGTAGCAAAACTACTTTCTATTTCCAATTATTAAGCAGTCTCCAGCACCAGTCTTTCAACCTGACCATGGTGCTTTTGTCTCTGTGCTAAGACTCCTTATGTGCCTAACTCAACCAGCCATACTTTGGATTGAACATACCTCGTGACTTCCAGAAGTGGTACTCTTTGTCTCAGTTATTATTTGCCTTCATATTACGTGATTGGCAGAAGCTTGTGGGATTTTATCAGAATTTTAAAATACCTCATTTGACTGTGTTGGTACTTTCTGCAGAGGAAATGTTTGTTGTTCTGTAAATAGTTGTTTTTCCAACATGAACCTGGAACTGAAAGCTTTCAGTCAAATAGACCTGAAATAAAATTCTGCAAAATCTGAGGGACTAAGAGCTTTTGCTATTACAATACATACTGTTTAGTGAAATGCTTGTGCCAAGATACTGCCAGTAGCACTTATAACAGCAAATAAAAAGTTGAGGCAGAAGAGTGAAGTAAAAAATATGTATTGTTCAGTCAAGATAGATTAATAGTCTTACACACAAGCCACACTTCCTTATTGGTTATATCAGTTCTTTGTATTCTTGTACGATCTAAAAATGTCTTTGCTTCTTTTTTTTCCATTTGGGGAAATCAGAGTGAGTGTTCCCTTTCTGTGGGAACAGTTGGTACAAAAGTGGTTCATTTTGGTATGTAAAAATGTTCATTTCGGGGTAGTGCGAATACTACTTTCTGTGACTTGACTAAGTTTTAGCACTTTATGACAATTTTTTTCACAGCTGGTTGTATCTTATGCTGTAGAGAGCAGTGATCTCTAAGGAAACATTAAATCAAATGGCTTACTGAGGTTTGGAGTGCCTGAAAAACTTTGCTATATTTTGCAGAGTGGCTGCTGTAACAAGTACCTTTAGGAAATGGAGAGTTTTGCTCTTCCCATACTACATCTACTGTTTTTGTATAAAATGTGCATACGGGTGTCTGCAGGATGAGTTCTGGATGGTTTGCTGGATGTTTCTGCTTAAATAGGAGCTGTATTTCTGAAAGGGGACTCTTGAAGGCTGTAGTGCTGACTATTGGCTTTTACTGCTCTGTTTCATAATTTTCATGGTTTGTTGGGGAAACACACTGCATAGCCCCTAGACCACTTCCTTAGACTTTCAGTTGCTGTTGTACAAGGATGTTCAGTTTCCATCAACACGTGAAACAAAATCTAAACATGACATGAGTCAGTAATGGATTTGTGTATGGACATCAGCATTACCAGCATTTAGTAAAGGCATATGCAGGTAGGTTGGTGAGCAGGGCACACTGAATATACTTCGGCTTTCTTACATCAGTTTCATCAACACTGCAGTAAAGTGAAGAGGTGTGGCTATGGTATTACTCGTCGGGAGAAATCTGAGATTCTTCTCATCTTAAAATGCCTGATGTGATTATACTCATGTGTCACCTTTTGCATGTAAATGTGCGACGGATTGCAGGGAGGGAGAACCTCCAATAAATGTAAACCTATATTGATCTATAGGGCCTGACAACTCCAGGAGCCTTTGTAGGAGACATTAAATGGGTGGAAAGAATCCCATGTTTGTGACAACAGAAGCCCTCTTCCTATAGCACGAGCAGTTTGGCTGTGCTGCTGGTGCTGAGAGACTCCTGGGAGTGGAGTAAAACATGGCCATTAATAGTCAAAGGCTCTTGGAGAATGTAAGTAGTGCAGCACAAAGCCTAGCTGGAAGCGTGCTCCCTACATTTCAACTGTCACCCAAGCTGGCTGTTGTCTCACTTTTAAGAGTCTGTGGTGCATCACAGAACAATTCCAGAGAAGTGGGTTGGATCCTGTTGCAGAAAAGAACTCTATGTTTCAGGTCTCTGGGTTGATACTCTGTAGGTAGTTTGTTTTCTGGTGTGTCTTGAGTGGCAGAGAAAGAAGTCATGCCCATGTGGAAGAGTGAAGCATTGATTCTCCTGTATGAAGCCAGACTTTGTGCCAGGCACTTGCCAGGTTTTCATGCCTCTGTTGTCCCCTGTGCTATGCCTTGCTTCTGGGTGATGTTTGAAAGTCCTTTCACTGTACCCTACTTCTGCTTCATGGGAGGCATGATGGGAGAATTGACAGGAAGGTGGGAGAAGTTCAGAGAAGTAAGCATGGTGGGAATATGAGATGTGGAGTGTGGTAGCATCAGGAGTGCGGGAACCCAGACGTGGAACAAGGAGACCACAAAGAGAGGGACCAAAGCTCTGAGTTAGACGGCCTTGGTCCCACTTAGACAGCAAAATCTCATCTAGAGTACAAAGTTGAAGCTAGTCTCCTTGATGAGGTGTCCCAGTCTGTTGCTCATCCTGGAGCATCCTGAGATGCTACAAAAAGCAGCAAAAATGACAGCTAATACCCAGTCGTTGTGAGCTCATGTTAATTATTGCTCAAGTCAGAAAGGCAGTGGCAGAAGGGATGTGGACTTCTGGAAACAGGAGCCCTGGGATGTAAGAAAATTAGGGAGATTAAATTTGGCATTTTTAATACAGAGGGCTCCAAAACATAGATAAAAGATGAGGTGCTTGCTGAAGGAGTTAATTTGTGCTTTTGTTGACCTCCCGGATGCATATAGATAGAGGCTCTGATTTTGCATACAATTCTGTGCTTTCTCAAGGTGCTTTCTGATAAAGTAGGAAGTAAACCAGTACTGCACAGGTGTGGTAAATGTGTTTTTGTAATAAATGGTTATGTGTAATCTGACCAGCCCTGAATTTCAAATGTTTTTACAAATGCATGCTAATTGTTCATTACCAGTTGAAGCTTACGCTGGATGGTACTTGAAAAAACTCTCAACACAGTTTATAGCTTAATCTTCATTTTACAATTGTCTGATGGTTGTGATCCTTTGTGCTTTCGTTGCTGGGGATCTAAAACATCTTTTCATAAAAACTAAAGAATTAGTTGTAAATATTTTACTCTGAGCAAAGGACAAAACTGCCAGGTAGGAGGTTTTTCACAGACCCAGTCATTAAACTGGAGTTTTAGTACTCTGAATGCTGCAGAGAATATTTACTAGAATGCTTGTAGTGGAATGGAAACCTTCTGCTGAGTTCTTATAACTTTTCTTTTATAAATGTGGGAACTCTGGTAATTCAGACACTTCTCATTAGACCTCATACCTCTGGGTCTATTTTTGGGAGGCAGTTGGCTAACTGACAGTAAGTGGGCATAATTATCATGCGAGCTCACCATTGGCAATGATTTTGATGTCAGCAGTTTCACTTACCAAGGCTACAAATTGTGAGTCATCAATTGTATTAGGTTCAGAAATCTTGTGTGAGTTTTAAAGATGTTTGCTAGATGATTTGTAACTTCCTTTAAGTGTTTTCAGAATGATGAAGAGAAGTTCTTCATATGCACAAGCGTAAGAGGGGATTACACATTCTGGAAGCTAGACCAAACCCCAATTTCTGGCTCATTTTTTCTGGCTTATTCTTGTGTTATGGATCACTTCCATGTACTTGTTTCCAGGCAGTAGTATGTTGAGGTTTAATATCCGGATCAGATGGCTGATGTGACAGTTCACATGCAGCACGGGAACAGAGAAATACTCCAGCAATCTTTATTTGTGAGCATGGGAGCAGACACCTCTGGTGTCTCTCAACCTCTTCAGACATTCCTTGAGCCTTGGTAAGAGTTGTGCGGGTCCGCAATCTAGAGGGAAAGCTGCCCACTGAGGTTTGCTTTTTAGGCTGTTTGAAACCACAGTAACGGAGCATTAGGAATGACATCGGCAAAGCGGAGCATACTGGCAACTTCAGAGAGAACCTCAATTTCACTTATCAGTCTGCTTTTGTGCAAAGTGATCTGATCCAGCTTAGCAGACTCCTTCTGTAAACTGTTTCTCTGAGAGCACCTAAGCACTGATGGCTGTGTGTACAAAGACTTGGAGAGAGCGGTTAAGCCTGGCTGATTTGCGCTAGCTTCAGGGATGCTGTAAGTTTGCACAGTTTTAAGAGTATATCTGTTGAATATGTGTGTCTGTGTAGGTGTGTATATATGTGTTGTGTACAGACATTGTGTATGTATACACACATAGACAAAGGCACATAAAGCTTTGTATATGATATTCTTTAAAAAAGTAAGGTTTACTGGTTTTCAGTGAATTTCCCAAGGCTGGCTAGGTGTGCATGTGATGTTTGAGAACTGCATGTCATCACAGTTTTATAATTTTGAATGGAAACATCTGGAATGTCAATAGTTTCTCATAGGAACTCTGTCCCTGAAGTGATTTCTCACTAATCATGGTACATAGCATCCTTTCTCCTTTTTCTTTTCTTATTAACTGATATGTCTTATTTGTTTCAATTTCTTCTTTGCATGGGTTCCGAGCAAAATAGAAATGATTGAACTCTGTCTATGAGGGATTTAAGATCACCAGTGGGACATATTTTCAGGGTATAAGCCAGAAGGTAACAAGAAGTTCAGGTTCATGGCAGCCAAATTAAAGCAAGTCAGGACTCTGCACAATAAACCAAAATATCTTCTGCAAAGTTTTCTGTTATTTTAATTTGCATGGTGTTATTTTTTGTAGTTAATTGGGAATACCAAGGAGAAATCCTGTATACCCTTTGATAAATTGGTTTCTGCCAATCCCAAAACATGGAGCGTGCCAGAAGTGATTTATTTGTTTTCATGTTTTGATGTGCAATCTAATACTACTTTTTTTTGCAAATGGGGCCTGGGATGTCTTTAGCCCTCAAATGAAATGAGCTGGTTTTGTTAGTGTTTTGAGTTTTTCTGTTCAGCAGACCAGATAGATACTAAATGGGCATTGCTTGTCACTTACAGACCGTTTAAAGTGAAGTCCTGACTTAAGATCCATCCTTATTACAATGAGCAACACTCAGCAGTGACTTTTGCTGTGTAGCACAAGAACGATGAGAGGGGAGAATCTGGCTCAGTATTTTGAAGGTGAGGTCTACCTGTGGCTTTAGTTTTTGCTGGGGTTTTGTTTTCATTCTTTTAATCAAGTTGGTAAGACATGTGTAGGCTAAACCGGATGTGATTATAGCAAGCGTTGTCTTGGGTAATTTTGAACAGACTGCCTGAAACTTTGGAGTGAATCCAGCATGACTGGTTAAACAATACTGTGATCAGATCACATCAGGATGGAGATTTCATTTTAGAAGCAGCGAACCACAGTACTTAGATCAGCATCAGATTTATTCATGCAGCCTTTAAATACAGGCTTGTCTGGGCAAGTGATGAGAACTTTGAACTGTCTTACTGTTCCCTACATCATGTGTACACAACTTGATATTAATTTGAAAATTGTCTGTGATGTACATGGTCTTTCAGATAAAACATTGACAGCTGGTGCGCTTGGTCTGATGGTGCCAAAGCTGAGGTGCAGCAGTGTTATCTGTGAGTGTAGGCCTTAAACTTAATTTTCAGTTGATGCTAGTACCCTTGGTTGCATGCAAAGGACTGTTTGGTGGAGGCCGTCGTGTTTCAGGTAGCTTGAATCACCTTCCTTGTTGTCAGGTTTTGTGCTTTTGAGTCTTGTTCACAGTCAGTTTGAAAACTGTATCTTAAATTCCTCCCCTTTGAAGTAAAATAAATTCCGTAAGTGTTCATATTTGTATTATTGGTTAATATGAATGCATGAAATATTTGAGACTTTCTTCCGCCCGATATCCTCCATGTGAATGTACAATTTACAAATCAGGGGGCAGATTGACTCTTTCCTCAAATTTAAGCCCAGTCCAAGTTTCTATAAAACCTTAAAATTGAACTTCTCATGTAATTTACAACTCTTTAGATGCTGTTAGATACCTTTTGTATTTCGTAGCAACTAGGAAAAGGTGACCTGCTATAATTTGGAGACTTGCTGAATTAAAACTCTAGGTGGATGTTCTATATAGTGTGAAAATAAGGTGGCATGTGAAAATGCTTGATTGCTGGGAGCATGCAAACCAATTAACCAGAAAGCACATGCATCCACCATGTTTTAACTGAGCAGTGAAGTGGTGGCCTCCAGACGACAGTGAGGCTGGCAGTTTGACTTGCCAGACAGCTTCTCTGTCTGGCAAACATCCTGGAGCTGCTGGAGGCTGGGGCTGGTTCAGACAGACCTCTGCAAGCCTGTGGGGCTGACATGGCTGTCGGAGAGGACTGAGACATCCAAGAATCTGCACAGGAGGCCAGTTATGGTGGGGACTTGCCAGAATAAGTAGACACTCTAGTTTTATGGCTGGCTTTGTCCAGCTCCAAGGGCTGTCACCAGCTAAAAGTTAAACAATAAAGCAGACAAAGAAGGCACATTTAGGTTCAGGTACAGATTAGGTCCCTTGGAAATAAAAATTTTTGTAATTTCAACTGGTGAAATGAAGGTTAGAACACAGAGTTTTAAAGAGGTTCCTCTACTGCCACAGGTAACTCTGTATTTTACAGAGGCATCACTGGGTATTTCTCTGAATGGTTTTCTAAAATTCAACAATTGTTTTGATTTAATAACTTTGATTTGGATGCTGGTAACTATATTAGTTTAAAATTGGTGAGCTGTCTCTGTAACCCTGTTCATTAGAGGTACCTAGTTCAATTAGGAGCATGTTCCCCCTGTTGCGGAGTTGGCACCAAACATTTTTTTGGCCTTTTCCATCACAGTGACTCTGGTCATCCAGAGAAGGTACTGCTGTAGCTGGGTATGTGCTGAAGTTATAAAGCTGTGAGTGTGCTTCCAGAGAGGGCACAATGGTGTGCACTGGGGGAAACCAAAATTAGCTTCCACTTTTCCCGATTTGCTTCCATCATCGAGGCCTGGATGCAGTGACGTGCTGTGTTTTGATGGCTGTTTGCCTTCACAAATGTAGGGGAAAGAGTTTTGTTAGGCTTCCTTGTCCACTGAAAAATTCAACCACCTGCCTATAGGGTGGGCTTTAGTGGGTCAGCTTCTCGGGGCTACAAAGACAGGCAGCTGCACCATGGAGGGTGAGGCCACCAGCAAGATTGTGCTGTGGTGTTTTTTCTCAAATATCCCAGAAACGTGAAGTCTGTGAGACAGAGGGACAAAATGAGCCCTGACCCAGTGACCAGCTGAGTTTCCAGTGGGAGGTTGTTCAATGTTTTAGTGTAGCCTGATAGTGGAATATCCCTCCAGGGCCTTTCCAAATCCTACCATCTGACAACCAAAAAATTCTCTTACCAGTCAGGCTTCCAGGAAGCTAGGGACAGCAGGACCACCCCTACATTGTGCACGGGGTCAGGCCCTCCCTGGCTGAGCTGAGTCCTGGGTTTCAGAAGTGCAAGTAACCACAGTTCTCTCCATGAGCTGATGGCACAGCATGATTTTCGTATTGACATGCTCCCCACATACAGCACTCTGGAGGAAATGTGGTAGGGGTGATGCTGACATTTTTACTTCCTCTCCTTACATAACGAACTGGATTTATTTTAAACAGGGTTTTAGGGTGGTTAAACAGCTACATTTCCACTTCTCTGTTTTGAGGAATTATGAATTTTTTCAAAACTGTGGAATTTCTAAATTAATGTGAACAGAACTCATGAGCCTTAAATCTACTTCAAGGACTGTGGAAATGTGCTAAATGCATTGTGACTTAACCACAGAGCAGTCAGACTGCTTCTGCTTCTCTTGTGCTAACTGAAATGAAAGAAAATAATTATGTAGCATTGCAGCTATAGTAGATTAATTCTTTTCATTTTCCTTTTCTGAGACACAGATACGTATTTTGAGGAGTGATTTGCATAATTTTTGGGCTTAGTTTCTTTTAGTTACTGCAGAGGAAGTTTGTAGTTTATGGGTATCCCAGGCTGAGTGACTAACGTGTGGGAATTGTTGTCTAGTTACAGAGCTACATGGGACTTAAATCTGTCATGCAGAAAAAGACATGGGATGTCGTAAACTTCAGCTTGGCTTATTATTCCAGTCCATTAAGCTATTGCTCTGAAGAATCAACAGTAATAAACTCATGATGTGTGTTTTTGGTTTGTTAAAAATGTATGTGACTTTTTGAACTTTTAAATAACGGGCACACATGCTAGACAAGTCTTTGCTGTAGTATCACAATCTGAGCTCAGTGAGCTATTTATTGTTTGTCTGGCTGTGAATATGCTTTTTATGTGTGCATAGTCCTTTCATGTTAAAGGACCTCCCACTCATAAGCTCACGAAATACAGACATCAACGGATTAAAAGAATGACTGTCTGTCCAGAACACTGCAGTGTTGCCTTCCAGAAAAGCTTAATTATACATACAACTCTTGTGGAATGAAAATTGGCCACTTGATATTTAATAAACAGAGATCTGCTTATCATATAAAAAGTAGGAGACTGCTGATTTCAGAACAGTACTGAGTGTTTTCATTTATACTCAAAAGATAAGTAGCCCAAGGTTTGGAATTAGATTTTTTTTCATACAATTTTTATCTAGGCTGTGAAATGTACTATTAAAATGTTGTTTAATATTTCTTTTCTGGAGCCTCATTGAAGAAACATGAGTGATTGTTTAGTTTTGTCTGTTTTTACAAATTACTTTGATCATTTCACCATTCCTGCAGTTTTCCACTGAGCTAACTTTGTGTCAATTAAACTTCTTTCTAATTACAGACATTCTTTTCAAAGAAACACGCAAGATAAGAGCATCTTTTGTCTGTTGATCATATGGAGAATTGGAGACACTAGGGCATTCTTGAGCCAGGTAGATTTATTATTATTTGTTACAAAAATCTACCTAAGCTTTTGGCAGAGCTGGCCCCTGCTCTGCCAAGTGTGAAGTGTGTTGAAATTAAGAGCAGTGCAGCAGTGTCAGGCAGGTGGAAGAGCTGCCTGGCCACCTCCATTCTGGCAAATCCATAGAGAATTAAGTGATCAGAAGCAAGCTGGAGCCCGTTAAATGCTGAGCATGGAGACCATGATCAGACATGTTTATTTTTCAGTTCTGTCCCATTTTACACACCAGAATTTGTCAACAAGACAGACACACCTGGTCTGTTCTTAAATATGATGTCACTAAACCCAACATGAATAAATATGTATTTCGCTCCCAGGCTTTTGGGGGAAACTGATGAATGGAAAATGAAAATCTAGTGGCTGGCTGAGGAGCAGGCCATCTTTACTCATTCCATACAAGTAGAATTACTGGATTTTCTCAGTAAATCTTAATTGTTTGATCCTTGTTGTGTGCCTCTTGCTGTGTCATCTGATGAATGCTGTGAATTAAATGTAGTACATTCATTTAAACCACCTACAAATAGCCTTTCCTCCCTATCTTGTCCCAGTCATCTTTAAAAATAAGTGCTATGTGCTTTTATTTACAACATCCTGTGCCGCATGACACTTCCAAGGATAGAACCAAGAAGAGTACATAGTAGTCCCGTTCCATGATTGAAAATTAGATTACTAATTAGAAAGCCCAGAGGGAGCACTATGACCAGAGAAGAGTCCCCTGCAAGCCATAAGACTTTTAATTTGGCTGATCTAGAAAGAAACATCCAATCTTGGCATGAACACTTTCAGTGATGGATGATCCAAACGATGCTTAGTATGTTTTAGTGGGGTTTGCTCTGCCTTGTGATTTTTCAGCTTTTGGGAAGAGCCAAAGGTCTTCCATTCCTTTCCTTTGACTGATTTATTTCTCCCTTTATGTCATGCCTTGAAAGGAATCTACATTTAGCTAGCCACTAGAACTTACTAGACTTGTATCTGCTGAAGTGGACAGTCCTCTACCAAATGTTTGTTTCCCATACTTAGACAGTCACAGTGGGATTAAGTTATTCCTTAAGCCCCTCTTTGTGGGCTGGATAGAGTGCAGTCCCCAAGCTTCTCATTAGCAGACATAGCTTTCAATCCTGTGTCTTCATATATTCCTAAACAGGGCTCCTTGCATGTGCTAGTACTGCATTTCTTTCACTGAATAAACCTGAATGTCCAAGGTATACTTTGTATGACTGTTTTTCTTGTCACAATATATCTGATGTCCTGCACATGCCTAACATTTTTTTGGAAAGACCAAATACAAAAGGAAGTTGGCAGTGGGGACATTTGCTGATGCCCAAGGGGGCATTTGCAAAAACTGAGGGGAGACTGTGCCTGCATTGTACCCTGGAAAAAAAATCACAGAAACCATTTAAAAACTGTTTGTGTCCAGGGACACCATCTATTCAGACAACCTTTACCATCCTCCTCAAAGCAGTGCTCCTACAGCAGACAGCGTGAGTTAAACCTGGAGCCAAAAACCTCCTTTTCTCCATCTTCCCCTGCGGTTTTGCAGCGGCATTGATGGTGTGGCCAGATTCACTGGCGTGGTGATGCAGTGAACTTCCCACAGTTTCCCTAGGGACAGACAAGTTCTTTTGCAATTAACATAATTGACTGGGAAAGAATCCTGTTTGCCTCAGGATAAGGAACTGTGGGATTAAACCTAGACACATGTTGCACATGCTGAAATGAAGGCTGTAGTAAGATGTGAGGCACGCGGCTCTGGGAACATTCTTACTTGGGATAGGCACACTGAATGCATTTTACACCTGGACTCTGAATTTCTTTGATGGAAGGATACTAAGGTTATTTTTGCATTTATCAGGTGCTATCCATCTTGCTCCATTTCATCAGCATATCACAAATTCCTGTAATAAGCATAATTTTTCTAAAAGACTTGATTTTTGTAATGAGCAGGTGATTCTCTGATTCACTTTGGGTAAAACTTCAGCTCTGAAGCGATTGGAAAACATTCCTGTGACTTCAATGAAAACAGAATTTTACCCTTTTTGAAAATTTAATAAGACAGAAATATTGTTGATATAGGAGCATAATTCTTTGTGATCTATGCACAAGATTTGACCCAAAGTTGAATTAAATCTCAGACCTGAAAGTCTGGTTTAAAGGTCCTTTTTCATTTCCCAGACAGCAACAATTCCTTGGTCTGTTGCAGGAGACATATGCACGTTCATGGTTTCAAACCACTGCCGGTGACATTAGCTACTGTTTCATCTCCTCGTTTCTGTGAAGTTCTCCATGGGCTGTGCAGCGGGATATCCGAGTGATCTCATTCAGATGACTGTATCGACAGTGCCATTTTGAAACAATGAGCTGAAATAAAAGCACTTAATGCAGAGGTCAGTGAGTGCCTGGTGTTCTTTGCAGAATCCATTTGTTGTGTAAGCAGCTCTACTGTTGTGGCGCCTACTTTAATTAAGGCTCTGACGGTATTTCCGTAATAAACCGTATGTTAAAAGGATTTATTAGTCAACTGCAAAATCTGCTGCAGGCTGAGACTTGGACTAGGAAAGCTTCAAACTTAGTGTTTTCTTAACTTTAAAAGCAATTTTTTTAAAAGTATGGCTGCAAATAAATCTCTTCAATTGTGTAGGTAAAATATTTATTTATAAAAGGAAGAGTTTTTAGTCTTATAGACAATGCTTTTTTCGGTTGCTTAGGTTATTTTTAACCATGAAATATCCATTATGGTCATTCTGTAATTTGATGTAATTTGAATACTGAAGTATCTTTTATTGTTTGTGTGATGGTATAAAAAAAGCCTCATTTAGCACTAGGACCTAATGTGCTAGATTATTTTCAAACATGAGGAGAGTTCCTGCACTTCAATACCCTTCTTGTAAATCACAACAGAACAAGAATAAGAAGGGGCATGTGTTAAAGCCAAGCAAATGAGCATGAAGGTAAATTGCAGCTTTTACACATGTTTAGGATACACTTGCTCTGCTTTGTTTTTAGCCAAAGGCGTGAGTAGAAAATGTAGAATAACATGTTTTAATGAGGCAGATGCATTATGTATGAACTAACAGGGCAGACCATCTGTTAAGGTCCAGGACATGATTTTTGTAAAGAATTGCTTCCGGATAACCAGACAGGTTTTCTTTGCCAGCTCAGTTTCCTGCAGAAGGGACTGAGCTGTAGTTGATTTTCTCTTCGGTAACTGGTGGTTCAGAGATTCTTGTAGGACAAGAACCTGTGCCAGTAGGTTCTCAGCAGAATGCTCTGAAATATAACAAGGTTTTTGTGGGGTTTGTATTGCTCCAAAAGAAGTTTCCTTTTTTGGGTTGTCTGTTTTAAGTTGAAAAGCACTACTGTTATTTACTATTAATGCGAGAACATTTAGCTGCTTATTCTGGATTATATTTAAATATACATGAGTCGATGCAGGAAGAGATGTAACGCTCTGCAAAGCCTGGACCACTCAGTGGGTTTCTGTTGCCTTTTTGACAAATCCAAGTTCCACAGAATAAAAGGATTTGTCGAAAATAAGTTGTTCCTAATCCTAGTGATTGAGAGTGAACCTTCTGAACTGTAGCCTGAAGATGTAGTAGCAGTTTTATTCAGCTTTAATTGTGTTAATTGAAGACCTTTTGAATTTTGTTCTTTACTAGATATGAATTAAAAATGATGCAACGCATAATAAAAGGGCAGAGTTAAACATTGCCTAGGAAATGAAATGATCAGTATCATCGTCTTTTCTAATGAAGTGATGCTTATTGCCACGGTTACTTTGCAGCCTGGATGTTTCTTCAGTAAACAGTTCGACCCAGATAGACTTCCTACGGGCATTGGTGGGATTTTTGCTGTGAATCAATATATTTGGTCCCAAATTTGTAGTCCTCAATCAAGAACTTGGTCTTTTTTGAAGTGTAATTCTGCTCCACTGAAGATTTTTTTTTTTTTTTGTGATCTGCCAATGTAATTCTACTACTATTCTTTTTTTTTTTTTTTTCCTGTCATGAGTATGTTATGGGGGTTTGGGGCTGCAAGATTTTTTTCTCTGGAAGTTTTTGGCAGAGAACTTTGACTATGTTATACAGCTATTCAGAAATAGAAATACTGTTTCTGCCCCTATCATGATGGTATTTTTCATATGGTTACAGCAGTATCAGTTTTGTTCTGCAACATATGGTGGCTTTGGTTTTGGTTTGTTTTTTAAATCCAGAGTTAGAGAATCAGCTGAAATTCTAAGCTTCTTTGACCATGTCTGAAAAATCAATTTTATTCTTTGTGTAACTAGTGAGAGAAGTTTTAAATATGAGAAAAATAAATCGGCAAACAAACAGAGCGCTACACTTACATTCAAAGCCTGATCTGGGAGCTGGAGATGCTGAAGTTTGATGGTGCCTATATAGCAACATAATGCTTCAGGCAGCGAAGGCTGTTGCCTTTGGTACCTTTCTGTGTGAGCACTCAGTCCTAGGAACAGGCGGTGGTTTGCCCCGCTCTGCGTTCCGGTGGTGCCGTTGGCTGGCATTTGGTGTGCTCACAGCAGAGGGTGGTGCTGCCAGAGCTTCGTGCTGGAGGGACCCAGTTTTCGGAGCTCAAACGCCTGGCTGCTTGAGGGCCCCACTCTTCCCAGTAGCCGCTCATCCGAGCCACCGGGGTAGGGCAGGAGGGCTGTGTGAATCAGTCCTGAGGAGACGGGCGGTCTGACGTTCACGGCTGCAGTAATGCCAGAGGGCTGTGTTGAAGTAAGTGGCAGTGCCACAACAGGTTGAGACCAAATGCTGTTCACCTCCTCTCTTCGCAGCCTGAGGCTTGTTCCTAACACATTTTCTTACCAAGCAGGCAACCTGGGATACACTGGAGTGGTTTTGTTCTTTTTTTTTTTTTTTTTAAGTTAAAGGTATTTTCTCCCCTCTCCCCCCCTTCTTACAAAGTTTGTATAAAACTTAAGATTTCTTTTTAACTAAGGCTTCACTGCCAAAATGTGAAGTTTCCTTGGCCTCCTTAAGAATTATTCGCTAATGCCAAACAGTTCCTGTCTTGAAATGGGAGGCTGTTCAATAGCTGTTCTTGACAGCTGTTTTGTTGAATAATAGCAGCTATTTCATATGTATAGCTTTCTGTCTAGTCAGTAATTGAGTACTGTGTTTCCTCTGTCAGACTGCATACAGTATGAAGAACCACAATCACTGAGAGGCATATAATAAAGTATCACTTTTCTGTCTTAGATACAAGGTCATATGTTGTATGTGGGGAAGTCATGTTTTGATCTTGACTTATATGAGTCATGTGGGCTGATGCTGCAGGGCAGGGGAGAGAAGGAGCATCACCCATTCCTTCAGAGCTGCTGTCTAAAGGTGCGGTTGAAAAGGCAAGTGCAGCAAACTCCCCTGTGCTCCTCATCTGAGATCTCTTTCCTCATGAGAGCACAGTCTATATGCTCCCAGTGGATAAATCAACCAAGCCTTTGGAAGGAAAGACAAGCTTTGAATTCTTGCCCTCCCATAATTCATTCCCTGCTTTGATGAGGAGTGGGTTATGCCTAGGTGACTAAGCATGAAGTTGTTTCAAACTCATTGAAATGTGCGGATTCATATCAGAGGGTAGAGCTTGCACAGGTCTCATGAATTGCTTAAAGTTTGAAAGGATCGAGCAGGTCATTCAATCAGTGACTATTTTCTGTTATGTCACAGGCCATCACCTTTCATCCAGATACCTTCTGTATTAAGCCCAGTAAACAGTATGACAATAAAGCATCCTTAGGTTTCCCTCTAGCACTTCAGTAGAGAAATTCATTCTGGGTTTGCAGAAACCATCAAAGATAAAGCAACTGTTAGTTAACCAGCTGTACTTTTGAAAATTTTTCTTTCTGGTTGTTGGCTCTAGAAGTTTTTTTCTGAGGCCAGCTGCAGATCCTCCTAGTGACAGGAATTCTCTGTTTAGAGAAGTGCTGAGCTTCTTTCAATGTCCCACCTCACAGACATCTTTTTCTTGCAGATCCTTTTTAAGATCAAAATTGGACACATCATTTCAGTATGCATCTGATAAGTGTACACAAATTTAAGCTCTCCTCCTACTTGCTACTCTAGCTTCCTGTGTGATGATGCAGATCATGCCTGACTGCCCACTCAGACAGACTTTGTGCCATTAGCAAATTTCATTGCCATTAATTTTTCAGCAATCAAATTGTTTGTATACTTTTAAGCTTCTTATCAGTCTCTGCAGAGACCCACTAGAAATACCTACTGACAGCTGCTCCTCGAGACCTGTCAGCCCACCAGTTCCTAAACCATTTAGCATGTGCTTTATGGTTGTAGTATGATGCTCTCTTTTAAGCATTATGCCATACAGGGCTAAATTTATACCTTATAAAGATTCATGTATTGCCTGTATGTACTTATTTTAATCAACCAAATGGGTAGTCCCTCTGAAGAGGGATTAGATTTGTTCAGGAAGACCTCTTTTGTTGCCATTAATTCTGCCATTTTATTAAGTGAGCTCTCCATCAGATTTCACTTACTATACTTGGGGACTGAGGTCAGCTTTTTTCCCTCTACTTGAGTCACTTCTGTTTGTCGTTCTGGCACAATATTCAAAACCTTCCATATCTCTCTGATTTCCCTACAATTCAAGGATATGTTAAAAATCTACAGCAAAGAGGCCGTGGGGAGATCAGCCAGCTGTTTTAGTACGTTTGAATGGAAACTATCTGTTATTTGTTGCTAGTCAAGCCTTTATAAATAGTAACAACTTTCTCAGTACTGTATTTCTGTATTTGAAGATGCTTTGTCCTCCATCTTTATGTGATACAAGTCCTCTTCCTTTTGTTCTATATTTGGACAATAATATAAATGAACATTTCTGCGTGCATTGTATTTTTAGTGTATTTTACCATACCATCTACTGGTGGGCCTGAATCATTATTCAGGTTTATTTGTTTACTGTCTTAGCCTTTCAGTTTGTTTTCTGAAAATGTAGAATGAACTCAAAACTTGTTTGGGACTGGTAGTGGTGCTGTGCATTCAATTATAGAATATAATGAACTGTAAAGATGACAACAACAGCTGGTCCACTAACCTCTGGTTGACAGGAGATGTCCAGTGTAAAGTCCCATAAACTTATTTCCCATTTGAGCTCTAAAACTGTGGAGCAATGCCCGCAAAAGCTGTCTGTAGAACATACCTGGGGAAGCAGAGCAATCCTTGATAGACACACTGGTGTTAGCAGTAGCAGCATGGGCTGCTGTGGTCCTCTGAGAGGATGATGTCTAGAATTTCTGCAGTTGCAGGCAACCCTGCATTAAATGTTGAGTCCACTGTGGTCAGCTGAACTTGCCTGAGTTATGTGAGACATTTTAAAAGCAAAGATTATGTTTTTTTTAGACAAAGTTAACTGCAGAGGCAAAACAAATTCCAATCATCTTTTTTCTTAAGGAACCAGTGACGTCTGTGAACCTCACTTAAATGTCTCCATTTGGATGGATTCCTGTCAGTAACAATCTCTGCAGTGTCCAACCAACTAGATTAATTCCACCAGCACATCCTTCGTGTCCCTTATTTCAATATTAAATATTTGTTGAAGTTTTAGATTGAAAACATCAGGAACTAAAGCGCCTGCCTATTTACATGGCTAAGGTCTGGACCTGAAAAAAGTGCACAGACCCTCAAACTGGCATGTGCTGCAAACCACTGGACAGTTGAAGGAGAAAATAGAAAAATTATTTTAGCATAAGCAGTATCTTCAATACCCACATTATCCATAGTGAAGATACCAGAATATGGTTGAAGCTTTCAGACATTTAGCACCAACCAAGACAACTTTAATTCTTTAACCACATAATCGAAAATAAAGTACCCTGCCAATTCAGTAAAAGGATTCATCCCATTGTCTATTCTAAATTTAGGGAGTCAGATGATCTGCCATGGAAATGCACAGAAGTAATCTTGGTTGTGAGCCTTCATTCTGGTCTGCCTCTCTTAAGTTCTGTGTTTTCCGCATTTAGTTTACATTTCTCTTCGGACATCCTTCACTTTCTTTTTGAAAAGTGATTTTCCTTTAACTTTTTTGTTTGTAAATTTGTTACCTCTACCGTGTTTTCCATTGTCCTTTCCTCCTGCCCTATTGTCTTCTATTTCATGTTGCCTTTCTTCTGCACATACTGCCACGTACCTTGATTCTCATCTGCCCTTCTGCTTATGTCCTTGCACTTCTTTATTCAGTCCTGTTTTTTTTCCTTTTCTCTCCTTCCCATCCTTTTCTAGCCACTGCATCAGATTCTTCCATTTGCAGTGTTGGAATATATCGGAAATTATTTTTCCCCTCTCCCGTGCCCTTTTAGTTACTGAAATATGCACACAAGAATTCAAATATGCTTCTAAAAATAGTAAAAGGATAAAACTGTTCGTTTCAGCTTTTCAGTATTTACTTTATTAGAACTTCTGGGAGGAAAGCTCCATAAAGTCTGTAACTAATTCAGCTGCAGGGAAAAAATAAAAGCAAAATATAAAAACAGGAAGAAATATAGCCACAACCTATTTGATTAAAAAAAAACAAAGCAATCAAACAAAAAAGAAAATCTCTACCTATGGGCAGTGTCAGTATGGCATATGTATTTCTAAGTGGCATTTTATATCCTGGGTCTTTTTGCTTATGTGAGAGGAATTAGTACGTATTTCACAGTTCTGGTGGTTGATGTTAAAGCTAACATAACTTGGAGTGAGATTAAAAGAAAATGGTTTATCTGGGACATTTTTAGAGAATGGGGGAGTCCTGTAAATTCGGAAAGACGTGCTGGATGAGAACTTTTTTCCTACAGAAAGCGTCTGTCCAGGCAGGTAGTTGTGAAGTCCTGGCATTTCCCATTGTCCAATAGACTCTTCTTCTCCAGCAAGTGGATTTGCTTTATCTTTCAAGACTGCTTAGATATTTCTCAAATGAAAATGTATGGATTTGGGTGGGGTTTTTTTGCATTTTGTACACAACATCATGAATATTTAGCTTTAAATTCCATCCAAATTTGAATCTGTAGATGTTCATGACATGATTATAAAGACTATCAGCCCTGTGACGCTCCAGTAATATCTAACTTTATCTCAGGATATGGATTCCTGAAATTGTGTGTCCCAAATTCTCTTGAACTAATTATTACAGTGCAGACAGCTTCTAAAAATTTTTCTCATTTCTAAAAAATTTTCCCACTAGATATTATGTTTTATAATAAATTTGCTCTTCAGAAAAGTTCTATATTCCTCTTGAAAGAATAAAGTTTATGATTTTATTTCCTTCCCCGTAACCCTCTAAAATACTCGTAAGGCAGCCAGGTTAATTTACTGGCTGCTTTTAAAAAAAGTATTTGGGGTGAATTAGAGGCTTCATAAAAGTCGTCTGAGACAGCAAGCAATTAGATGTGATTAGGCAAAAGGCTGATAATCAAAAAGCTACAAGATAGCATAGGCCCAAGTATTTGTTTTCCTTGGTAATGAGGTGAGAAACAAATGTCGTTGCCTTGTGTCATCTCTCTGAACGTCTCTCACTTTCTACGTAAGTGTCTTCCTCTCTTCGCTTGAAACCTATTGCATCTTCATACTGTTTGTCTTACAGGTAAGTGTATTGACAAACCAAGCACAGTTCTCTCAATCTTGTTTTAGTGGAATACAACCTCATCCTCTGAAGTAATTTGTATGCCTTTGAAAACATCGACTTGAAAGCCTCATTGGCAGTTTAAATTACATTTAAATGTATGCAGTGTTTAAGCTCATGATGAGAAGATTTCTTCCAACAGTAGAAAATCACAGACTTCCTCCAAATATAATTTAGTCCTTTTTTCTGGAAATATTTGTATGTGATTTGTCATGAATTTTCTAGCACCTCGATACTAGCATGTCTATTTGCCAGTGCCATTCCTCCACTTCTCACTGATAGCTTTCTGATCATGATCCTTTTACCTTTTAATTAGTGGATGCTTTTCTCAGCATATGGTGACATGAACAATAGGATTCGATATTTCTTGAGTTTTCAGCTCACCAATCCAAGACAGAGGACAGAACTTTATCAAGTGGGAAGACTGTCTCCTTGCAGCAACTCTGCCTCTCCTGAGTGGTTTTGGGATTCTTTATACTGAGTTCAGAATCCCTTTTCACTTTGGGATTTGTTCTATGCTGCTTTTTGTTTGCTTCTTTGCTTTAATACTGGTCCCAGCTTCGCTATGGTGGAAGCAGAATAGATTAGGCAGCTGATTCCTATCCCCTCCATAAGGGAATCATTCTTTGCAGATTGAAAAAAAAACATACTAAATAATATATCCATGTACACGTTTGACTGTACTATCATGGCTTACATCTCTTAGAGAAGTCAGGTGTCCAGCTTACTTCAAGGTATTTCAAAATCAGTAAATACAATGCAGTTCACATTTCTTCAGTAAAGTGACCACAGAAGGTCAGTGTGATTGGAGGTGTACCTAGCCATGCATCAGGAGAATAATTTTGGGAGAACACCATTCTCGCTAGCTCCAACACTCCTTTCCAAGAGATGTATCAGTATGCAGTGAGGTCCTTGTCAATAGGTCTGGGTTTACTGCAAGGGAAGAGTGGGGAGGTTAGCAGAGATGTTAGATGACCCATCTGAGGATGATAAAATATATAAGCAAGGGTCAACGGGCACAAATTGAAGCATAGGAAGTTCCGTCTGAACATGAGGAAGAACTTCTTCACTCTGAGGGTGACGGAGCACTGGAACAGGCTGCCCAGGGAAGTTGTGGAGTCTCCTTCTCTGGAGATATTCAAGACCCGCCTGGATGCGGTCCTGTGCAGCCTGCTGTAGGTGACCCTGCTTCGGCAGGGGGGTTGGACTAGATGACCCACAGAGATCCCTTCCAACCCCTACGATTCTGTGATTCTGTGAAGCAGCTTCAGGCCAAACTAATAAACTAAAGAGAAGCGGCTTGGAACCATTTAAGCTAAATTATGTGGCAGATAGAAATTCATGGTCATTACTATTATTAAAGAAGTGAGACTGTTTATGATGAGTTGAGAAAACAAAACTTAATATTGAGAATTAACAGTAGAATAGACATCCAAAAATTCCCTACAGACACGTAAGGTCATTTAGTTCCCCAGTAATCATTTTTCTTAAATAATTAGGACAGCAGACAGGTCCTCCAGTATTTAACACAGTGTTTCCTTACTAGTAAAAAATATGTGGAAACTATAGCTGTACTATGACAGGAGGGGATGGCAGCAAACCACTTCTTGGCTGCATCTTCTACTTCAGTTCTACTACATCTACTGTTTAGGAAGGAATTTGATTGATTAATTCCCACAACATTATAAGAAAGATCACTATAATTACTTCTGGCTTAGCACTAGAAAACCTGTATATAGGAACGTTACATGACTTGCCCAAGGCCATGCTGCAGGTCAGTGTCAAAGGCAAGGAGGTAGACCAGAACTGGCCACTCGGGCTCCTATTCAGATTTCATTAGGCCGAGCTCCTCCTATTTGTGTATTCCCTATCTGGAAAATGTGTGGAAATACAAGGTATTACTAAACTTGCAGTACCAAAGTGACAGCCAGCAAAAGTGCTAATGATGGGCTGGCGTGCACTCAGAGCTGACATTGGTTCTTCCTTGTGACAGAAAGCCAGGTAAGTGTTAGCAGAAGGGATGGGGAAGGAGAGACTTCTCTTTCTCTAGTGTTTTTACAAGTCTTGTGTAGTTGGCCTACTCAAATAAGATACAAGTTGATTGGAGCATCTTCTGTATGTATTCTTCCACTCATTTCCAAAATTCATATCAACACAGTGCTTCCAACATTGCCGCCTCTCACGTGATCCACGAGCTCCATTCAGATACTGTTTTAAGTGAATACTGACATACATCTCTATAACATGTTCTGTTTCCCTTCACAGAGGGGAATGGTTTCTTCTGTCCCCCTTTCATTTTGTGACTGGAAGCATAAATATGTAAAGTGATTGGAAAAAACCACCAATCCTAACTTCATATATCTGATGCAGAGACCTGATCTGACCAACTTCAGTGGGACTTTGAGATCCGATGAAAATATAAGCTCATCTCTCCCTAGGACTGTGAAAGAAAACCGAATGTTAAACATTAATTAAATAAATAGAGAACAAAAGAGGGGGATATCATGATGCTGCTAGATACATCCTTGGTATGCCTGCAACATTGAGTGCAGTTGTGTTTTCATCATTCAAAAAGTGTCAGAGGGATCCACAAGGATGGATGGCCAGAGGCACAGAGTGTCTTCTTGGTTCAGCCTGGAAGAGACAGGTGCGTTGTATTAGCAGTCTTTAGAAGTATAAACCTCTCTTCCAGCACAAGAACTGGAAAGCCCAATAAGACTGTTTGGATTGATTCAGAAAATGAGAAGATGTCCAAATAGAGGTAATACCAAAACTTAATAAGTCTGGCCCGAATGGGGGGAAAAAATCCCCTAAAAATCACCCCAAGAGGGTGCTTGTAAAAGTTGAATACAATTCTTGTGTCTTTTTGGTGTGCATAGCTCTACCTTCTGTTCTTGCCTTTTGAGTCCACTTGGTAATCAACTAGACATCTGCATCTACTTTAAAAAGAGAGGAAAATATGTTAATTTTTTTGTCTTAAGTGGAGATTTCCATTGGCCATCTGAATCCTTCCTCAATACTTAATGTGTGAAAGCATTTTCTCTAGTACTTACTTAAACTGAAATAACTTTGTTGTCCATTATTGTAAAGCTGTGTTTTGATTCTGTGAGTGTGCATTACCACTGTCTAATACTGCATTACAGATATTGGCTTGAGTTTAGTAATAGGGAAGCATTGCAATGAGTCAGTCTGTACTGAGACCTTGTGGATGAGCCTCCAATTGCTGCACTTCAGCTGTGCGTGCCATTAGGGTCTTCTAGCGTAGTCAGTGGGGAACTGCAGCCCAGAAGCCAGAAACATCAGGCAGATCTAATTCAATTTATTTACGTGTTTATTTGGTCTGAGTCAAAACATAGAGCAGTAAACCAACATCTATCTTTGTTGCCTTGAAGAGCTTTTAATGCTATTTGGGCAACTAGTGTCATACTTAAAGAAAAATAAATCCTCTCAACTTTATTATTCAACTCTGTGCTGTTTGCTGTAGGTGCGTACGTTATTTGCTAAATGTTTTATGATGAAGATTATGTAAGAAATATGCTTTCACGTTTTAGCACCAGAGAGTAACTGAACTGTGTCATACTTTGTAACTTGAGGTAGGAAGGAAGCTCTTCCAAGTCCTCTGTAATGACATGGCACAGCAGGAAGATGAATCTGGATTAATTTGCAAATTAATCCAGAGGAAATGTGACAATGAGCTGTATTTATTTTTTAAGTAAACTTTTCCAAGTGTCTTAGCTCAAAGATGAGATCTTAAATCTCTACAGTGGTCTCTGAATAAAATCAGCTTTTGTCAAAGATGTCTTCAGCTTTTGTCAACTTCAATGCCAGTCACAGAAACTAGCAGGTTTGTGAGAATAACACATAATAAATGTTACTCTGCCTATAGTATGGAATCTGTATCTGCAATCATGCTAATGAAAGTTATGTGATGGCGTGTTCTATATATATTTTATGTTGTTACTTATAAATGATTACAAAGTAGAAACTGGCATGTATATATGTGTTATATTTTTTATTTGGACTTTAGTGACTAATTTCTTGGGGTTCTTTGCAAGTGACTCTAATTTCCAAGCATGACCAAAATCTCCTGGAAAATCCTGGGTATCTTCATTCGTTGCTGGAAGGAGTCAGTCTGTCCTGGAGGCTCCACAGAGATATTTCTCTCTGCTCCTTCCCAGGCAAAACTGGAAGAAGTTTCACAGCTGAAGTATGGGCATTTTGAAACATTACAAGACTGGCTTGCTTTCCCCAGGTGGGTGGTGATATAACTAAAGGAAGAGTTTGGATTGTGAAAAATCAGTTCTTTTCTTCTCCCTTAGTTTTACTTGCTTGAAAATGTCATGTCCTCTTCTTCCCAGGGTGG
This sequence comes from Opisthocomus hoazin, assembly GCF_030867145.1. NCBI lineage: Eukaryota > Metazoa > Chordata > Aves > Opisthocomiformes > Opisthocomidae > Opisthocomus > Opisthocomus hoazin. Next base: position 58,313,617 of record NC_134419.1, on the reverse strand, counting down.
AAGCTTAGCAGAGGTTCATACTTTAAACTCAGATGTCATTAATTTTGAATCAAAATCGTAGATACAATAAACCACAGTGAGCAGCGTTTCTGTGGTGTGTTGTATGTGGGCGTTGCATATGCTGCAGGTTCGTGAGACTAGAATGCTGTGTGCCATTGTTGTATGCATCTTCATGGGCTGCATTGCTTCCAATGGCATCACCGAGGAACTTCCTAGACTTTTGGTTAAGAGTCAGCTTCTGCATTCACAACCCAGTCATCCAAATAATGAGTCTGAAAAGTTATTTTCCCCGTTAATACAAACACAAAAATTGTGAATCTAGTGTCAACATATGCATTAAATCCACCTGCAAATTCTACACTGAGCATACAGGCTTAAGAGAACAGCATAGAGGTCCTCAGCTGTGTATAGTACAGCATACAGATGAAGAATAACCTACTGAATTGGGGAAGGAGGAGAGAGGTTTGTTAAATTTAAAAACTGAATTATGTAATAGAAGTAACAAAAAAGATCAGGGATTTTTCTGGTAAAAAGTATGATCTAAGCATATAAGTAGTATAACAGATCAATTTAAAGTGAAAGAAAGCAAAAATAATTTTGCGTTATGCTCCTATATCAGTCTCCTACAAGAAAAATGCAAGATCTGTGCCAGTCTGGGCTGGAGGAGGCAGGTACTGGGCTTGGCCTTTGGGGTGGTGCCAGGGTGCACACGCCTGAATGCATCAGGCTCTCAGAGCAGTATAGCCCTTTCTGTACCGCTAAGTGAATGTTAGCACAGCAGCTGCAGCGCGGTCCAGTGTCTGGCAAAGATCCCTTGGAGCATCTCCCCTGGTTCCTCATCCCTCCTCTTTTCTCACCTGCCCTTCCTCCAGGAGACAGGAGCTGGTGGCATTCTGCCCTTGTTCCAGCTTTGTCTCCAGTCCTGGAAATGGTGCAGTTTCATTTCTCTGTTGATAGTGAAAGTTGACTCAAACGCAACATGAGGTGCTGTAGGAGATTAATGTAAATGTTTCTTGTGAAAACTGATGGAGATTTTAGTTTAATCATTAGAAGCTTCATAAAAGCTTATTTGTACTGTCTTTTTTTCCCCAGCATCTTTGTTTTCCACTTAATCATCTACATTTCTAAATACGCCTTTCCTTCATGTGCCACAGACTTTATATAAGGAAGCTTTCTCCCAAGTCAGCCAGGACCACAGTGATTTGAAATATATTAAAGTTGTTATGGATGTTGCATACACACAGGAGTGAGCATTGCATTCAATCCAAACCGGATTATTCAAACAAAAGCTGAGTGTAACAGGAAAATGAAAAGTATATCACAACATGTAACTATGTTTAGTGAGTATTTCAAAGCTGATATAGACATGGTTGCATTTAACTGTTATGCTGCCTTTTTAAAAAAATCTTGAGCTGTTTGATAAGGAAGCTGAACTTAAAAATGAAGCCTTTCTCATAACCTCTGCTCCCTCCTACGCAAAGGCAGAAGCAGGAACAGCCTGCATCTTGAAATGGTCAGCGTGGTGGCAGAGGGCCAGTGTCATGGCGCAGTGTCAGCATCGATGACTGTGCAGGGGAGGATTGCCTGAAATGTCTGTCCTTTGTCATCACTCATCTAGAGAGCTCAGGGCAGCAACTTCTTGCTCTGGAGAGCAGTAGGAAAGGTCTCCACAAGCCTGCCAAGGAAGAAGCAGTTGCCATCCAAGGAGGCTTCATTATGTGAAGGTTGTGGTAATATGCGGTCCTGATAATTCATCTCTCAAACAGAGCTATGGCAGCACTATGTCAGCTGTGACAATAAACTGTATCTCCAGGTGCTTAGCTGAGCTGCCTGTTCTGATGGGTGAACATCTCGTTAAAATCTCTTTAATACCTAGGCTAAAAATATCTTTGTTGCCGTTTAACCACAGAGTTTCCTTTTTAACTTTTATAGTGGTGGTGATCACTAGCCACTTAAAAATACTGTGTCACCAACAACATCTAATTGATGCATTTAGATTTGTTGTCAGGGTATCAGTAATTCAGACGTTGCAAATAAAATCTTAAGTAAAGCAGTCTAAGGAAATAACAAAACCTTTTGGGGGATAGCCTTAGTGGCAGGGTTATTGAGGTCATAGCTGGGAGAGAAGCGTATGGTCACAGAAATAAAGGAAAAAAATTAAGAAGGTGGAGAGAAACCTTCCTAGTCAAGTTGAGTACTAGGGGATTACTGGGGAATTTGTGCACCAGCTTATCCATCTGCTGGAAAATAAGCAACACTCCCCAAGATCCTTCATAAATTCGTCAGGTTTTCTTAAATCCATGTCTGGTGGGAGACAGAACAAGAGGAAACAGGGGCAGGATGTTTTATTTCTCTTTGTGCCATCCCATGGCAGGTGAGGACTGGGAGCTGGGCAGGACTGGTTTTGTTTCCAGAAGAGGAAGCGAAGGTCCTGAAAACTGGAGGGTGGCTGGGCAGTGACAAATCTGGTTTCCTCCCGGGGCGCAGGGGCATCTCACTGTCCAGCCTTAATGCTGAGCCTTTCAAGAGATGAAAGCAGGAGCTGATACTGAGGCACTGCATAAGCCATGGTTGCCAGCAAAGCTTCAGCTTGCTAAAACTCAAGCAGGGAGGAATAGAGGGTAACTGTAGAACCGCCTTTTCCCACCTGTAGTCCTTTTGGACAGATACGGGGGGGCTGTTTCATCCCTTGATACATATCACAGTATCATTCAGAATATTTTCATTTTTCCTAATGTCTTACAGCCCCAGCAGGACTGTTGTGCTGAGCAGAAGCCTGTAGTCCCATCAGACACACCTGTGTCAGACTTGCTTGCTAGGAATGGCTTAAAGTGTTGAAATCAGGCCCACATAAAGCAGGAGTTACACTGAATTGGGAGGATACTCTGGAAAAGTCACAAAGCTCAAGCCAGGCTCTAATACTCTTCCCACCAAGCTAAAGCTGTTGGATTATTGAAAAAATAAGGAGTTCCCAGCAAAAGAAGTTAAGACTAAAAAGAGTGATCTTTTGCTAGAAGAAAAAACTAAAAGTCCAGCACCCTTGTATTTTGCTGCTTTAATAGCACTATCGTTCCCTAAAAGTACTGCTATAGGTTTTTTCCCTTAGTGCATCAGTGGCTGGTAATGTCTAGATGTCTCTAGATTTAGTTACATTGACCATACCTAGTAAGTGATTTTGGACATATCCGGCGATAGCTGTGTGTGATAACACAAACTACATCTGGCTGTTTGTTGTCTTCTTTGGAGCTGCTAGTTGTCAGGATGCAACATCCTCTGTGCCACCCAGGAAGACTGGACAGTGAAACAAAATAAGAGTGTTTTCCCTCTCATCCTTAGAAGTCTTTCAAACCAGGATTTAAATTTATTTACCCAAGTTTGCCCACACATCCTTACGTGCATCCAAGAGCTGGATACAAACATCCCAGCTGAGCTCTGAAATCACGTGGTGACTTGATAGGGAGATAAGTGTCCACAAGCCTTTAGAAGTGCTGAATTAGGAGTAGCAAAACTTTCCAAAGCAAATATTATTTTAGATGCGTCTCACATTGTAGCATCTGCTCTTCCCTGCAGTTCTGAATGTGGTTTCCCCCTGTCCCCAGCAGCTGTGACCTGCAGTGACAGGTACATGGGACTTTATTTGAAGTTAAGGGTAACCTATCAGCTTCAGTTATCAAACTGACCTGAATCCTTTACCAACCCATTGTGTCTCTTCCCCATCTCTGTTTGCTTAAAGTTTCACTTGTAAGTCAAAGTCCTTGCCAGAGCCTCTGACAACTGCCATGAGCTGGTGGTGAATGATCCAGGTGCTACCTAGCTCCTGCAAGGCCTTTCTGCAGAAAAAGGTGTATGTTGCAATCCCCTCCCTTACTTGCTGGCCAATGACTAAACATCCAGGATTAAACTTTTATCCTTCTAATCCCTTCTTGGCCATTGTAGCAGCTGGGTTTATTTTGTCTTCCCTGGCCTCTGCAATGGTAGGCTGGGGTCAGTCCTGAATGGACTCCTGAATGGCATGGTGCCTGTGCTCCCACCTGCCAGCTGAAGCCTTGGCTCCCCTCTCTCTTGCTGGCCCTAATGGGATTTCTGGGTCCTCTCCTTCCCACAACATGAGTGAGGCAGCGAGGTGACATCAAAGTGCTGGAACAACAGATAAAAGGCCCTGACTATATTTATTGAGTGTTACAGATAAGTAATCCACTCTGCTGTCAGTGTCTAGAGAAACAGCAAATAAAGTATATATGCGCTTTGCTTTGATGTGATGAAATCTCCAGAGGACATTTGCTTCAGTGGCATTTGCAGTGTAGCTGTAGCTGCGTTTTTCAATGGAAAATATAAGGTTTTCATGTCTTTATGCATTACTTTAAAAATACAGCTATGGCTGATTCTTGTACACTGGACAATTCCATGGTCTGAAAGCTGTTTTTTTTCCCCAAATGTTATTAAGATCATCTTAACCGTTTTTGTTGGAAGGGGAAAAATTAATAGTTATTTTATTGTTTCATACACAACATTAAAACAACAGTCTGGTTTTCATTTAAACTAATAAAAGTATGGAAATTCAAAATGAAGGCTCTCTTCATGTCCTTAGATCAACTTGTTGGACTTGCTAAATGCATAATGGATGGAGCAGGGGAAAAGCCTCAGTCTTACAACCTGTATCATTGTATTTGCTTTGTTCAGCTTTTTTGTTGCTGGATTTCAAACTTGACATCACTTTATTGCCTGTCTTCTCAGGCTATAAAAACTTCCTTGTTTTTGTAAATTTGCAGCAGTTTAGAATCCAGTGAACCACAGACATTATTTTTAAACAACCCAAGCAATAGTTAAGCAAATTGGTTAGCAAACGTACATCAGTAGTTGAATTGATACACTTCTGAATTCTGAGATAAAAACCTGACTGTTTGAGGCAATGGGTGCTAGTCATTTCTGATTTGTGGTATGGTCAGAAAGAGACCAGAGGCACTGGCACAAGCTGCAGCACGGGACACTCTGGCTGGCTCCAAGGAAACAGCTCATCCCTGTGCAAGCGGGGTATCTCTGGGACGGGGCCTGAGTGGTGGGGTGTCCCCATCCCCGGGCGTGCCCTGACTCAGGTGGACACGGCCCACAGCAACCTGCTGTGGCTGCCTCAAGCCCGAGTCTGGCCGTGAGTCCAATGCACGCGCCTTGGGGTTAACTAGCATTGCAGCACTGGCCTCTGTTTCCACCCTGCAGGTTGCCTTCCAGCTCTGCTTTATCCAAGGACAGAGCAGGACTGAGTCTGGAGAAACTCTTCAGTGTTTCTGGGGTTCACTTCTCGCCTGTGAGCAGCCTGCCATTGTCCCCAACATGCCTGCAGGCACTGGGCAGTATAACCGGGTGTCCTTAGCCTGTGTGTTATTCCATCTCCCCAGGGCTTTGAAAAGCGACTTCTTCCCAAAGCTGTTGCTTCCCTCTCCACTGTGAAAGAGCCGCCCTAGCTGTTTACAGCCCTTTGATCTGTTAAGTCACAGCTCTGTCACTTCTGGGTGGTGCCCACACCCTCAAAGCTGCTTGCCCTCCCTCTTCTCCCCTGCCGTGGGAGGGAGGTTGCTCAGCTGGGCTTGTTGCCTTTCTTCATCCTCTTTCCCCAGCATCCCTTGGACAAGCTACATGTGTACGTGTATACTTAAAGCTGATAAAATTGTAACTTACATTACTGCACTGCTGTTCAGCGTCCATCCCCAATGACCCCTAACACCTTCTGAAACTTTATATCTTGTGAAGACAGGTCCATAAAGTGATGTTAAATCTTAAATGAGGTACTTGAGAGCCAACTGGCTAGCTCAGCTTTGGCAACACTTAACATTGTGAAGGTAGTACCTGCTGAAGTGCTCTATGTAATAAACTATTTGCCCGAGCAAATTTAAACCCACCAGTCGCTTCCTCTGCAGCAGCCCACATGTGCTGCAGAGCAGAGACAGGGTAGGGGCTTAGGTGGCTCGGTGCCTGCAGCCCCCCAGGTGGGCAGTTCGTCTCTTCCTCAGATGCATTCCCACAGCGCAGAGGTTTCTGCACACTGAGCTTTGCCAGGGGAATCTGCTTCATAGGCTTGAGGAGGTCTTGTTTATTTTTTTTCCCCCAAAGGGAAATTAGTTGCCAAAGTAACATGGACAAAGTGTTTTAGATGGGATATTACAGCTTCATATTTTGATTCATATTATGCTTGTTTATAGGACTTTTTTATTATTTTGAAGCACAGGAAGAATGTGTAATACATTGTGATTATTTATCATAGCTGTAAGAAGAGGGTCTGGTGGTGATGGATGTCTCAGAACCTTGCTGTGCAGAGCCCTTACCTGAAAGAGGACAGAGGGGGCTCTGGACAAGATCTGTCCCCTCTGCCGTGCAGCATTGTGTTTAGCAGCTGTGTTCCCTGTCTGGGGTCTTGTGGTCTGCCAGGAGGAACTGGGACAAGCACTGCTGAAATTTCTAATGTCGCTGTTGAGACTTGGCAGTAAAGAGCCCCTGAGACAGTTCACGGATGCTCGCACCATGTGCCTGTGCTGTTAAATTCACGGCTTGAGCAGGGATTTAGCACAGGCCGGGGAACATTTCCAGCAGGGCGGGATGTGCGAGGTCCTGTCATGCTGGCATCCTTTCCTCCAGCCTGCCCCGTGCTCCTGCTTAATCCCCTCCCTTCCCCTCCTTGTCGCAGATTTTGACAAGTCGTGGTGCCACCCCACAAAATCTCCCAGTCCTGGGGGCTGCAGAAACTGGAGAGAAGCTGTGGAAGAGGGGAAGGATGGAGGAGGGCAAAGATCACAGCCTGCAGGAGACTCGCGAAGCTGGGGTAGTCCTGCCAGTGCCCGGGTCAGCACAAAAACTTTGGACGGTACGAGAAGCTGGGATGAAAGCCAATGCCGTCCTGCAGCCTGGGTCAGCCACCCTGCCAGGCTGCACTGGAGATCTGGCATGGAGTCCTGCACACCCAGGAGCCCTGGGCCCCAGAGGAGCAGCCTGGCCCAGAGGAAGGCAGAGCAAGGCTGGGCAGGGTCCTTTGCATGCTGTGGCTTTTGGAGCCGGCCGGCCGGGTGGCACACGCAGACAGAGGTCCACACCATGTCTGGAGTGCTGGGGCAAGATGGGGGAGCCACCAGTTCCTCAGGTGGGACATGCTTAGGACGAAGCAAGAAGAAATGACCTTGAAAAGCAGCGTTTGCAACTGCTGTTCTCTGGATTTCCCTGGAGCACATTATACACGGTTGTTCTTCCATAGAGAGCATGTATGTGTGCTGCAGAAGCACATTCAAGGCAGTAGCATACTGACAGCATCCTCCGTGCCAAACAGTTACTGGGTCTTGGTCACAGAACAGCAGTATGACAAATGAGAACCCTGCTGTGCCATAACTTACATGGAGGCAGCTTTGCCAAGGGAAGGCGACAGCAGAGGTCAAGAGCTCTTTGACTCAACACTCAAAAGAGTTCCGGAGGTCCATAGAGAGGATTGGATCCTCCTTGGAAAGATCTAGGTACGGGGGCGAGATGAGGGGCAACTGGGCCCCCTCAGCACCTTCTCAGAGGGGGCATTGAACTGGAGAGGGAAAGGGAGCTTCTTCAAACCCCATCTTGCTCAGCCAGTCCTACCTTCTTGGGGCAGCCCTGTCCTCTGGCTTCCTCTGTCAGGCAGCTACAGCAATACTACCCCTAGTGCCAGGTGCCTTCTTTCTCCTCCTTTCCTCTCCCCAGTTTTCATGGGTTGATTGGTGTTTCTTTCTCCTCCCACATTTCTCTGTTCCCCAGCATCTTTGTGTTAAAATCTGTGAGGGTTTTTCTTGGGGGCATTTCAAGGTTTGTTTCTGATGGGATTTGAAATGGAATCTGACTTGTGATTCTCTGGTGTGCTGGTGATTAGGTAAGCCTGGTGTGGGTGCGGACGTCATGGTGGAGTGGTGGACACCAGCCAGGAACCTGAGTTAGGAGAGTACTGTATACCTAAGGTCAATGTTTCAGGGGAGAAGGCAGAAAGCAGCCTCTGAAATCAGTCTTCTCCATGATATACAGATTAATAGAGTGGAGAGGCATCATGATAAAAATAAACAACTAGAGAAACTATGGGATAGTGCAGATAGGTATGAGTAGCCTGGAGGGTTTTCAGGTGAGAGATTGTGACTGCATACCATGGATCTTCCCGTAGAAGGCACCTGTCTGTGAAGAGTGGACTCGGTGTCCTTGGTGAACCTTCTCTGGTGGTTCACCAAGGCTTGTGAGTCATAGTAGGCTTCATGCCTTACTTATTGAGCCTTACAGAGGACACTGAACAGGGACATGAATCGTGTCCCTGCACATTTTGGGAGGCCGCATGGAAGTGTTGCCAGAATGGACCAGTCATAACAAGGAGTTTGGACTCGGCACCTGTGGACTTGCACAACTGAAATTGTCACCCACAGGTTGGTAAGAGCTGGGGTGACACCAGCCCTCCTCTCTACCAGGTTTGGCTCAAGAATGATACTCTCCCATGCTTGTTGTCCTCTGTATGTAAATAGACTCCAAACACAGGCAGGCTTGATGCTCTTTGAGAAGGGAATATGTCAGTAGCGGTGGTGGGAATGGACCTTGATGCAGGCCAGTGGTATGTAGGCTTTACAGGTTTAGTGGCAGGTGTTAGAAGGACCTCTCAGCATGGCTGAATGTGCTCTCAAAGATGCATACTGCTGGAAAATGCTCTGCAGCGCTGCTGGACCCCTGCCCCTGGCTGGCACTGTGTGACTCAGGGAGTGTCTGCATCACGGCACCGCACACGGAGGTTTGATTTATAGCCCTGGTTTCTAGAGTCTCACCATGGCACAGCAGGAAATATTGGTTCCTGGGGAGAGAGCTTGTGGTGGTGGAGTGAGTGTGTGATGAAGCCGTCCTGGCTGCAAGTTCCAAGGAGCAGCATTAGTCATGACAGCAAGGTCAGTTACGCCAGTGTTTTTCTTTGAAGCACATTAATTGCAGTAGCATGGAGGTGGCAGTGGTGTGGGCAAGGAACGCAGAACTGCACAGTCCCACCGACTCTGGCTGGAAGCACCAGGGTGGGGGTCTCCAGCCTAACACTGCTCTCAGCAGGTCCAGCACTGCAGCTGCAGCAAGTTGTTCAGGGCTGTGTCTGGGTCAGTCACAGCAGTCCCTGTGAATGGAGACCTGCTTTAGTGAACCATGTTAGTGACCCTGCACAGGATTTTATCCCATTTGTTGTTGTCGCTCCTGCACTGGGGGGCAGCACAAACTGCACAGAGTGCCCAGATGTGGCCTGACTTGAGGGAACAGTACCTTCCCTTGACCCGCTGGATGCTCTCATGCCGGGCTGGCTGGCGTTCATTGCTGTGATTCCTGGCCAGCTTGGTGTGCATGAGTCTGGATATGCCTCTCACCTGCGGAGCCTTGCATGTAGAGCTGCCCCTTCCAGCCCATTCCAGCCTGCCCTATGCGTGGGGCTGGTCTGTCTTGAGGCAGAACTTCTGCTGAAGTTCTGAAGATACCACTCAACACCTGGCCTGCTGCCTATGGGAAGTGCCATGGTGGATGTAGGCATCAGCTGCTCCTTTCTTCATACAAGATGTTCACTATGTTAGCTGAATTTTGCATAAAGTGAAGCACCTAGATTGTTGTTCTTTTGCCTCTCAATATCAGATCTCCATACAAGCCCAACAGAGTGTGCAGTTTCACGTACAAGTGGGAGACTGCTGTGATTTTTGTCTTTGCATGTCCTACTTCAGCTCGTGGAAGCGTTGGCGGCCCATTCGGTGGTATGAAGAGAGATGTGGTACCTAACTCCACGATTAGTCAAACTCTTGTATTTCTCTTTGGCATGAAAAAAAAGTATTTGAATGCACAGTGGGGCTAATGCTACTTTGTGCAGCTTTTTATGAAGATTATAAAAGGGAGGCAATAAGCAGATCTTACTGTAAATAGAAGATAGTAGAGTTAATCATAGGGAGGAATGTATTCATATTTGCTCTGAATTTTTCTAACCTACTTTGAAATACCTTCAGCTGAAGTAGCTGAACTTCACTATGAACCCTTTGTTTGCTGAATTGTAGAGTTTTCTTCATTTGAATTGCAACATAGCAGTTGCAGGGCTATTTTCCCTAGAGATTCAAGAGTCCTTGTGTTTGTTTTGTTGATATGTGAAGTCAGTTGGAGTTTTGCAGAGTTGTACAATCATTTACTTGATGTGCTAGAGGCACCCCAAACCTCTTATTACCATTTATTCACCCTTTGAGAAAAGATTTGGAAAAAAGTCACCAGTCATCAAAGTTTCAAGTCAGAGGCAACGAGCAGAGAACTGGGAGATAAACCACCAACAGATGGGGGAGAGTTGCATGTGAAGAATGTGCTCTGCATAATGCGCCGTTAAAACTTCATGAAGAGGTATGCAAGAAAAAATATTACAAAGCACTGGACTTAATATTAAATTCTTAGTTTTAGCAGTTTGGTCATTTTCAGGAAGGAATAATCAGCTTAGCCACAGCATTCACACATTTAATGTTATGAGAGAAAAGGGATTGCCTGATTTTTCTTTTTTTTTTACCCCCACAGTAATTAATGAAAGTCAAAAGCAGCAACTGGAATGTGTGAGTTACTCCTCGCGCTACGCTCTGGGACTTTTTTATGAAGCCGGTACACAGATTGATCTCCCCTGGGCTGCACAGTACATCACCGATAATCCCTGCGTACGCTTCATCTCCATCGATAATAAGAAACGCAATATAGGTCAGTGCTCCCATTATTTCCCTTAAATACCGTGACAATAGAGGGTGTAGATCATGAAAAATGCTGTTTAATTGACTGTTGCTATTCTGAACAGATGAAGTATTTAACTCCAAGCCGCAGCGGACAGCATTTAATGTCACATTTGGCCTGTAATAAAATACACAATGAAAGTGGGAAGGTCCTCAGAAAATCACCACCCAGCACATGGTTTACGTTACTGCATTTATGAAACCAGTGTCAGGGGATATGAAACATCAAAATGTTTCTATTCCAAGAAAGGGCTGGAGTTCCTTTGTTTAAACATTGATTCATACACATGCCAATTTATCTCCCATCATCCATTACTTTACAACTCGTTTTCACTAAGCATGCTTGGAAATAGTAATGAGTTATATAATTGAGGCTGTTCAGTCTAATTTAGAGTTAGCCAGTGTGCTTTTATAATCACGGAAAATCCTTGAAATGGCTGCACATAGTACGACTGCTCAGTAAAGCGTGGAGAACATCCCACAAGGCAGACACTTCTCATCTATTTCTGGAAGATGGCAGTCGAGTAAGTATATGTTTTATCTATTAAATGTATTTCATGTACCAAGAGTGTGTTGGCATAGAATAGCTCAAGAATAACCACTAGCTTTTGAGTTTAATCAAGTTTGTTTGGAGCTGAAAATGCTTCCTGATTGCATTACTTGCTCACATTGCAACAATTTAACCACTTCCATGAAGTGGGGGTGAAAACCTGCCCACCTTTGTGGTGACCTTCAACGCACTGTGACTCACTGTCATGGAATAAGGATGGATTTTTATAATCAGCTGCTGCATAATACATAATTATTAAGTAGTACTAAATTCACTGCACTAAAGCGTGTTCAGATTGAGACCTGGGAGTCTTCTGTTCCCAGTCTTCGTTGTTCGGTTGGGATTCATTGTTTCCTGCCTGCAGTCTGCAGACATCAGTGATGTTAGTACCTTCTGGGCAGGGCATTGAAACCTTGCCCTTGTATCTACATGCCATCACCATGCTAGAATACAGCCATAAGGTTGGGCATACCTTCCCTCTCTTACACTGTAAACATGCAATTTAATGTAATAAACTATCATGAGGGAGTGTCACAGTGTAATGGCAGTGTTGGTGACCAGGACCTCTGAAGACCTCTGCTCCACCTCCCACTCCCAGCAGGCTGTGCTAACATAAGATCGGGGCAAATGTGCCTTGTCTAGCTGAGGTTTTTAAAAAAAAAAAACAGGATGGAGATCCCCCACATTGCTGGTGACCTGCCCAGGGCTGCACCTCCATTGGGGTCAGAAGCAGTCATCTGCAGTCTGAACTTCCCAAGACTCAGCCTGTGGATGTTGCCACCTGTTCCATTGTGTGCCTCTACCAATTAGAGTCACAGTCATTCAGGTTGGATGGGACCACTGGAGGTCATATGGTCCTACCCCACGTGAGGTTTGAAGTTAGATCCAGCTACAAAGTTAGAGCGTGTTGCTCGAGGCCCTGATGTGATGTGGTTTGCCATCTTTGTACTTTTGGCTTACATTCAATGGTGGCTCCACCATAACCAGCAGGATCTTCTCAGAAAGGTCTGTTGCTCAGCCAGACTTATGCACGGGTTTGTCCTGTGTCAGACACAGGACCTTGCACTGCTCCTTGTTGTGGTGATAGTGCAGTTCAAGTCAGGTCTTCCAAGTATGCCCTTCTTTGCATCAAAGCCAGCTGGTTAGCAATGGCTCTTGAAATGCCTCCAGAAACAGCAGTTTATGCTGGGAGCAAAGGAGTTGGAGAGATGAATCAACTCACCACTGTGGAAGCTCAGTTTTGTTATTTCTCCTAAGAATTTAGCCTGTTGGTCTGAAAAGAGGGAAAATAAAGAAAAGAATGGCTAAACTGGCCAAAACAAAGATGCATCCACCCTGATATGCTTTCCTCCAGCAAGGACCAGTAGTGAATACGTGAAAAAAAAGTGTAAGGAAAGCCAAATACAGAGTGATTTTTTTTTTCACTGGCATTGTCTCCTTGTTGCTGACAATGTGCAGCTGGAGATTTTCTTGCATGTGAGATTATATTGCCATTGTTATGTTTCGCACATAATACTTGATAGTTGATAGCACCTACCAGTGTTGTCCATCCCAGCTGCCTGATTCTAGCTGTGCAGAAGAGGACACCGCCCGAGGGAGAAGTTCACCCATCCTTTCCTCACCTGTTTGCATATGTGGTCTGCAAGTGCCAGCACTGAGAACAGCAAATATGGAATTATAATGGAATTATCAAATAACTAAGTACAGTGTCTTTGCTGTCACCAAATGCAATTTAACCAAATAGAAAGCATATTAGCTGGGGCGTATTGTTAACAAATACATAGAAGCTACTAGAACATAAATGTTGAGCCATACCTTTCTCACTGAAATTTCCCTCATATTGTGGGAGAGATCTCTTTATATGAGCAAATTTTTCCAAGAAGAATAAATTGTATACCTTCATAGGGCTGGAGCAAGCTTGGGGCCAGCAACTGAAGATGATTTCTCTTTGGAAAGGTCATCCTTGTGACATACAAGCAGTCAACCAGCCGCCTTGACTGCTGTGGCTTTCCTGGTGAACTTGCATTTTGCAGATTTGCACTTCGTTCCAGGAAAAGTAGTACTGGGAGGAGAGCAGTACGTGTTAGCTGGAGCAGTTTTTCTGACTGTGAGCACTCGAGCTGAGCACAGGAGGATTGGAAAGCAAGCCTGTATCGTGTTCAATAATGCTGATGTACAGAAGTATAAAAATCAAAAGTGGGTACCAAGTGTTTCACTTTTCTTCAAACATATGCACAGCTCTGCTGATAATAGAGACACACGCACATATGTGCTTTTAAGACAACATGGGCAAGGGGGGCTGAATGTGAAATTTATTTACACATATGGAGTACTTCATCCAAAACACTTCAATGTAAAGTTCCTTTGTGTTTGTTTCAGCACATATGCAAGTATTTTGCATTTGTATTTTTCTTTCCGTGCTTCTGACTGACCCCAAGAACATTTCAATGGGAGGCACAGCAGCACCTCTCTGTCCCTTATTAACTATTTTTTTGGGGTGATGTTGCGGATGTTTTCACACCATGCTCCACTCACTCTTTGTTATTCCCATTCTTCCATTCTTCAACCTTGATTGATCATGATTCATCTGAAGAAGATGATGGTGACAATGAAGAAGTAAGCATTCAGAGAGACGAAGCAGAAATGCTTGGGCGAAGATTTATGTTGGGTCTCCTGGGTGAAGCAGCTTAGATCTTTCAGGAGAGTCATCCTTCCTAAAAAGCCATCACCTTCTCTAGTTGATGCCTGAATGGTCCCAGTTCCACCGTTCCTCCTCTGTGCCAGATACACTGTCCCCATGTATTCAGTTTTGTGTTATTTCTCAAGTGCCTGCATGCATCCCTCTCTCCATTGCATTGATCTTGAGGGAAAATTGCTTTGCTGCCCATCAGATGTGGCTGCACTGCTTATCAGGAGTACATCCTCAACAGATAGAGGAGCGTGGCTGCAGTTCTTAAGGCAGAAGTAAAAGAGACTGATGGATCAGACATAAACAGAAATTTGATTTTTCTGGTGTTTCTACACCTACTTTGATGTACCCACAATTAATGGAGGTGTATCTAACCCTTGTTACCAGCTCAGATGGTAATGTTATAGTAAACAGCATTGAACTATAGAGATCCAAAGGAAATAACTCTAGCTTTCTGCTGAGAGACTCTTTGTTAAACATGTCACTCTAGAAAAAACGGACTGCTCGCGCCTTGCTGTGTTGTGATGAGCTGCAGTGCCCTGAATTGCTGCTTGCTGCATGGCACTTGCAAACTCATAAAGCCTCTTCTTGCTAGGAGATATGACAGCATCCTCTCTCCTGTTGTTTTCTCCTTAATTCCTTTATGCAGACTGCTCAAGGGTTGCTGGTTCTTCATACTATTTTAGTATAATGATATTCTTTAAGTTGAAGTTTGCATTCAACATAATTCTCAGCAGCATATTCCCTGGACTTCCTCAATGGAGAACAAGCCAGGTGACCATACCAATCTTTCTGACAGTCCAGGTACGTGAGACAGAACAGCATGACTTCTCAGAGTTTTGTCTTTGTTTACACTGCTAGAAAGGAATACAGTCTTCTTTGATGGACTAACGCTCGCTGTGATGAGCAGAAGGTAGTGAGCCTGACTCGTGCACAGCTGAGCCTGCCAGGGAAGGCAGCGGCACCTAGGGAGTCGCTGGCAGCTCTTCCCCGCGGCTCAATGTGCTACCATTAGTTGGCTTCATTATGACACAGCCTATTTCCTTAACAATAACTACAGATGACGTGTTTTTTTCCCGACTTATGTGGAAGAATCAATAATAAAGCTGTTTCTCTGATACTGCTGTTACCAATGTAATCTGGAGTGTTATGAGCCTCCAGGAAGAAAGGCTTTTTGCATCAGCTGAGGATCTCAACTGCTGTTCATAAAATTGCATCTCTGTCTGGAAAGCTAACGCACTCGAAGATTACACAAGGAAGAGCCTACAAGAAGTGTATGTTGAATTACCTGTGCGATATGTATGTATATTAGATATTTGTGTGATTGACTGCCTTATACACTGTAACTGGTCAGGGGCACGGTGGAAATTCTTCAGTATAAATTATTTCAAGCCTCATTTCTGTAATACCGCAGTCTTTGCATCTCTTTGCATTCTGGAGGACTACAGATAGATGACACATAAAATGGAAGCAGTTCACTTTCACTTCAGGGTTGCGAGGTTATATAATTTGAAGGGAAGATTTGTCTTACAGGTTTTCAGGATCAGTGTATTTCTTGAGTATCTTTTTTAATTTTAAGATACAGATTCCTTTATCTTCTCATTACTGAAAGAAGATTTTTTAGGAAGATGGAAGAGTTAAAGAGTTCTTTAGGTTTTCGCCTCATTACGTGGCAAATTGCTTTGTAATCCCGTGCCTGCCCTGCCTGCCTTTTAGAAAACTAATCAGAAACTGTCTCTAAGGCTAGTGAAATGCTGAATTTCTGAATATAAAAAAGTTAGCACCGTTCTCTACACAGACTCTTCCAAAATGTGCATTGTGAGATAGAGCAGATTTTATTCCAGGGAGAATACGAGACCTTACGAACCACGGGACCTTCCGAGGATAACTTGGGAAGCTCACTAACCCTTTTGCTAAATAGCAGCATGGTATTTTGAAAGTGAACCTCCATCTCTCTTGCTTGTTTGCTAGATGTGGTAGAGTTAATCACGGTTCTTTTTTTCATTTTGGATACAGTCTTATGAGGCCTGCATGTTGATTTCTCTTTTGGCAGCCTCCTGATCCCTCCCAAGAAGCTGGGATACAGTTCCAGCCTGTCTGGAGGTGTCCAGCTTCTTTGCTGCTCTCTGTGCTGACACAGCAGCATTTCCTTTACAGCCTAGCTTCAACGGTTTGTTTTGCATGGTGGTGGTGTAGCCCTTTCCCTTCCCCTCACGCTATTCAGGACCAGAATGGGATTTGGATAGCAAAACACATCTCCCCAGTAAGATTAAAAAATGCTGTGGGGCAGGAAGCAATCATGTCTTGTTTTTCATCAGTATCTGTTCTGACTCTAGGTTTTGGGCAGGAACATGAAAAATATACTTGACACCATTCCTCTAGGAAGGAAGAAAACATTCCTGTAGCAGATATGCGTCTGTCACATCCATACACAGGTCTGTTCTGGAGACTAGATTGTAACTCTAAGATTGATCCCCTAGGGAGGAGAGACACAGTGCCTGCGCCTGCACTGGAGGGATTCCCAGCCATTCAGCTGAGCACTTAAAAAGTAGAGTACGATCTGACTTTGAAGCTGCCCCCTGATTTGAGCAGGAGGTTGGACTAGAAACCTAGAGGTCCCTCCCTACCCAGGTCCTGTGACTCTGAGGCAGAGAATGTTCTGGTGAGTATTTACTGATCACACTAATAAATTGACTGTGAAGTGATACCAACCAAGCCCCCTTGGTGAAAACAAGCAATTCTTCAAGCTCTGTCCACATGCACTGTCCAGCAAGTTTTAATGTCAGTGCAGCTGAACCAGTAAAAATTTTTAATCCTCTTGAATTTAGGGACTCTGAACCCTGAGCTTGGCGTAGATTCACCGAAGAAAAGTAGCTTTTACATTTTGCAAGGGAGAAGATTTTAGTGATCTCTCTGTCCCCTTCTTTCCCTGACACTGATTGTAAGGAGGACGTGGCCACCACAGGAGTTGACTTTACACCCTTAATATCATCTGAGAATTTCCCAGGGCAGAAGGACATCCCTGTGGGATGACTTGGCACCATGGGCTGTTCATATTGTCACTGTCCTGCAGTACAGAGTGCGTGGAGAAATTCACCCACAAGTCTTTTTATCCTACCGTAATAGTGACAGCTGTGCTTCTAGCCCAAGCAGCTTTGCTGAGCAGCTTCACCCAGGACACCATGCTCTTCCATTGTACCATTCCACGCTAAATGTGTTATTCAAAGCTAGGAGCCACCCTTGTGATGCCAGATGCTCTTGAGCCGCAAGCCACTGTGCTGAGGAACTAGCTCTGGGCTCTGTTCTCTGTGCTCTTCTCCAGGGCATCTTTTATTAGCTACATCCTTCTTCTGGAAGATAATACTCCTAGCAGGCTTAATCCTGTATAAACTGTCACTGTCAGCAGTCTGTCCTTCTTCTTTACACAGCCTGTGTGATTCCTCCAGCTGGGAATTAATGATGAGTATTGAAACAGTCCTGAAACATTAAGAAGCTGATGGCTGCCCTCTCCTGCTCACAATCCAAACACCTTTCCCCTCATTCCCAGGTTGTAGGTCAAGATCCAGTTTCCCCAGAGAGTTCAACATGGGGAGACTTTACTAGTGCTTAATTCATGGTTATAACTGGCTGAAGTGCAATGTATGGTGAGCTCTAATTGCTTTCATGCTTTCTGTCCTTGACACCCCTTCCAGATAGCTGATGTGTCCTCTACCTGTGACAGCTTGTACTTCATGCTACACAGTGTTGGAGATCTTCCCCATCTGTTTTCATGGGCTTATACAAACCTGCCAGGCTCCTGCTGGAGGTAGCGGGGTGGGAGCCTCTGACCTGACCCTACTCCTAGCAGAGGAAACGTCACAGATACAACAGGTGTCCAGGCGAGTTGGGGCAGTCCCCAAGGATGGAGACCCCGATCACTCAGGGCCTCGTCCTAGGGATGCTCCACTCACACAGGAAAGGGCTATATCCTCATGTCCAGTTGGGATTTTCTCTTGTTGTAGTTATGCCCGTTGGCTCTTGTCCTGTTGCTTTGACCTTCTGAGAAAAGTCTGGCTCTGTCATCTCTGTCACTTTCCCTTTAGAATGTGGAAGATGCAGTTAGATCAATTCCCCACATACTTAATTCTGCATTTATTTAATCTCCTGTCTTTTCAATTAATACATTTTTCTTTTCCATGTATGTGGTTTCAGAGTCACTAAGAGGGAAGACACTGCTGATCAGACTGTCAGCAGAGCCGGACTTTCGTCTGAAGTGCCTCAGTGTCTCCCGTAAGGTCTTTGTGGACTAAACTTGTCTGTGGGGGACTGGTGGAACTTCATACTTTGACTTTGAGACAAAAAAAAATGGGATTTGTTCACCTCTACTACTCTGTTGACCCTTTCAGGCTGCTCAGAACGACTGCATGTAGATAGTGGTGGTGGCTAAGACGTGGTGGCCACGACATCCCAAGGAGGGTGGCCATGTTAAATCTGGGATCCACTCGGAGTCTGGTTCTGGCCCTCTTCCCATCCCCACGAGCCAGCCGATCGACAGTCTGCAGGGTCTGCACAGCCCCTGCCACTGCTGCTGGGCCAGGCATGGATGTAGCAGCTCCTGCAACACCTTCTCTGTCATGGACGGGATGCTGGGCTGGATGGGGTGATACGCCAAGGATCGCACAGTTCTTTCCTGTTTATGTAGAAGCAAAACGAGCCTTAAAAGGAATGCGTTTATCCTCACATTCGTCATTTTGCATCTGCTGTCTGCCTGTGTCGGTCCGATGTGATGCAGCAGAGCAAAAGAAATTAACAGTAAAACAAGGAAAACTTGATGGAGAAGCAAAGGAATCCTGTAGTTATAGTTCCTTATGCCGTGGGGAAGAGGAGAGTCAACCGTGGGCACAAACTGCGATGATGCCGGCACTTCCCTCCCTGGCCACAGCCTCAGCAAGGTCTCTGCACAAAAAAACGCTTTCCTCCCAGTGCGAGTTAACAGAGGCAGGCCTGAGGGGATGGGGGGCAGGCACCCAGCTGCTGCAGCTGGCATCACTGCTGTGGTGATACAGCATGGCCTGGACGGAGCAAGGAGAACCGGGCGCAAGCTCGCTGTTCATAGGTTTTCAGTGGATTCCCTCAGCAACTGCGGATGCCGAGAACGCTGCCAGTGCTGGCAACATGGCTCCTTGCTCATTAAGTAGGTGTAAGCTACAGCCAACTCTGCCGTCTCATTCTAGCTCTGATCTGCCTGGCGTCTTATGCCTCCCACTGCATCAACTGATCGGATTAATTGCCGTGTAGCTGGGATGAGAGGAAGGCAGAACTGGAAGCAGATGAAAGCTTTTTTGATGCTTCCATTCACCCTCAGATCATTACCTCTTGCATTGCTGAGTGTTCCCGGCCTTGCCACATCTCCCATGCTACTTCATCATCTGCTAGCAGGGCCGTGGATGGCTTGCATCCTTGCCACAAATAAAGGAAATTAAAATCTCATGAGAAGCCCTGCCAGAAGACCTCGTTTTTGAGCTAGCTGTTGCAGCCTGCTCTATACGCAGTGGGAGGAAAATGATGGTTTTACTCCTGCAACAGCTGAATGGTCATTCATACCCAGTGCATCAAGGCTGAGATACCCCCATTGCTTTCAGGGAAAAAGCTATTTTACACTCCTCCCTTAGCCAGTACTTTGGCAGAAGAAAGGAAAGGACTTGAGGCTAAACTTGATCCTTGCAGGCTGCATATTTCAATACTGGAAGGCTGTGACTCAGTGGCCTCTGGAAGCTCTCCAAGCTATCAGTAGCTCAAAGGAGGAATTAAAAACTCAACAAACTGCCTGTTCTCCTGAAACTTGTTTTGTACATGCTATGGAAGAGATGAAAGATCTCAAAGAAGGCGGCCCTGTCCAAGAATCATTGGCTATAACAAGTCACAGCAAGTAATGAATATTTATTTTATCAAAATGCTTAGACATCTTTTAATGAGCCTTTTTGCAAAGTTTATGTGGAAGAATTTTCAAAAATACCATGTACACTATAATAAATCCCAAAGTACACAACAGACTTCCCCACTTGGTCTTCTGTCCCTGGCATTCTCTAGGTAGAGATGTCAGAATACCAAAGTGGGAAGGAGAGACTGAGTAGTTTTTCTGATGTTTTTCCAGACAGTTGGCAAAGCTGATGCAAACACAGGTATGTCCTGTGCTAGCCTGTGAAACCAGGCTTGGGGGTGGCAGGAGGAATCTCAGGAAGATGAGTCTGAGGCTGGATGTCACACTCAGGCGACCAGTTCATTAGAGCTCAGGGAAGAAGACGGCCCCTTTGGCTGAGCCACTGCTTCTAGACAAGAGTGGTCCTTGTTTCACTTTACAGTCTTAGTCCCCCGATCTGGCTTGCCCTCATCCCAGGTCTACGTTGGCTGGATATCTTGGACCTGTCCATCCCCAATGGTTAAGGCTTACTTTCAAGCCTAAGACACAAGAGGGCAAAATCACCACCTCAGATTAAAATAGGAAACAAAGTTTCTGGATGCTTCAGGATATCACCCAGGAAAAGAGCTCTTGCTCTTTGCTGAAAACAGAGCTTGGGAGTCCAAACCAGGGAGTGATGTGAGTGATCTTCTGCTCTTACAAATGCCTTACTTGGAAAAGGAGAATTTTAAGAAAAGGCAGCACTAGGCTTGGTGCCTTCAGACGTGGCCTGTCAGGGTGCATTCCTGACCACAACCAGGAAACATCTTCACACCCTTTTTGCCACGTTTTCCCAGCTCTTGAGAGTAAGGGTTGACTGAGCTGGCCCATCGCAGAAAGAAACTCAGTGAAGGGATCTTTCCAACTGAAGTTAAAGTCATTGCTTTCATGCTTGCTGTGGGTGCTAGGACTTCGTACTGCTGTGCCTCAGTAATGTATTCTGAAGTGGTCAGCCCAGGACAGAAAGCTTATCAGAGAAAGATGTCATTTGCCTTTGGAAAGCTAGAATTTGTCATCTTCTCAAAGGGGATCTCCAGGTGGAGGATCTCTTCACCGACACAGCAGAGAGAAAGATTTCTATCAAGCTTGGTACCTAACAGCCAGAACTGGTCAGAAAGTGTTCAACTGTGTCTTTCTTTGTGGATTCCATGGTGATAAAATGCTGATTTGTTGAAACTAAAATATTTTTCTAGAAATGTGCTAATTCAAACAGAAGTTTAACCAGAAAAGTCTTTCTGCTTCCAAAAGAGGGAATTTCCGGTTAATGGAGCAAGAGAGAATCACTTCATTTAATGACTAGCTCGGTGAGTTTGAGGTCTCATCTGAAATACAGCAGAACCCTGGTCATGTCCTTGCTCTAGCAAATGCATTCTGCTCATTTGAAGTGGAACAGCACCAGAAGGAACGACTCACACAAGGTTCTGATGGGTCTTCATTGTGCACAGGAAAATCACTGAGCCTGAAAAGCCCCTGTTCTAGGTAAATCCTCTGGCTGCTGGTTGTTGGCTGTCCAGATGAAGTCTTTAAGGTGACAAGCCAACAAGCTGGCAGGGACAGAAGTCCCTTGCTGTAGAGAACCTACAACCAGCTGCAACCATAACGAAGCCTGGCCATTTCCAAGTCTGCTGGGATGCACATCAGCACTTGAGATTCCTTCAGTTACTCCCCTGGCACTGCAGCCAGGTTGATTAATAAGGGACAAACCTTTTTTTTTTTAGTTTGGCTCACTTGCACATATTTGCCCGAGGACAGAAGCTGTATTAAAAGTTCACGCTCCCCAAAATGTGCATGTAGACAACTGCACATCAATTTCCTGGAAGCTGCCAGAGCAGCAAAATTTAAGTTGAATTTACTTGTGCAGGCCAAAAGGGAGTGCTCATTTCTCAAGCTAACCTGCCCTGGCTTCTGTTCCCTGTCTCTCCCTCCATAAATGTAAAGTATTGGTTTTATTCTAGCCTTTCAACTATGTAAATACTGTTGCATGGACAATAAGCAAACAATTGTGCAGGGAGCAGATGGTTTTCACAGTAATGCAACAAACACTCTTCTTTCTTGTCCTTTGCCTTGAAGATAATTTTTATTTTGTGATGATTTCATGTTCAAGTCTTCTGTATTTCTGTGTTGCAGAGATTGTCCCATTAAGGGGACATGCATTTCAAACATGCAGGGGAGGAAGAATATAAATTAGTCTGATATAGGTGAGTAAGCAAATTGGCTGTGGTGACCTGGCTGCTGCACTCCTCCAGCCCTGCAGACAGAGGAGGTGGCATGCTGGCAGAGCCGTGCCGTTTCCAGAGCAGTGGCTTGCGTGCATCGGGCTTGTGGTGGCTGCAAAGGTGGTTTGTTTGGTTTGCATTTGGCGTGCGCTGCTGCGCTCAAAAGGACTTCATGTGCCTTCAGCTGTGAGCGGAGTGCCGAGCCCCTGGGGATCAATCCCCGCAAGCAGTAGCAGAGCCATTCCATTTCTAAGAACAATCTTTCATATACCCCCAAACAAAGGTGTATCATCTAGTACCTTAATCTTACCACATGGCTGGGTGAGCTTCAGCATTGCCAGTGATAGCACAAGTCCCAGCTGCAAGTGCAGCCCTTTGGGAAGTCTCACCTCCACAACTACCACCCAAGCAAGAGCCTGCAGTTGGGCGGCTGCGACTGCATGCTGCCAAGTGTCCTGCTGTTGTAGGGGCACTAATTGTTACTGTTTGTAGACTTGGCTGGAAAAATTCCTACAAAGCAGTTTTACGTGTTTCTTTTTGTTGTTCTCTTGCCAGTTTGCCACAATTATCTGGTGGTTGCCCTCCTTGTAGAGCCTGTCGAAATGTCTGGGAGGAAAAAAGGGAAGAGTTTGTTTCCAGTATATTCCCTGCTCCTTCCAGCTGCTACTTACAGGCTGGGGGAATGCCTGGAGTTTCCTCTGGGAGACATATGTGGAGCTAGGGTTACTGCCATGGGAAACTTACGACGAATTTTGCAAAAAGCCTGTATTTCTTCAGTGTGCGTCTTGTGAACAACTTGTGTTGTGACTCCTTGTGTTTTTTCCAGGTGGATGAACAGGATGGTGGCACCGATATTTTTGTTCTTACTGACTCCTAGGCTAGAGGCACGATTGTCAGCATGCGGGGAGGGCAAGTACAGATGAGTAATCTTTCAAAAGCATCTCTCTCCTTTATTTCAGAGTCTCCTGAAATTGGGGCCTCAATTGTAGTTCACACAACTGTGACATTTGGAAGCAAGCACCTGGATTCAGACCCTGCAGAGGTGCAGCAGTTAATTCTCAGTCACCTGGAGAGGATTGTGCCATCCATACCTAAACCAGCCAGCATCAAGTGTCAGAAATGGAGATACTCTCAGGTACTCTGTGGTGGGATCAGTCAGCTGGAAGGATGCTGTTGGGGCAATGCTGCAGTGCAGACTTGCGGTGTATCACAAGAAACAAGACACCACAGGACCCAGTGGTTTTCATCCTCAGGGAGCAAGAGGAAAGGGGAGAGTTGCTTGATATCCATTATGCGTTCCTGCATGTAGCCATGAGCAGCATCAAAGGCTGGCCAACGACAGGCAGATCATTTCTAGTCATCCTTTTATGTACTGGACCTGGCTCAGCAGTAAGTTATGCAGCACAGCTGGTAAGTAGGGACAGGAGCAGTAAACAGGAAGGAAGTAAATCCCACATACTTTAGAGGGATTTTCACTGGTATTTAAAAACATGACTCAATCTGCCTCTTCTGTATCCAAAAGTATGTGATATTATTAGCAAAATTCTCACCCTGCCACAGAGTAGCAGAAGTCCTTGTGTTCAGATGTACTAATTGTTATTATTTGATTTGGCCCAGTTCAATCTAACAGTACATTATGCAAAAAATATTTTGAAGTAAACTACCTAAGGGTAATAATAGCAAAATGTGTATATTTTACAGATTTCTTTTAAAAATCCAGGGAAATTGTTGGCAGGAGTGTATCTACATGTTTGCCCAAAGCTTCTTAAATTACATTACATTGGTGAAAATGAATGTGGAAGTTGATGCAAAATATTTACTTAAATACTTTAATATGTAAAATATTTACTTAAATATTTAGTTAAATATTTTACCCTAAAAATTTTAAAATATAAATTACAAATAATTAAAATATAAAATGTAAAGTAAAAATATAAAAAAATTAATATATAGGGTTGTCATCAGCGGCGCTGAGTCTAGTTGGAGGCCAGTAACTAGTGGTGTCCCCCAGGGGTCAGTACTTGGCCCAGTCTTAGTCAACTTCTTCATCAATGACCTGGATGAAGAGTTAGAATGTACCCTCAGCAAATTTGCTGATGACACCAAACTGGGAGGAGTGATGGATACACCAGAAGGATGTGCTGCCATTCAGCGTGACCTGGACAGCCTGGAAAGTTGGGCAGAGAGGAACCTGATGAGGTTCAACAAGGGTAAGTGCAGTGTCTTGCACCTGGAGAGGAACAACCCCATGCACCAGTACAGGCTTGGGGCTGACCTGCTGGAGAGCAGCTCTGCGGAGAGGAACCTGGGTGTCCTGGTGGACGACAGGTTGACCATGAGCCAGCAGTGTGCCCTGGCTGCCAAGAAGGCCAATGGCATTCTGGGATGCATTAGGAGGAGTGTGGCCAGCAGGTCAAGTGAGGTTCTCCTTCCCCTCTACACTGCCCTAGTGAGGCGCCATCTGGAGTGCTGAGTGCAGTTCTGGGCTCCCCAGTTCAAGAAAGATGAGGAACTACTGGCGAGAGTCCAGCGGAGGGCTATGAGGATGATGAGGGGGCTGGAGCATCTCTCCTATGACGAAAGGCTGAGGGAGCTGGGCTTGTTCAGCCTGAAGAAGAGAAGGCTGAGAGGGGACCTAATAAATGTTTATAAATGTCTCAAGGTGGGTGTCAGGAGGATGGGGCCAAACTCTTTTCAGTGGTGCCCAGTGACAGGACAAGGGGCAATGGGCACAAACTGAAGCATAGGAAGTTCCATCTGAACATGAGGAAGAACTTCTTCCCTCTGAGGGTGACAGAGCACTGGCACAGGCTGTCCAGGGAGGTTGTGGAGTCTCCTTCTCTGGAGATATTCAAGACCCGCCTGGACAAGGTCCTGTGCAGCCTGCTGTAGGTGACCCTGCTTTGGCAGGATGGTTGGACTAGATGACCCACAGAGGTCCCTTCTGACCCCTACCATTCTGTGATTCTGTGATTTACTTAAATATTTTACCCTAATTTTTTTTTTATCTTATGAAGTCTGGAAAAGTTACTGTACATGACTGTTGTGAAGTCTGCTCATACCTCTTGATCTGCATCCAGTTTAGGAGCCTGGTCTCATTAGCACAAAGTTTGTTTTTCTGCAAGTAAAGTATTGGTAGTTTGCAAATCACCTCCCAGTGTATAGTATTTGTTCTCAGTGCTAAAAAAGCAACTTTAACACAGGTTTTAATGTTTCAGATGACTCATACAAAAATCATGGCATGTTTTGTATGTTCCTTTTTATCAGTTCAGGGGATATTTTGCTAGTAACAGTATCTCTGTATAGTTGCCGCTGTTAAGGCATCCTTTCTGATTGTGACTTCTGGTCTTTTCTGCATTATCTGTTTACCTTTCTGCTTCAAACTGCTTGTGAGCACAAGAGCTGTAGGTGGTAGGAATGAGAAGAATTGGGTCTATCTCCAACAGCCAGACACTTGGTTGACCAGCAGTGGAAGAGGCTCCCAAAACAGAGTAAGAAGTATTTTTAAACATAATTAATACACTCTGGATACTGCTGCTATCACAGAGCTCTATCATAAAATTTGTCAAGTTCAGCTACTTTGTTTATATGCGCAAGGAAGGGGCTTAATATGTCTTGCACTACTCACACTTTTAGCATAGTGTCAAAGGTGCCGTATAAGCATATGCATCATATATGGCCCATTCTGATTTATCTCACCAGGAAAACAAGGATAAAGGAAAAAGACAAGAATGGCAGTTAATTTCTTACTACTGAATAATAAAAAAAAGTCTCAATTGCATTCTACCAAACAACTATGCTTTTTGAATCCTGGCAAAATTATGGCCATAGAGGATTTATTATAACCTTGTACCTATTGCTTCATCTTTTAGGGGCAGCTGGAACAGTGACTGTGGTAATGAACTCTTGCTTTCCACAATTTCTTCAAAATTATTGTCTTCCTAAATCACTAGGTGTGCATCCTGTTTCCTCCATTTAAAAATTACATTCAGACGTCGTATTGCTGGGTGATGCTTTATCATTTTCTTAAACCACCGTACAATTTACAGCTCTTCCCACTTTCTTCTGCTGCCTCTGTTGCCTGCTATCGACCACGCTGCTACTAAGCAAAATCACCAGCAGCAGCTGGTTGTGTTTTATGGCTGTGTCACAGGAGGAATTATTGCCAGTCTTTAATTCAGTGGATGAATGTCAGTATGTCTTTGATTGCAAATAACTCAGTGCAGGTCAGATCTGTTATCTCAATAAAGAGATCTCTGTTGCCACCCTATAAAATAATCACTGCCTAAATTAAATATCTGGAACAGAGCTTCCTCTTTCTCTTAAAGTTATCTTTACTTTCATTTATAATCAGTAGTTGCCACAGAAGCAAAGGGAACTGGTAAGATGGGTGCATCTTTCCCCTGACTCTTTTAAATGGGATTTATTCTACTTGTTAATTAAATCTGGCTGTAACGTCCTTCACATGGCTGAATGCAATCCTGGGATTAAAATGCAAATGTTACAATTATCCATGGCAGATGAGGGATTAGGACTTCCAGACTTCTACTGACACTGCTTAGCAGCACAGCTGCAATTCTGGATCCCTGGCTTTAATTACGATAAGACACTGTTAGCATTCAGAGCCAACAGCTGCCCAACCCATCATGTCCCTTTGACAGAGTCACTTTATATGTAGAAGGGATACTGGGAAAACACAGAATCGTAGAAATCGGACCTGTCACAGAGAACTCCAGAAGAGACCTCTTCAGGTCTCTAGTCCAACCTGTTGCTCAAAGCAGAACTATCACCAGCCCTAGGTGACCTCAACCATGGCTTTGTCTAGCTGTGTCTTGAAGTCTTCGAGGATGGAGATCCAATAGGCTGTGCCATATAGCTGAGGGTAATTTGGAATTCATGTTGGACAAGACCTTCAGAAGAACTTGAAGAAGGGGCGGGATCATTCCTTTCTCCAGTGACTAGATCTAGAATGAGGGCCTTTACTACACTGAGCACACAGAAGCACAAGAAGGAAGGACACTCAAAAAGGCCTTTTTCTCCTAAACTTTTCTTCATTGTTTATGCTCAGTGACCTTGAGCTGTAAGAAAAATTTAGGAATAAATTAAGTACTGACCTAAAATTAGTCTGAGAAAGATGGTCTCTGGCTGGATTTACCATACATAGCTAGACTCTTATGTTAAGATGAATATTTGAAAATGGGTCACAACTGGCTACAAATTCATTTTGCATAATTGCCTCCTTTAAAGAGATGCTAACACGCCGGTAACACAAGATGCAGCCAGTAACATGAATGTGGGTGTATTGTAGCTGATCCGTGCTTGGAAATGGCAGATAATGTCATGGCAGTGGCTAGCTGAGTGTACATTTGAATCAATGGGAAAATCCTCTGGACTGAACAGGATGCCTTGGACTTTAGGTCTCGTTCACCAAAGCTGACAGTCACATGATGGAGTACAATAACAGTTTACTGCACAGGAATCCAAAACATACCTTTGGACCAAAAGATGTTTGAATCCAAAACATGTCTTTGGATCAAAGGCAGAAAGTCAAGAAATGATTGAAAGAAAATTGTGCTCTCTGTATCCTGCTTTATTAGCTCTATGGTTTGATGTTTATTGCTGGTCTACTGCTGTGCTTCTGCCCTTTTTTTTTCCTCTCTCTCTCTCTCTGGCTTTCTAGATATTTTTTGCTCTTTTTCAGCATTTCATCCTTATGGGTCTTGTTTTGTCATTCCTTTTGTCATACTATTTCTTCCCACCTTCCTGCTCCAATTACTTCATCATGAAGCTGTCCTGCATCTTCTTATCTTTTTTATCCCCTTTGCCTGAGCCTGCCTTGCCTTCACGTTTACCTTTAGGCCAGTGCTGATGCTGCTGCTGCCTCATCTCCATTCTGAAATTCACCAGTGCTGCTCTGGATGCACTGATTTAGTACAACATGGACACTCAGCCTTTGTATGTAGGTTTGAAACAGATGAGAACAATGTGTGACACAGCCAAGTGTGGTAGAACCACAAAAGTTGTGTGCTTTTACTCTGTCGTTTGACACGCATTGGTGTTTGTCATAAAGTACAATACTGAAAAGAGATCTTGTTCTCCCCGTAAGTTTCAGGTAGCTTCAAATTAATAGGTACTGGCCAAAGCAAAGTCCATTCACTTTTAGAAATGTTACACAGAACTGCTCAAGAGCTGCCAATCCACAGATACAAGTTTAATTGAGACTATAGTGCCAGGAAAATTATATTTAAAATGAATACAATGCATACATTGAGAATGACATTAAATATTTATTGAAGCAACCTTATTCAGAATTTGTCCCATGCTACTTACAGAGAAAGTGCTGGTTGTACCTCTAGCAGTGTCTATTGTGCTACTCGGATGAAAACAGAGACCAGCGTGGCAGAGCTGGAGAGAAGGTGAATTGTCCCAAGGCTGTGTGTATGCTTGCATAACAGCATGAAGCATGAGCAGATCGTCGTGACGGTTGTTACTCTGAAGTCCACCTCACTTCCCATCCAGGAAGGTCTTCTGGTCAACCCAGTCGTGTTGCATGTTCTTGGAAATGGCAAGCTCCCTTTCCTTTGTTGAACAGTTAGATAACTGGTTTTTTTTGCAAGCCCACCTTTGCTGATGTGAGATCATGTATCTTCATACCTCTTGGCTTAGAGACCTCCATGCCTCATCTATCCAGGGTCAGGCAATTCATTTCTGCTGAGATGGGCTGAGAATAAAACAGCATGGGGCTGTAAAGTGTCTAAATTTCCACAGACAAGAAAGCTTTTCTAATTATTTAACTCCAGAAGATAAATATATTACTATGGTACTTTGATCATTAATGCTTGGACCTACGATCTGGGATGGGAGAGGTACTTCGTATGAAGGCATGTTTGTCAGGAATACTGACCTTCCTGGCGTGACATTCAGGTAAATAAAATACTTTTCTTTCCATCTTTTTGTTTTTCAGGTTATAAAAGCTATGCCAAATTTTCCGGGGCAAATGATTCTTCATACTCAACCTCTCCTGATTTGTGGGGGCGATGGATTTACCTGTTCCAACTTTGATGGCTGCCTAGATTCTGCAATGAGTCTTGCAGAGGCTGTGAAGTCTCATTTGTAGAAATTTTAAAGTGTACTGCTAAACATAGTCGAGATTTATGACGAATTTTACTATGTTTGATTGAATTCTAGTTTAGTTTTAACATCACTGGCCTCTATCTTGCAAAAATAAATAAAGGAAGATCTATTGGTGTGCTGTAATATTTGTTGGGATGGAACTGAATTTTCCAGAATCTGTGCTGTGAGTGGTTACTTTGCTTGAAGTAAAGCTTTTTCTGGCTCTAGTCAAAGTCACTGAGCTCCAGCGGTCTTGCCGGGTCCCCTGATACTTTCACAGCCCATGAAAATTATGTCAAGGAGAGGAGCCTGACTTGAAGCAGCACAAAAACCCAGGGAGCTGCAGAGTTTTCTCCTTCTCTGAGCATTTGGAGCCCTGGAAGTGACAGAAGGAACATACACAGTTGATCCCAGGGCTTTTGTACATACATGTGGCCATTTCTTCTGGTGCAGATCAGCCCTGGGTCATGGTGAGTGTGTTGGCCATGGGGAATCAGTGATGGGGCATACCTTGTTATGCTGCTCAAGCTGGGCGACCTGTGCAAGGTCTAACCATATTAACTCAAGGTCTAACCACGTGAGGCATGGACAGCTTTTAAGTGAGGGACAGTAGCTGTCTGCTGACCAGCTTTCTTAGCCCACAGTTTTCTGAAGCCCTGATTGCAGATTGCTGGAAGAGCCCCATTTAAGAGCTTGACGAGATTACTGGCAATGATGTGCCACTGAAACATGGTACCTGTCCTGGGTGCCGTCTAAGCAGCATCAGCCCATCTGTGCTCATAAAAGAAGGAATGGAGAGAAAGTGAAAGAGAAGGTGTGCATGTTTCTAGCGCTCTCATAGCAATAGGGCTGCTATCCCAAAGTCATCTTGGGAATAGACATTGACCTCTGGGCTGTAACATGAGTTTAACACAGCAAAGCCAGGACTGGCCAGGGAAGTGGATGCCCTTAGTACAGTGTTTTCCCGGTTAGAAGGTCCCTGGTGCATTATGGCGCTCTGCTGCTCCAAGGATCCTCTGAGCAAGGAGCAGCCCTTTCTTCCTTCCAGGTGGTGGAGGAATCGGGACAGGAGCAGCCAATACAGAAGGTGGTTTAGCAAATGCCAAGAGGAAGGAGGGAAAAGAGTTTAAGCATAGTTCCTGTCAGTGTGTTAATAAGAAAACTATGCTGACAATTCAGGCGTAGGGTTACATCACTACCACCATAAAAACTCATTTAAAGTAAACAGCCACTCTGAAAGTGAGGTGAGTTCTAGACAGCTCTATACTGCATTTTGGCAGAACAGGTGTAGAAACAGAGGGACAGGTCCAGGGAAGGATATAAACACACGTGAGTGGATGAACAAGGAATAATTTGATTTGAAATACTAAAAAAAAATAAATAACAAGTAAATTGTGTTGAAAATACTACCTGTCACCATTTCAAGTATTCCTAAGCTACTAAACTGTGTTTCTGTGAAGTTAATTTTGAAATTTCTCAGAAAATAACCAAGAAATAATTTATTTATTCTAAGTTTGATTTTAGCTTGTACTTCCTCTTAAATCACGTGTCACAAGTTTAGTACCTCACTACTACAGCACTAAAAATAACAAAATGGTATTTTCAGCAGACAGAATTTTAAGCATTAGAGAAATACAATTCAGCCTCTTATACCCCTGCATTGCACAAAAATCTGACATCCTGCATTCACATCAATGAACACTGTAATTTACTGCTGCATTTGATTGTTTCTAATGCAGTATTTTAAGTGACACTAAGAACTTTAAAACTTAAGTTTTAATTTTAAAAGCATCTTTGAAGCATATTTCATGATACCATGTGGTTTTAATAATTTTTTTTTCTTCTTTCCATAAAGTCCTCGAGTTTACAACTAGGTGCTGTGTCTGAACCAACAATCTCCAAACCCTCAGGTTTCAATCACTGCATGTTGTGCAGAAATGGGAAAGATTGGTGGGCGTGTATGTCAACAAATCTTTTACAAAGGCATGTGATCTCCCATCTTCCATGCATCAAGGTTGCCACGAAGAGCCACAGGGTCGTGGAATAAATCTAACCTGTTGAGGCATTTAGTAATGGCTTGATTTAGCACCAGCTCAAAAGCAACCAAAGTCCCAGCTGAAACAAGGTTTATATTACAGTGTTGGAAAACCTTAATCAGAGAGCCGTACTACGCGGAGGATGGCATATAAAAGCAACCAAGCCCCGTTTTTCATATGTGTTCCTCAGCTTCCATGCAGGCCTGGGCATCCTGTGGGAGTCAGTCCCCAAGGGAGTAACATGCTGAACTGCACAAGAGGGTTTTCTACTGGGTTATCGGTTCCTCTGGAAGATTTTGCCATGGCAGGCACATGAACCATTGCTGGACTTGTGGTGATGGTTTCTGAGGACCCATCCCACCAGTCTGCGTTCATCCAAGCTCTGCCTTAGTGCACAGTGAAGGATGTGGGTCCTTTTCCTGCAGGGGTGAAGGAGAAGGCTGTAGCTTTAAGGGATCCTTCCAGACTCTTTGCTTGTTCGGTTTTCCTTATCATCACTCTTTGTTTTCTACTCCTTCAAGGATTGATTTTGCACTAAAACACGCTAAAATTTGTACTTCCTTCCCCTTTCTTCAGTTTAGGATGGAAGCAAGCCAAACCGCTAAAAGTCCAAATAAAGATCAATCCTGAAAGCGTGTGATATTCAGAAAACTGAAAATGAGGTGTCTTTGACTTAACGCTGTGTTCTTCCTCTTGGCGTCTCACAAACAAGCGTGCTCTGAAGAGCTGTGATGCTCTCACAGGGCGCTTATATCAGCAGCAGCCTTTAATACCACAAGTGACAGATAAGTGGAGATGTCTCTGACCCCATCCTTTCAGTAATCTTACAGCTTTGGTCATTATGAGACCTCAAAATGCCTGACAATAAGCAAATCATGGATTCAGAGATTTTTCAAATCATGAGATTTTCAATTTAGAGGTTTCGAACATGAATCACAATGAGTCTCAAATTGCTCCCATCATTCCCCATAACATGACAGTCTATCAAAATGCCTCTTCCCTGTAGCTTTCTCCCGGATGAAGATGATTTAAACAGAAACATCTTGGTTTTTTAAGGTGGAGTAGAAAAGTTCGTGGACGTGTTCCTCTGGACAAGCTCCAGACAGCAGGCACTTAAGGGTCTCTGTGGTGATATCTAAGTTTCTAGATGTGAGCAGGGTGACAACGGTATTAACTTTCCCACGGTAGGTGGCAGGTAACGAGTGGTGATACTTCAAAGAGGCCACTGTATCCAAAAGGATGGCAACAGAAAGAGACTTGTCTGGTTGATTTCCTGGGCTTTTCCCTGGATGGATGGACGTAATTTTTGATTAACCAGCAGATCCATCAATTACAACCTGTATCTGCTTGTTCCCAGACTAGGGTGACAGCTGGATCTGATCTCCTATATGGCACGAGCCACAGCTAACACCCAAAATTGAATTAAGGCATTTCAGCTCTCAGACAATGATGTTACTGTCTTCCTCATCACAAGGAAAGATGGGACCATAAATGCTCAAAGGCTTTTAACTCACAGTTGTGTTAACTTCCACCCAGTGAACATCATTTTGCAGGGCTGGCCCGTGGCATCTAGTGCAGTCACTGCTCTAACAATATATTCAGCTGCATGAGATGCATTTTGCTGATCTGTGAGCGTTTAACTGTACCTTTAGGTCTCTTAACAGCAATCCTTTCTTGTTAGTTACTATCCCACGAACAGCTGCATCAGCTATGTGTTTCACCAGGAAAGATTTTATATTATTGGCCAAACAGCAGACTAGGTGTTGGCATGAAGGCTTGGTAGACACAACTACACCTCGACATCTGCTGGCAGAAGCATTGCGAGACCTGTGGCTCAGCCAAGTGTGAACCACTCAACATTTGCCTCATTAGCACCATGGAAGGCACTGTCCTGTGATCCTCAACCAAATGCATCTGAGAAAGCCAAGCATGCTGTGGTGAGCCATTGGACCCTGTACTACTCTGCCACCCCTTTCCCCTTACAGATCGTCCTTGGATATATACGCAGCCCTTTATTCCTTCTTCTAGGAGCTGCCTGAACTGAGTACCATGTGCATCCACTCCTGCTTGCAGATCCCTGAGATGGAGTAAAAGTGCTGTGAAATGGATAAAAGCCTTTTAGAAACCAAGTGTCACAGGAAGCCACAGGACTCTGCTGGGAGCCGATCAGAGCCACAAAGCCTGACTCCAAAAAGTGCTATTCATGATGTGCTTTAAGAGCTCTCATTACCCCCAGTTATACATCTGGATCCCCAACAAGGACAGAACTGCTTGTCTTGTGTCCCAGGGGCTTCAGAGACCCATCACAAGGCAAGGAAGATGTTGGGAGCAGATACTTATCCCATGAATTGCTATGCCTTGGGGGGAAATGTTCAGCTCTAGGCTAAAGTAGCTCTAAGCGAGCTCCAGGGTGAGAAGTTGTGGCCATATGCCGTAGACCAAGCCCATATGCACCTTCGCAGCTGAAGGCCAGGACTCTGCCATGTGGAATGGACATGCTCCCATGTCGTGCTTGCTGGTGGGGGGCAACACCTTCCCAAGCCCTCCATCCACACCAGGGCTGCATCTGCCCCTGTGTTGGGCTGCAGAGACAATGTCTTTTTATGACCCTGCCTGCATGGAGAATATTGTGGCTATTAGTAGGAATAACTTTCCCAGATCTATAAAATCATCTGCACACCTCTTGGTGCATCTAGTGCAGTTTGTAGGAATTTAGCCCATTTCTAAAAACAGCTAGGAAGAGGAGACAGACGCCCAGCTCCTCAGCTCACAGTGATTCGCAAACTGTATGTCTCCAAGGATCTGGGCTGTATTTTTGTACAAGTGTATGAAAATAAATTAAGAGGTTATTTTAGTTTTGGGGTTTTGTTTTAATTTTTAAAAGGCAGCTGCAGATGGGAGGTGCTGCCCAGCTGAAAATACACAGTGGGTTTCCATAGCACTGAGCTGTGAAACATCCCTGCAGCCAAAGCCACTGAGCAAGGCCTACTCTGCCAGAGGCCAGGATTTGATACAGATCTTGCTGCCCTTGGGGTGTGCCAGCATCATCATATTTGGCTCTTCTAGAAGAGCAGGAAGATGTGGAGCTCTCTGGCCTGACCCTGCTCCCAGCAGGACCAGTGCCACAGCTGCAGCAGGTTGCTCAGGGCCATGTCTGGGCCAGCTGGGGCATTCCCATCATCCACTGTGACTGCACTTCTTCTTGATGGAGGGACAGCACTGTGCTGGTACAGTGTCAGCTTAACAGCAGACATCGCTGAGCAGCAGCACCAATGTGGCGTGCAATACTGACAGATGAGTTCCTCTTTGAAATAATGCAGAGGAACCTGACCCCACGCTGCCCAAATTATGCAGTCGTGTCTGTGTCATTGCTCCTGACCTCAGCTGCAGACTGACCCCTGGCACCGAAGAGCTTTGTTAGCACCTGGGCAAATGCAGTATTTTCTCGGCTGCTCCATGCTGCCGAATTCAGTGTAACAAACTCCAAATGGCTGGTGACATGCCATTAGCAGGCTGGTGCTGGGATCAGGAGCCCAAGCGCTCTCGGGGGGGATGGGATGGACAGGATGGACAAGGGCACTTTCCAAGCTGCCCAGCAAGCATCTTGAGCCATTGCACAGAGATTTCCCTGGGGCCAGAGCCAATTTTGCCTCTAATCCAGGTGCTGGCTTGGATGTGCTGTCCATAAGCTGCTTTGAATGGCAGAACTGAAGCCCTGAAATCCCACAGCCTTCTGCTGCTGCTCTGCCCATCTCACTGCGCTGCCTTGCTATTAGCCTCCTTAGGATTTTTGCTTAATTCTCACATTCAGGTGGAACCTTCAAGATCAGCCAGTGATGACA
The DNA here is from genome assembly GCF_030867145.1 of Opisthocomus hoazin. Taxonomy (NCBI): domain Eukaryota; kingdom Metazoa; phylum Chordata; class Aves; order Opisthocomiformes; family Opisthocomidae; genus Opisthocomus; species Opisthocomus hoazin. Next base: position 58,278,488 of record NC_134419.1, on the reverse strand, counting down.
CCACCGTGGTGCTGCAAAGCATAGCTAGTGCTTGCAGCCACTGTAGAAGAAGCAGCCTTACACAGGGGTGAAACAGCCCTTGCCGAGGACAAGTGAGAGTGACTGGCTTTCTTTCCGGGAAGAGCCGAGCGAAACTTTTCAGAAATTTTATTCTCTGGAATTAAATGAATGGAAACAGGTGAGAAATAACTCTGGGAGAGCTATTGCCAAATTGCAAGTGGAGAGATTTAGCATTGAGCAAAGACGGTGCAGGACAGATTGCTGTTGTTTTGGAGGTCGTGGTGCAGAAACCCACAGAGATCCTTGAAAAACCTCAAGATTCTTGTCATTCCCCAGTTTTCATCCCATAACAGCTGAGCATCACTATAACCAGGTGCTTTGGGCATCGTCCCCGCGGGGTAAACGCCAGGTCTTTGTGCACCATGCTGTGCGTGGCTGTCACCCTTTTCCCTAATTCCTCCCAAAATCTGGTAAAGGGGTTTCTAATGCAAGGGGTTCTAATAAAAGCTGGGGCCACACAAGAGAGCAAAAAGCCACCACTTTGCCTCAGCCAAGCCCTAACCTGCCTGTGTGGGCCCCAGCTGTGGGAAAACAAGCCCGTTCCCTGCCGCCCCTGCCACCCAACTACTCAGCCGATCACAAGGGCGCTGCGGTAAACCACAGCTCAGCTTGAATTTATCTTTTCGACACAGGGTTCCTGTCAAGCCGAATGGCACCTCCTCCCTCACCTGTGCCAGTGCTGAAACTTCCTTCCTTTCTCAGCACTATCATCTGCTCAGATCTCTCCTCCAACATGATCACGCACATCAAGATCTTTAAAGCGAAGCATGCACTGCTGCAAGGACCAAGGTCTCGTTTCCCCCGGCTTGTTTTTGGGGCATGGAAGTGATGCTCGCACCATGCACAGATTTGGCCATCCTCTGCCTTTTTCAGCCCAGACCGGAGGAGGAAAAATAAAAGTGATGGCCAGTAAGGCACCGGCTCAGCACTGGAATATAGGTCAGCCTCTGTCCTGGCAGCTGCCTTCCTTGCCCAGAACAGAGGGAAAGCTGACAGGGGAGGAGGGGCTCAGCCACTCTCCTTTGCCACCTTTTCAGTGCACAGAAAATCCCATCTCACCACCTCAAAGCTTAGCAATACATAGCCGGCATTTCATTTGCAGCCACCAAGCAGCAAACATGCACATGGCCGTTCCCTGTCATGGGAGAAATGGAGTCTTGGAAATGCTCTGGTACAAAGACATTTTTGTTCTCAAGCTGCTTACAAATCTGTTATAGCAGTAGCCATTGGCTGTGCATGATTATTGCTCTTTATAGGGAGAAGCTGGAGCAATTCTGGTCCAGAACCGGGACTATCAGCACCCTGCACCCTGATCATTTTGGATTTGCTGCCTCCCTTAGCATACCTGCACAGTGCAAATCCCACTCTCCTTTCGTTTAGAAGGAGTTTTGGAGATCAGCTTGGGAATGTGAATGGCAAACACAGCAGGATTAGCACAAGTATAAATAAAACCCTTAACATGTCACAGTCCAGCATTTAATACAGTCCCCTGGCCCTTGCCAGAGGATCTGTGAGCAGGACACAACAGCACTGGGTTAGGGAGAAAAGTGGTTTTTCTGCCCCTGATGTGGTTTGAGGTGGTTTCTGGCTGTTTTGCCAGATAAAAGAGCTCATCACATTTGCACCCCCAGGACCGTGTGCTGGAAACGGGAAGCAAAACAGCAAATGAAAGGGACCCATCTGCTCCTTTGCTGCTCTGCGAGGAGCCCTTTGTGTGGGCAATGCTTGTGAGAGGGCTACAAGGGGTGGTTACAGGTCAGCTCCCACCCCTGAGGACCACATGCTCTGCTTCCTGTGTGTCCCCACTACGACAATGGACGCAGGTGCCATCTACCGACTCCCTCTTTGAGTATCCACCATCCTGATTCAAGTCAGACCAACCTGACGCCATCCTAGCAGAGCCATGCCAATGCGACCACCATCCCAGGTTTTTTCTGTCATCAGTGACAGCAGCTCGAGGGGGCTGTTGCGCCTCCTCCCTGCATACCACCCATAGCCACACCAGGACCAGAGATGCTCCCTCCCAGCAGCAGGGGAGCCATGCAGCTCCCCACAGAGAAGGAAATGCGCCCCTAAGAGGACCCAGTTCTGCATTTGCAGAGCTGTGGGATTATTTTCCCACTACTGGTCACAGTTGGTACATACATGTACCCTGGAGGACTCTGATGGGCTGGGCAGGCTCAGAGCCCATGGACTGATCTCCCTCTGTGGAGAGGTCACGCAGCTGTCACTGGAGCAAGAGCTTTTTCCTGCTGCCCTTGAGGAAGACATCCACAGACTTTTCATGCGCTGCTGGTGAAAGAAAAGGAGCAGGCAAGCTTCCCAGGTGTTGTGAAAGGCAGCAAGTCTCAACATGTGCAGGACATTCAGTGAGCAGAGCCATCCCAAAGAAAGACGCGGTTTCAGGCCACGGTGATGTAAAAGAAGGAAGCTGCAGAGAATACCCTGACACTTCATATCCACCTCTCATGGTGACTCTCATGGTCATGCACAAGGTGTTCATGGTCCCAGCAGCAGCACTCACCTTGCAGACCTGTGTGTTGAGAGCTGGCTGGCATTGCTGCATGCTGGGAGCACTGTGGACCTTGGAAAGGGGCTGTGGAAAAGGCATGCTCCTCCATGCACGTGTTTTGGATACGTTGCCTTCCTCCAGCATTCCTCCAGTACTGCTGAATTACCACCTTGGAGACCAACTGCCCATGTCACAAGCCTTCAGGTCTCTCTGATGAGGAGATTAGAGGTCAGTGTGCTCCAAGCTCAGGGCTCCAGAGCTGGACGCAGGACTGCAAGTGGGGTCTCACCAGAGCAGAGTAGAGGGGGCAGAATCACCTCCCTCGCCCTGCTGGCCACGCTGCTGGGGATGCAGCCCAGAATACAGTTGGCCTTCCAGGCTGTGAGTGCACATTGCTGGGTCATGTTGAGCTTCTCATTGACCAGCACCCCCAACTCCTTGTCCTCAGGGCTGCTCTCAGTCCATTATCCTCCCAGCCAGTATTTGTGCTTCGGATTGCCCCAACCCATGTGCAGGACCTTGCACTTGGCCTTGCTGAACTTCATGAGTGAAGTTCAAAGTTTACATGTTACAGGAAGTCACCTCTTCCCAGTCACTGGCATGTTGCTGGAGCATGGCTGCAGGAAAAGCAAGACACAGGGTTCATTATAGCAATTATTACAAATTACAAGGGCCAGGGTCAGGTTTTGGGCAGAACTTGGTCATGCTGAATTAGAGGGAACCACACCAAGCTAAAATCAACATTGCAGTGAGGGATTGCATTCATCTCTCCCTCTGAACAAATAAATAGCATAGGCAAAGATCTACCAGTTAAAGTGGTTTTGCTGGCAGTTGTAGGAATGTACTTTTCTTTGCTCTATTCTACCCAAAAAAACCTAGGTGAGGTATTCTTGTGTGATTTGTTTTCTCCTTTTCCCTTCTTGCCTGCAAGTATTATTTTTTAATTTGGTCAGTAAGAAAATGATCTATTTCTGTGTGGATAATTTTCAAAAATATACATGCTTTGTTGCTTTTAATTTTCCATGGAGGTCATAAGTGTAGATGAAAATCCCAAGCCATATTTGCTGATGCAACGTACACACAAGAGGACTTCATGTGGGGGTGCTCCACCTGGCTTTGGTCCAATCAGTCATTTTTGAAGGAATATGATATTCAGCTCCTAAACTACTGAGAAAAGCAGAGACAGAACACTGTATGGCAGATTTTCTGCATGCATCTGTTAGCACAAGTGTTTTAATTCAGGGGCATTAAAGAAATTCCTGCTTCCAGGGAACAACAAGAGGGTTAATTTTGGCTCTGTCTCGCTCACTTATTCTTTGAATAATGAAATTAGTTGTTCCACAGTCTTTTGAAGGGCTGAGCTTAGCCTTCTTGCAGAACAATACACGCTGTGCTCTTGATGTAAGTGCACTTATGTTGAACTTTGAGCTACACATCTGCTATAAAGAAGTAACTCTAATTCCCAGTTGGCCATTGATAGCAAAAGATTCAGGCTCCATCTATGCCTCAGCATAGTGGTGTTTGCTGAATGTAAGCCTGACATTCAGAGTAGACAGGCAGAAACTAGTTGCAAAAGTTGTTAAAACATACCAGTATGCTTACCACTTTCACTGGGTGAATGAGAGCTGGAGATGAGTCCTGCAGAAGGTGAGCGCATGACTAATCTGCAGCCCATTATGAGCAAAGGCCCTTAAATCTGTGCATTAACTTCACAGCTGCTCTGGGAGGAATTTCCTCGGGATGCTTTCAGCTGGTGTTTCCGAATCAAAACATGCACTCTGGGATGATTATAGGTGATTTATGCCAAAGCCAGTCCTGCAGGCTGTCCCTTGGAACACCAGACCTTCACAATTTCTTGACATGCTGCACTGCTGAGGATGAAGGATGGACAGGATTGGGGGGGTGGGGGGTGGGGGGGAGGGAGGGTATTTTCAGCTCCCTGCTGACAGAAGAGTGAGCACACGTAAGGCTAGGAAAGCCTGTAGGCATTTCATTGCGTTGCAAATTGCTGCAGAAGGGAAATCTGGGGTCTAATCCTGCTGCATGTGAGTTTTTTCTAATCTCACTCAGACCTAGGATCACAGGATAAAACCCTTTGCGGGGAGCGGTGCAATGAAAATAACCTCCCCAACACTCCCTGTAAGGTTACGACTATTGTAAAAATTAACCCACCCCCTACACATGCCTCAGACTGCTAATTGCATCCATCACTTTGACTACTCTGCCCTCAGGCTGCGGTTTGGAGGGCTGCTCAGAGCCCCCTGACCCACGTCATGGGCCCTGCCCCACTGGCTGCTGGCAGGGTGGGCAGTGGAGACCCTGCAAACTCACATAACCCACAGCTGCCCATAGGATGGCCAGCTCAGACCCAGAGGAGATGGAGCTCTCCCCTTCAATTTCTTTTATTACAGCAGTTAGTCTAATCCCTCGCCAGTAGCTGTCACTTTGACAGCTGGCTTCACCGGCTGCTGACATAAAAGCCATGAGGGCAGTGTCACCTCTTGGGCATGGCTGAGGCTTCAGATGCTGCATTTCTTCCTTTCATTGGTGGTTAAAAAAAAAAGAAAAAGACATTGACACCAGGGAAAGGCACAACATGGCTTCCGGATGCCTTGGCCAATATGTGAGGTGGGCAGGGTGGCTACAGGGGCAGTCTCGTGGTCAGTAAGGGCATCCTATGGGATGGGAGCCAGTCTTGTAAGCAGTAGAAAGGAGCTGTGTTTGGGAGGGAAATGTTGTATTTCCAGTAGTTTCCCTGTGCCCAAAGCCCCTTATCTTTATAAACCAGGAAAGGTAGGATGAGGGTGTAGGAAGGAGATTGAAATGGCAAAAGCAGAAGGTGACTGGTGTGGTGGCATCTCACTGGAGACCCTAGTTCCCAAATGGATGTGTCCTATGTAAATTGTTGTAGGCAGTGTTGATGGCATCATTTAAAACCACCACTGATCTTGTACACCTGGTAGCAAAGCCAGAGGAGTCGCACATTGTGTGGTGGCACAGCTGGTGCAACTTGTCCAGTCACAAACTGGCATAGCATTTTTTGGGTTGCACATATATTCAGTAGCTCTGTTCCCCTCCGTCTGGAGAAATTAAATACCATGCAGCCCAATAGTCTATGGTAAGATCATATGAAAATACACCAGAAAAATAGTTGTCACCAAGCAAGCAGATATCACTTGCATGTTTCTGCAGGGCAATTCATGTAGACAGTGCACGTAGGCATGGAAAGAAGACAGTACAGCAAAAATCCTTTAACATAGTGTTACCACATGTGCCAGTTTAAAAGTCTTTCTTCATAGAATCATAAAAGCATAGAATGGTTGGATTGGAAGGGACCTTATAAATCAACTAGTTCTATCCTCCTGCCATGGGCAAGGACACCTTCCACTAGACCAGAGCCCATCACCATGCAATAATTCCGTCTAACACAAGGCAAGAAAACCACTGAATTATCTTCTTTGAGAAGCAGAATAGGCCAACCATCTTGATCCTTCCTTTTTCAGCCTGGATCATTACAGTTATGCTGGACATGGCAGCAGGGTCCTGTAATCCCCCGGGAATGTATAAGAGTGTGCATCCTCTGTTGTGTGGGACTCGCCTCAATGCACAAAGTCAGGAGCTGCAGCACTTGTCCCCAGGGGGACACACTTGAGTTTGAAGGCCAGGATCTGATGGGGTTCTAGGATCTGAGCTGCTCCAGTTTAAGCAAAGCAACCCAACAAGTCTTTTTCTCTAGTGCAAAATCCACTGGAGCTTGCTGCCATGGAAAAGCTGAGTTATCACCAAACACGGAAATGTTTCCTGATCTGTTTACTCATATTTGGTACTCCTTTCTGGATGGTGTTCAAACTGAAATCCAACCACACGCGTCAGTGACTTCCTGCCCTCCTCTCCCACCCTCCGCTCCTGCATCCAGGGGAAAATCAGGGGTGGTAAGAGCTGGTGAGAGGCAAAGAGGGAACAGGGTTGCTATTTTCGTCTTGCAGAGAGGTTCCTAGAGATTCCAGGGCCAGACTCTGCTTGGAGGAGCGCCAGAGGCATTTCTCAGCATGCAGTGGTCCCTGGTGATCTCATGGGTGTAAGGGTGAGCAGCAGCTTCGTTGTGGCAGGAGGTGGCAGGAGGGTACGGACGGGCTTTTCTTGCCCAGCCCCTCAGGCTACCTGAGCCTGTGCTGGCCTGGTTCTTCATGGCAGATAAATAAGATATTACAATTATTTCATTATTACGGGGATATTTACAGCTGTCCCAGCCTGCAGGGGAGGGACGGGAGAGCCAGCCAGTTCACAACTACCAAAAGATCAGCACAATGCATGCAACAACCGTAACCCTTCAACTATATCAGGCATTGAATTGTCTACTTAATTAGTCCTCCCCCATCCAGATTTAAGAACATTCAACTGAGACATGCATATTATTCTTTGCTAATAGAAGTCATTATACTAAAAACGGGGCTTTCTGCACATTCTTCAGACATTCACTTTTGCTGCAGGTTCTTTGGTGTTTGAGGTTTCTTTGGACAGGTTGTGAATTATTAACATTATCTTATCCTGTTATGAAGCAATGGGATCTGGGGTTTTACTTCCCTGATCTGCATGAAATCACAGAGCTGTGTTTTAAGGAGAGATGTATTGGGTGGAAGTGGAAGCAGAAACATTCCCAAGATGGAGAGGGAGAAAGGCCAAAGAAGAGGTAACACTATCCAAACAGGCTAAAAGCCAACTAAAATCTATCCAAGACATTTCCTGAAATGCCAAGCAAACCTTGGCCACAGCTCACTCGGTTTTGCCACTGCCCTTCCTGGTTTTGAGTCATGGCAAAGGCTCCTTCTCTTGGTTTGGGCAGGTCTCCTTGGAGATGCCCATGAGGGCATCAGAGGTTATACCCTTTCTGTGTTGAAAAGGAAATATATTAATAACTACTAGCAGCTGCTGTGGTCTTCCACCACAACAAACTTTGGCTTTCCTCATTTATTCCTCTACAGAGGCATGACCACCCTCCTCTCCCACTCTCCCTTCAAATGTCCCCCCATGCCTCTAGTGCAAATGCCTGGGACGTGCCAGTCCCACCCAAATCCAACGGCAGGTCGATTTTGGGGAAGGTGGCTCCTCTCAGTAGGCATTTGTTTATCTAGCAGCACCCTCAAACTTGTGGATCACCCAACTCCCTGCTAAGGGCTTTGGGAAATGTCAGCAAATCCTTGAATGCACATTTTGAGAAGGGTTTGGAAAGAAGAGCCTGGCTCAGTGGTGTCACAGCCAACACCCACCTCTCCTGAATTTCAAGGAGTACTCCTTAGGGGTATTAGAGACCCCTGGAAAGCTCTACCCAGCCATGAAAAGATAATCTGTCTCTCTCACTGTTCTGCCAGTGAATATGCTGAAGGAAATTTTCCATGGAAGACCTACCTAGAAGAGCCCAGGCTCATTGTTTTTTGCACAGGTCTAGAGATATTTCACTTTATCAACTATTTTACAGTAGCCTGTGGGAAAGGAAGAGCAAATTTTAGTTACTGGTTGAGCACAAGGTACCAAGGAACAGTCTCAGAACTTTGACAAGCTAGGTTGGTGTGATGGTAAAGAAAGTAGCACAAATAAGTAGGTCTCCAGAGATTTATTCCTGAGAAACCTCTGCTCAAAATGCAAAACAATCAGAAGCACTGACTGCTGCTCTGCATCCAGTGTGGCTGTATTTGACTGCAGCATCCAGAAGAAAACACGTCTCCAACAAAACCATCAAGCTGAAATGAGTTCTGCCCAGTCTCAGTTCAGGCATCATTAAATACCCACAAAGAGCACCTCAAAACACACATCTGGGTTTCTTGAGTCTGTCCACGGGAGGCTGGGGAGAAGTCTGAGAGAAGCTCCCAGCCGCAGTATGGGCAGGGATGGAGGAGAGGCACCCCAAGGCAGGGCAGCCACGCCATGGCTGCCTGGACCTAGGGCTGGTGCCTGGGGTTTGGACTAGAGACCCATTCAGGTCCCCTCCACCAAGAGAGAAATAGATGGTTGTCAGATAACCTCTCTGAGTTTGCATATGGGCTTTCTCTAAAATTACACCAATTTGGAAAAAAAAAATCTGTATTTGTCTTTCCACATGAGCAAGATGGGGAACTTAATAGCAGAGTCAAATAGGACACCAAGCTCCAGTTACATAAAAATTCTGACTTTCTGAACACATGCTTGGCCCAAATTAGGCAGAAAAAGCAAACCTGCTGATTTTCTTTGCTTGGTTTAATTCTTTAATTTTTCTTTAGAGTAGAAATGCTGAAATACTTCCTTTCTGAAGCCTTGAGGCACAATGTGAAATACGCACTGCAGGATCCCTTGAGGCTGTTGCCTGCAGTGGTGGATACCTTGACTGTCCACCCTGGTGAAGTCGAGACCTGATTTCCCAGCCACTGTCCTAGCTCATTCCCAGGCCTCTCTGATCACTAATTTGGAGCAAAACTGGGGAGCAGGATACCTCCCACCTGCTGGGATCCCAGGGAGTGGAAGGGATTTGGGGGTGGAAACCCACCTGCCAGGATGTCTGAGCAGCCACCCATTGCTCCAGCACAAGATCTGCTGAGATTTTCGCCTCTCTGAAAATTGTTTCAAGTTCATCAGATTGCAATTTTTCATGGAAAAATCTTCCACTGGAAAATTTCTGATCAGTCCTAACACCCTGAAACCAAACTGCACTAACTGTCTCTGCTTGAACTGAAGGGAGAAAAGCAGGCCAGGGCATCTCGCCTCTGCCCTGTGATTAGCACCCTATGCTGTGACCTGCCTCTGGAGCATCTGAGTTGTTTTGTTGGGTCATTTTTTGTACATCTTTAGTTTGCTTCTGCTTTGTTTTTTGGGGCTTTCCTTTCTCACTACCAATGACACTTCAGCAAATGCTTCCAGCTTAAACCAGGGTTTATGTTGGACTAAAACACTGTTTTGCGTTTCAGAAATAGTCTCTTAGAGCCTGACAAGGCAGCTGAAAAAAAAAGTGGAATAAACTCAAAGGTGCATCAACTCAGAAGGTGGTGCATGTGCAGTGGGTCAATGAATCAGCCTTAATAGTAAAGCTTTAAAAGCCCATATTGATTATTTCATCTCAAAAAGAAAAAGAGCAGAGGGAGGCTTGCTCTTCCAATGCCACGAGTGGAAATCAAAGGCTTTGACCCAACCAAAATGAAGGCTTTTTTCAGACAGCCCACAGAGATCACAGGACATCTCTGACCATGTTTGGAGCTGAGTGCCACAGCCCAGGCAGATGCTAGAGCAGCCCTCATTTCAGCCAAGGGAGGGGTGGATCCCACAGGAAGTGACATAGAATCATAGAATGGTTAGGGTTGGAAGGGACCTTTAAAGGCCATCTAGTCCACGTCCCCTGCAATGAGCAGGGACATCCTCAACTAGATCAGGTCGCTCAGAGCCCTGTCCAACCTGACCTTGAATGTTTCCAGGGATGGAGCATCTCCCACCTGCCTGGGCAACCTGTGCCAGTGTTTCACCACCCACATTATAAAAAATTTCTTGCTTATATCTAGTCTGAATTTACCCTCTTTTATTTTAAAACCTTTTCCCTCTGTCCTGATGTGACCATCAGGAGGAGCTTGCACCACTGTGCATGGAAGATCTCCCTACCAAGAGATGTGTAATGCCACTTCGATGAGGTGCTTTTGGAGAGGCCACTCTGAGGCTAGAGCAAGGATCCAACTTCTTTCTTGTTCATCCCACTTCAATTTGTTACCAGTCTATCTCCTTTTAGGACCAGTTAGTCTAGAGGATGAGGGTTCTTAGGGACTGGGATCTCCATGAGTGGTATTGACAGACAAGCTCTGGGCTTCCAAATTTGACCTCCTGCAAATCTTTTTTTCTCATTCCAGCATTAGAAGCATCTGTTTGTTTGGCCAAGGAGGCTCCATCGAGCAAACAAAGGTGGCATGTAGTTGAAAAGTGGAGAAATATAAGCCAAGTCTCCCCCCAGCAGAAAACACATGGACGAGAGAGGCTGTCACCAGTGGTCCTACAAGGGGCAAAGCCAGGGCTCTTGGAGAAACCCACGATTCCTTTCAAGAGCTGTTCTTCCTCCTCACTACCCACCAAGAGATGGCTCCAATGCTGAGAGGAGCAACCTGTGGTGAAGAAAAACCTTGCACTGCCTTGGATCAGCCTGGAGAGCTCTGGCCCAATCTAACTGGGAGACACCATCCATGAAGATGGCATGAAGAGCAGCTGTAACATCCTTGTTGTGACCTGGAAGCTGTGCCCAGTGGTAGCCCAGAGATGGCAGATGCAGGGGGGCAGCAGACTTATTCAACCCACCCGTAATCCTCATGTTCACTGCTGGTGATGCACGAATTAATTGGAGGAAATGTGGATGTGCCTGCTTTGCTGTCACCACACCTCCCCACTTCAGGAGAGAAGCACCAGGCTAGTGGATTCATGCAATATCCCTTTGTCTAAGCCTGCACCCTGGAAGAAGAATTTGGCTTATCAGGGAAGCCTAGGTGGCTTCATAGTCACAGTCATCTTGTAAATCCATCTACACTGAACGAGACGCCATTGTGTATTTTCTACTACAGCTCCCAACCCTGCAAGGCTGAGGCATCTATTGCAACAGGATCCCCACTATAGTGATAGGCAGCCTCTCCTGTGACGCCTCCAGCTTCTGCTGGAGCGTTTGGTGGGCAAAGGTTTAATACCTTCAGAAAAATGTCTATGCAGAGTTCATTGTAGATTTTAATGACAGACCCATGTAAGGAAAAGGAATACATTTGGGGGCTATAAAAATATCTGCGTCTGGCACAACAACAAATAATTTTGTCTGGCTTCCAAACTTTCCCTTTAGAAATGTTTTAGACATATGGCTTGAGCAAGGGTTTGGGTTTTTTTCTTTTGTTCTCTCATGCCATATTCCAGTTTCAGCAAAGGCATCAATGCTTATGTACATGTAAATGCAACTCCAACAATAAATGTGCATTGAGCTTGTGCTGGAAACGTTGAAGATGGCACAAAGCTAGCACTAGTTAAATGGCTTCAGGTGTTTCAGGATGGTAAAAGTCACGGCTAGATAGGTGCACAGGGAAAAGACAAACTGAAAATACACTGAGGAAAAAATTTCTGTGCAATTGCAGCAATTTAAACTCAGTGGTTTTCCACTATTTTACTCCACTGGAACTGTACTTCAATGATGAGATTGCAATGCTGAGCTTTGGCTGCTCAGGCACAGTGGAGACCTGGGTCTCAGCTCTCTCGTTCAAGGTTTCCTAGCCTTGCAGAGCTGAACAGACAGCCCCGTGTATCCTCTGAGTGTAAGACCTCTTAGAGAGGTGTTTCTAATACTCTTGGGTTTGACCAGCAACCAGTACTCTTGGGTTTGACCTCTGCAGCAAGGCAGCGAGAAGTTGCTAGCTGCAAGCATGGGGCAACAGCAGTCTAGGTCCTCCAGGACAGTACTATCACTTTTTCCCCATCTCCCACCAAAAAATACATGTCCTTCTCACTTAGCACACCTCTTCTTTGGTGAAAAAGTCAAGGTGGGGAGGAAAAAGCATCTTCTACAGTCAAAAGATGATTGCACTTAGAAGATTTAGCCCTCTCACTCTACCTTTTCCCATCTCTGCCAGATCATGCCCATGCTCCAAACACTTTGCACCACAGCCTCTTCCTTCATTGTATGAGTTGGATTAGAAAAGAGAGGCTCTGGTATTGTGGAAGAGTCTTTGTGATGCTTGGGTAATGACTAAGAGCACCATATTATCAATAATTAAAGCCCACTTACCTCTTTACAGTGAAGCGATGACTGTTTTGTTAAGTCTTCATTAGTATCAGCCATGAACAAACCAGTATGTCTAAAACAAGGACTCGCACAAAACTGGAGTGAAACTTGCATCAAGTTGGGAAAAAAAAGAGCAATGAGGTCTCATTTTGAAGTCAGCACCTTTTGTGGGTTCAAAGGGGGCAAAACTGCGAGATACTTCAATAGCATTACACAACGTCCAATTTGTTAGCATGAGGCTGTGAGTAATCCCGAAACCCTCACCCCTGTAGTGGAGCCAAACAGCAGCAAGTGAATCACCCAGAAGACTGAGACCCTTTTCTGCTGGCAAAATAAGCTGCGAACACATTGGAAATTACATGTTTCTTTGCTTATTCAGCATCTTAGCGCAAGCAGCTTTTATCTTGTCAATATTGCTTACAGATTCAGTTCATGAATGATTGGATTGTGAGATATCTGTAGTTCTCTTACTCAGAAACTGAATAACACAATTTTTCTGAAACAGAATGCATTTTTACACTTTCACACAAGTTTTGGGCTTTTATTTTTCCAACCTTCAATCTCTGAACTCTGGGCTTCACCATTAAATGTTTAGCTTGAATAAAGATGTAAAGCAGAAATCACTTATGCACAATGCCTTGCTCATTACATCCGACTTCACAAGGGAATGTCTCTTTGACTTCCTGTGTCAGAAGAACATGAAAATGGCTGTATTGGCAACATATCCACTAAGCCCAGGATTCTGTCTTGAACTCTGGGCAAAAACCTGGGAAAGGGCGTAAGAATAAGAAAAACATGCAGAGAAATTTCACCTGGGTGCTCTCATAGCTTCTGGTACTTTGCTGAGCAGTGATTTTATGAAATAGGTCGTTTTGGAAGTGATGAGTACCCTTGAACAAATTCTTCATTCATGAACTTGTTCATCACCCTTTTAAATTCACAAAAGCTCCCCACATCCCCAAAACCATGCACCAGGGAACCCTGCAGGGGAAACTGTCCTGAGAGCAACACTCTCCTATTGTCCAGCCTGACCCTACCTCCAGCTAAAGTCAGTGCCATCTGATAAACTCTGATTTTTTATAGCAGGAGAGGTCATGTACAACCAGACATGGCTGCCAAGAAGGCCAATGGCATTCTGGGGTGCATTAGGAGGAGTATGGCCAGCAGGTCGAGGGAGGTTCTCCTTCCCCTCTACACTGCCCTACTGAGGCCTCATCTGGAGTACTGCATCCAGCTCTGGGCTCCCCACTTCAAGAAAGATGAAGAGCTACTGGAGAGAGTCCAGCGGAGGGCTACGAGGATGATGAGGGGACTGGAGCATCTGTCCTCTGAGGAAAGGCTGAGGGAGCTGGGCTTGTTCAGCCTGAAGAAGACAAGGCTGAGAGGGGACCTAATATATACCTACAAATATCTGAAGGGTGGGTGTCAGGAGGATGGGGCCAAACTCTTTTCGGTAGTGCCTAGCAACAGGACAAGGGGCAATGGGCACAAACTGAAGCACAGGAAGTTCCATCTGAACATGAGGAAGAACTTCTTCCCTCTGAGGGTGACGGAGCACTGGAACAGGTTGCCCAGGGAGGTTGTGGCTTCTCCTTCTCTGGAGATATTCAAGACCCGCCTGGACAAGGTCCTGTGCAGCCTGCTGTAGGTGACCCTGCTTCGGCAGGAGGGTTGGACTAGATGACCCACAGAGGTCCCTTCCAACCCCTACTATTCTGTGATTCTGTGATTCAGACAGATCTGGGTTATGCAGTTACTCCTACAGAAGCCATTCCAGATCTTTCATCCTCCCCAAAGTTTTCCCAGTTCTGTTGCATCCCTTCTGACATGGGAAGACTAAAACTACACCCAGCATCCAAGACACAGGAGCATGGCAGATCTGTGCTGCAGCATCATGATGCTCTCTTTCCATTCCTGGTGATTTCCTGGGGTCTTCTGGCTTTTTTGATGCTCCTGAGCGATGGACTCGTGCTTTCATGGGACTATCCATCAAAACGTTAGCATGTCATTCCGGAGTGCTCATAATCAGGTAGAGCCCATCATCTCATGTGTGGCATTTGGGTTATTTTCACTTTGTTGCATCACTTTGCACCCAGTTAGTGAATCTGCAGTTCTTCACTGTTGTCCTTTGGCTGTACCATTCCGCAAAACTGAGCTGCATCAGCAAAATTCCTCTTTTCCAGGTTGTTAATGAATGTGTTGAGAAGTCTGCATCTCAGTAATGGGTGGTTTCACGTGCTGCAGCTTGTGCCAGTGCCTCCAGGGGATCTCCTGTGCCCCCCTGAGCAAAGCCCGGCCCCAAATTCCAAATCCCTTTAGAAATACCTACATCCTCACTGAGCTACATCTTCACTGACACCAGGGGCTCCTGGTGTTCTTGGGCACGGTGTGGTCTTTCCACACCAAAGGGTGAAAACTGGGATGGGGGCACCTCCAGCTGAACACTCCTAAATCCTGAGGAATGAGCCTGGAGCTCTGAAAACCTGCAGTGACAAAAAAATCATTTTGTTTGCCTGTTCACAGAGGCAGTGAGCCAGGGTTTTAACCCTAGTTAATGAACTAAAATGCAGATAAGGTAAATTTCCTCATTTGTGTAGGATTCCTTCTGTTTTACATCAGGGGCAGTTTCGTCTCCATCCCTCAGACAGCTATAAACCCATTAAGACTTAAATAACTGGGGCAGCATCAATCCGGGGAGATTAAGCCAGTATTTTGTAGCTAGTGGGTTGAAGCGGATATGTCCTCGTATCCAGTATTGGACAGTGAGACATTTGTGGTAGCATCTCTGGGTTTAACCACTCTATTATTGTGCTTTTCTGGAAGCAAGCCTGGGAAGATGCTGAATTTCAGCAAATGGAAACTGAAATCCTAGTACTTTTTCATTTATTAGCTACTGCTCCTCCCTTAAGCAAAGGCATTTTTGCAAAGAGCCTTTTGAAAATACAAGAAAAAGCAAACACAACACAGGAAAAACCTGTTCAGCTTGAGCTCTGCTCAAAATTTTTGAGGTCCCAGGAGTTCCTGAGATCTCCAGTGGCTTCATCATGGATTCACCTGCCTCCTCTGGCAGGATGGCTGCCAGCCACGTGTACCAGCCCAGGAAATCCTCCTTCCTGTGGTGGGGCTCCCATCCATTTTGTGACATCCTCTTTCCTCAGCCATAAAGTCCTGTCTCCAGTCCCACCTGCCCTGCTGCAGGGGCTTGGACAGCTGGAGGAAGAGGAAGGATTCAGCCCTGCTGCCTCTACTTCAAAAGGCTGTTACAGGGATTTCTTAATTAACCTTACACCCCACTTGAAAAATGTAAAACAACGTGAAAGCATGAAGGCTGTTCCCTGTTGAGGGACAGCTGGTTTGCATAAGATATTGTTTCTTTTTCACATATGGACATATGGGTTGCGTTAATGTTTCGGTGTGTGGTGAGAAGTGGATGAACATTTCTTTCTGCTGCCTCCTTCTACTAGTGCCTGATGTTGAGGATCATTTCTGTGGGTCTGCTGGCTTGGATGGGGTCTAGCCACAGGTTTAATAGGTCAAGCCAGAGACCCTGGGACAGTGCGCTTCACGGATGTGAATTTTGCACTCCCTAACTGCCATGGGACCATCTGCCCGGGGACACCCAGGTTGCCTGGGAATTTAGCCATGGGGATGTGCTGGCAGGCTGGAAATGGGCACAAGGCTGTGGCAGGACCTGACCCTTCTTCAGCCTGCAGATTGAACCTCCTCATCAGGACAGTTTAACTACTTTTTTCCAAATAATGTCACTTATCCTGATGCTTATGTTATTTAGAAGTGAGCTCTAATTCTGTGATAGCCACAGATTCCTACACTGGACACCACTCTATGAAATTATGTAGAGAGAATAGAGTGTGCTCTGAAACACTGGACTAAATAAATGTGCAAAGTTACTTTTTTTTTCTGAAGTTTAAGAAGCTGTTTTATTTGTCCAGAAATTCTGATTTTGTGGCAGATGTGGACTGAGTCTGAGATGAGAAATTACCGTCACAAGTGCTTTTTTAGCAGGTCTTCACTGGAAGATGCACAATACTCCGCCCATCTTGCAGAGCAACTCCCTTTTCTACATTACGTATCAGAACAATTCAGGCACGACCATGCCACAGTTCAAGGTATAGCAGTTTCATGCAAGGACCAATGCTAGGTAAAATAAGTCTAGAAAATGTATACAAGAATACCTTTTAAAATTTGAAAATGTAATTAAATTCACATTTTGAAAAGAGAAAAAAAGGTCATCTTCCTATTTGCTGCTGGACTTTTGAGGCTCTATTGTTTCACCTGCTCCAAGTCTTTTGCAGTCAGCAGGAAGAGATATTCGGTAAGCAGGATCCAAAGGGCTTTTATGTTTTACTAATTTTGTCACCTTATGAAACAACAAAGGGTTTATAAGTTGCAATTTACAAGGAAAATATTTCTAAGATGTCTGAAGGTGGGAAGAACAAGGGGAATTTATTGTTCCTATATCTTCCAACACTTGTCAATTCTCTTGTCTCCTGTGCTTCAAATACTGTTATTTTATTTTTTAAAAATCCCCCAAACAAACAAAAAAAACAAATCCCCAAAACCCTTTCCTTATCTCTATGATCCCAGACCCCAGCTGGTCCTGTGCCATTGTCTTTAAGCACTACAGTACCACACAGCCTGGCTATGGGGATGAGTGGGTGGACTTTCCTGCCTAGGAGGTAAGAGCGACCCCTGTACACATGGAGTTCACCTTGCCTGCCTACCTGCAAAAAAAGCCAAACAAGACAGTGTTGTGCCTAGCAAGCAGTGATAGGACTCAAGGGTGAAGGAAGAACAACATAGGATCTGGAAAACTTCCCTTGTGCTGGAGCAACTCTGTCCCATGCCGTCTTCCACTTGGGCTGGTTTCCACCTAGGTCTCCATGGATAGAAGCTGCAGCAAAAGACCTCACTGCAACATACTTTCTGCGAGCAGCAAGAAGTTAGTTTGTAGCCCCAGCCTGCATGTCCATCTGTTCGTCTCTTCTGGAAAGTTTCTAGGAGAATTGTGTAAATAAAGTAAAAAGTTAGCTTTGAAGAAATGCACGGAAGGATTAACAGTCTTATTCTACAGCTCACTCACTGAAACATTTCATAGGGAGTACAATGCAAGATGTGAATTTCACAGCCGAAGAAGACAATAGAATTTGCTGAAGAACAAAACCGACTGAGGAACAGAAAGGGCCTAAACTGATATTAGTTTACCTAAGACTAAACAGAAAACCTCCCTTTGTGTCAGTAATACATTTCCTGAAGTTTGTATAGAAGCCATACAGGAATAAAAAATTATTAAGCCAGTAACATAACAAAATTTCTGTCAATCTAGGAAGATTATGACTACGCATCTTCTATTTCTACTCCATCTCCCTGTGTCCTGGGAAAAGATGCATTCATACCTGCATGATGTTTTCACACAAGCACTAGAGCTTTTGGGGAACTTGCCCAGGAAATTTCTCACCATGTTGCCTTATGTCAAGTAAGCTTTAATGGGAGAAGCATAATTTGAGGACCTCTGAGAAACTGGTGTCTGCAGGATTTTCCTGAAGACAAGTCGACTTGGCCTCAATTTTAAGACATGAATACCATTATCACTCAGACCAAGAAGGTGGTTGTACAGCTCCTCTCCCCCCTCATCAGGCCAGCTGGCAATCTACACTGTGTTCTTGCCTGTACTGCAAAAGCAGTGAGCTGGGACAGCTTGATACTTTCCTTGTCTTTGTACGAGAGCAGTGAGTTGGGTGGATCAGGTGCTCCCTGACCATATCTGAAACTCCTGATGCCTGGATTGTGCCTTCCTGGTAAATGTCAGAACTGTACAGTCTGGGAATTACTGGGACTGTACGGTTGCTGTCAAGATACCAGAATTACCTCATATGGATTGTGGCCAGGATGGAAATTTTCTGATGCCTAAAGTCAATCACCTTGCAACCCTGTAAACAGCAGTACTGAGTGAGGTCCTTTGAGCTCTTCTGGACCGCAGCAGGCTGTGCCTAGCATCTCCATCTGAGTGGGACACCGCTCAGAGCACTTAGAACTCTGAAGTTCTAGATTACCTGGGCTGAGCTACAGGAATCCCTCACTCCTTGAGGCTCAACTTTTGCCGGTTGAGGAAAATCATTTGAAGTGAGTATTTCACTGAACTCAGGTGGAATTTTTATCAGGTAATCTGCATATATCTATGCATATTGTGTGTGTGTGTGTGTGTGTGTGAATTGATTCAAGTCATAATAACCTATTATTGTGATTGTCACGAATTCTTTTTAACCACTTTGTAGAAGTTAACCAATGATTAATTGCTGCTAAATTCCTGTGATTTTTTCTCTCTCTCTCTTTAACTGTGAACAAACCTTAAAATGCTGCCAGACATATCCTTTAGAAATAAACCACTGCAGCCTAAGTCTAAGTCTGGATCCAGCCACATCTAGGCTCCTTTCTGAGAAGGAGTTTAGAAACCAAGGGGGACCACTCCAAACCTTGTAACTCAAAGGGAGAGTCTCCCTTACCCCTTATGTCTTTCTTCAGTCTCCATATAAATCCTTCTACTGCATCTTACTTAGATTTTATATTCCATTCATTTAATAAGTAATAGAGTGAACCTTGCCAATGAACTTTGTTAAATCACATTTTATAAATTCTTATTAAAATAATTTCTTTCAAATACCTTTGATGGTGATTTTTCAAGTGACCTAACCACTCATTCGTGACAGAATCATCCTTTCATGGGAGTTGCTGATTGCTCCTGTGACCTCTGTTGGTCTCACAAGAAGGAGATGAAGAAAACAGTGAGCATTGCCCAGCTGCCCAAAACCCCTCAGTCTTGCATGGTTCTGCCACTCACCAGCCATCAAGGCAAGGAAGCGGCAAGATCCTGTATCCAAGATAGTTAAAGCCTATTGCCATCATCTCCAGGACACCCATGAGCCTGCAGGCAAGCCAGATGGGAATATGAACAGTCAGCTGGTCAAAAGCCAGCAATGACACTGATGGGCGTATCTGGTGGCCAGGTGGAAAGCAGTCCTGCAGACTTGGGAGCACAAAACAGTCTCTGCCGCACAAGCTGCACCCCAAGGACCACAGGGACAACACGAACTTGCAAATACTGAGTATGACATGCAGCACTGCCACTGTGAAAAGGAGGCAGGAGATCTTTGGCAAACATCTGTAGAGGCAAACCAAGAGGGAAGGAAGAGTTAGAGACATTGCTTCCCTCTTTGGCATTACAGAAGATGCCAATTTTATACAGACTGTCCTGAGTGCCCCTTGAAGAACAGAGGATTTTGTCTACCCTTGCTCCAAACAGACATGGAAGGTGCCTCTTTTGAAGTAAGCACATATCTGCACCTCTTTTGAAAGGCCATCAAACCACATCCATGGGAACAGACAAAGGTGGACAGCTCTCAGGAATGAGGGCAAAAATCTTTCCACCAAAGTCAGGCACCAAAGCCAGGTGAAAAAAAACCACGAAGGCAGTAACATACTTCGCTCCCAGCCTTTGGTGCCCCACCAAGCAACCTTACCAGTGCCAGAAGCAGAGACAAAGGAAGGTGAATGCCCTATTGCAACCTACCAGTACAAATCAGGAGGGCAGTGCTGAGACAGTGCTGGAGGAGCTTGATAGATCCAGCAGCATCATAACCCATGCTCACACAGAAACCCTAGGCCAACAGGTGCAAAAGGTGCCACCTCCCAGGACTTTGCTGCAGGTTTGGACAGACAGATAGGCACGAGAGACAATTTCTTTGTACTAAAAATCCCCATCCTCTTGTGAGACTGTATGGCAGGTCCTTAGGATACTGTCTTTACAGCACCGTTCAATGACAAATGCACCAAGTGAAGCCTTGAGATGATCTTCTCAAAGGTACAGACACACCAGAAGTTTTCCAGGAAGGTTGCAAGGCCACACAGTCGTAAACCATAACCTGCTCCAGGGTAGGAGGACACCTTCACCAGCTGCTTGAGTAAGAATACCCAAAGCTCAGGTCTCATGCTTCATCCAAAGTTTTAAGAGGCAGCAGCAGGATTGCTGAAGTCTTCTGCAAGGCAGTAGCCAAGACTGGGTCAGAAGTTGACACATCATGTATGAGAACAGCACTAAGTCTTTGGGGAGGGCAGAAGAGTGACCTCAGCAGAGGAAGGCACTACTCAGCATGGAGGACCATGTGGCAGAGCATCCTGACTCAACAAGGGAGGAGAGGGCCTGCAACCATGGCAATGGCTTTGTTGTATTCACTCCACCCGGTAAGCAGAAGGAGAGGGGCTGACTGCAGTTCAAGGGAAAAGACTCCAGCCTTGCCTGGCTGTGCACAAGAACACGCCGGTGAGACTGACCATGAGGCATCTCTTTGGCAAGACTTCCTTGCTCTTTGTGTGACAGACAAGGGCTGCTATGAACATTTGTAATACAAAGCCTAAACAACATTTCAATCTTACTGCTATTTGGCATGGCCCTCATTGCATAATAAACTACAGACAGGCATAATGCATGCCCAACGTATGTCAGTGAGGCAGGAAAATGTAGAAAAAGGTTCTGGCACAGACGCTCAGCTGCTATGCATTAACATAAAACTATTGACTCCCGTTGACCCCAGAAGATTCACACAGAGTGGTGCTTCGGCCTCCTACATGCCACCACTTATTTTGTATTCTTTCAACAGGATTTTTTTTTTGCACAAAATGAAAACAGAATTTGATCCACAAGATTTGAATACCAATGACAGGGCTTCAGACATTACCTCCATGCAAAGAAACTTCCCTTAACACTTGTCTTAATGCCAAGAACCCCCTGGCAGGCAGATGTTCCTTCCACTGCAGCCCAGAGGAAGGCACTAATTTAGAAATGAAACTTTGCTTTTATTGTGCCACTATCCCACCATTATATTCTTGCTTTTAATCAGCTGAGGGCTCTGCATCACACCTCGGGTTGCCTGCAGTGCTTTGCAGGTTGTGGTTTGTTCTGTTCCTGCGCTAACAGTGCTCAAAAGAGCAGAACCTCCCCATAGCTGCCTCTTTCTCACTGTGAAAACTGTTTCTTTAATCACACGGATTATCATAATTGAGGTCATGATGCAGGTATGTTTGAGAAACTATTTTATGTGAACAAGGGTGGGGAAAAGAAGAATCACAGCTTGCTAGATCAGCAAGCTGTGACCTTGCCTCCAAGGTGACTGGGCCACAGAAAGAAATTAGGTCTATTGCACTACATTGAGCAGAAGACTGCTCCTTTTCAGCAAGAAAAATGACTATGTAAAACTAAAACAATGAGTAATGGAAACTAAACTTAAGATTTTCGGGTTCCCATGCTTCATAAAATACCTACGTGGGGGTAACCTTTTGTGAGAATGAAGAAACTCTTTCTATCACTTGCTACTTATCATGGGGGATTTTCAATATCAATTATTAATACACACTTTGAAGTCAGCAGGCTCAGGTCCAGTTTCCCCAGAAGCCTGTGGAGACTGGCAGAGGTCTCCACCTGGCTGATGGCTGCCTCCTGGATGCCCCACTGGCACTGCAGAAGCTGATGCCATTTTGCAGCCTGACATCATCAGCAGTGGGTTTTTTTAACAATTTAGAGATTGATCTTACAGACTGGACCTCCCACCGGTTTACTCTGCAGTCCGTATATCCGATGTCAGTACGTGTTTTCTTCAGCTGATGCTAAACAGGGCTCTGACTCATTAAAACAAGAACCTCTTTGGCTTATGGATATGTAGTCTTCTTGACAGGAATTTTTGGCTTCCCTGTATTCCCTTTAGATGTGGCATCTGTGCTTTGAGACGTGCAAAGGATCAGGACAGGTGCCATTGTGTTGGTGGGGACAGTGCCCACACTCAGTTTCTTTGAGGCCATTTTTAGTGAAAAAAAATTCCTTTTGAATGTTTCCAGAGCAGAAACCAGACTACCTCTACTGAAAACAGGATAATATTCAACACTTCACCAACTCAGATAAGCGATGTGAAAAAAAAATGTAATGGATACTTTGAAATAGATCATTGAAATGGGCAAATGGACCACTTCAAGCAGTGAAGGGAACAGGATAGTCTTGTGTCTGTAGACAAAACCAGACCATCCACCTTTACACCAAACAGCAGAAGAAATGCAACATGGGTAAAATGGCAGTGGCATCTTGCTGTTGGTGTATGCAGCAAGAAGAGGGCAAGAAGAAGGGTGAGAATGATAGAGAAGATGGGAACTGGTTGTGACTCATTCTTAAGAGAGAAAAAAGGCTCAGATTTTAATTAAAAGTGACTGATAGAAGGAAAAAAAAAAAAGCAGAAGGTTGGTCATCTCACGACATAATTTATCTGTATCCACAGTGATCACACCAGTGAAAGTCACACAGATACCTTGGACCTGACCCATTAGTAGATTTGCTGAGAGATGGTGAAGTTTGGCAACCCTCAGGTCACAGGATTAAGACAACTTTGGTTTGTGCCATAAATCTCTTGCCCTGGGTGCAACTGGACCTTTCCTTTAGAAAACAAAAGTGCCCTTCCTTTTAGCTGATGGCAATGGCATCTCTAGTTGTAGCTTAAATCCAGTTTTGCAGGCAAAGTCTCAGTGCTCTCGGCAAGAAAAATTATCTAGGCACAGACCTCCAGGATCTTCTTTCACCCTGAGCTGGAAGGGAGAGTTAATACAGATCCACCAACAGTATTCACCCTTTCATATCTGTGCTTTTGTTTCTCTCCTGCCACAAAATGACACATTTTCCTGTGATTTCTAAAGCAGGTGAAATATGAGATGACATATATGGACCTGGACACGTGTCCACATACCTGATGCAGTAAGCTTCACTCCAGTCAGCAGAGATGATGTTAACATTGATGACACGTTTTCAGCTGTTGATCTGTTTTTTTTTTCTTCTATCAGTCACTTTTAATTAAAATCTGAGCCTTTTTTCTCTCTTACAGAAACTGTGAATGCCTCATATGGTCAAGAAACTGAAATTCTTCATAACCATAAACACTATGTATAATCTTTGCTTGTTATAACTCTGTCCAGATGCTGGTACTCTGTGTGCCCATGGAAATTAGGCACTCTCCTCTTTCCAGCCTCTCCAAGAACCTCAGCACTCTGACTCCCAACGAAGAAAAAAAAAAAGAACAGAAAGAATGCAAAGCAATTGCATACAGCTCAGAGTATTTTATTTGTCCTGGATCTAGTGAAAGGGAAACAGAGTTTTGACATGGAAAACAATAGAAGTCTAATAATGATGTTGAAGTGTTATTTTTCCTTGAACAACATTGAAATTTTTCTGCTCCTCCTCTTCTTTTCAACAAGCAGTACTCTCTGCATTTGGTCTGAGCAACAGTTGTCTTGTGTGGGAGGAGCCTCGAAAGCCAAACAAGTGAAGGTAGAAATAAAGGCCAAAGATAAAGGCTTCTTTGGAAACAAAAGAAGCCTTTCTCTAGATTTCAGCTCTCAAAATTTTGCAAGAGCTAAAACCACAAGACGTAGGTTGGTTTCAGCAAGGGTGTGTCCAGAAATAGCCCAAACACATACATCTCTGAAAGTATAGATATTCCCATTGGCACCTCTCCATTGCTGTCAGGAAGAAGTGAGCCTACTCTACACACACAAAAAGGGTCTCAAAGTTTGTCTCTTGGCAAAACTCTGGCATCCAGCCCTTTCTTACAAGCTAGGGCTAACTTCAAAACCGACATCACTGCTCCAGTGGGGAAGAGCTCCAGATGCAAACCCTCATCCCCGAGTCTGCATGTACAGCTGAACTCCAAGGGGATTGCCTCATTCATTGAAGTTACCTAACCCATACGATGAGTATCCACTGAAAAAGGGACAGGCGAATCTGTCTGGTCTTCCCCTGAGTTCAGGGATAATTGCTTTTGGTTATATAGAGTCAAACTTATAGCCATGCTCCGAGGAAGCTTTAGAAAGGTAGGAAGGATCAGTTTTCATGCACTGAAGTTGAAACACACAAGGTGAGGAGGAGGAAGAGGAGGAAACCTTATTGGGGAAAGATGGTTGAAGGAAGGCAAGGAGATGTTCTCATTTTTCTCCAACCAAAAATGTCTTCTTATGTCTCTATCAAGTTACAGAATCACAGAATCACAGAATGGTAAGGGTTGGAAGGGACCTCTGTGGGTCATCTAGTCCAACCCTCCTGCCGAAGCAGGGTCACCTACAGCAGGCTGCACAGGACCTTGTCCAGGCAGGTCTTGAATATCTCCAGAGAAGGAGAAGCCACAACCTCCCTGGGCAACCTGTTCCAATGCTCCGTCACCCTCAGAGGGAAGAAGTTCTTCCTCATGTTCAGATGGAACTTCCTGTGCTTCAGTTTGTGCCCATTGCCCCTTGTCCTGTCTCTGGGCACCACTGAAAAGAGTTTGGCCCCATCCTCCTGACACCCACCCTTCAGATATTTATAAGCATTTATAAGGTCCCCTCTCAGCCTTGTCTTCTTCAGGCTGAACAAGCCCAGCTCCCTCAGCCTTTCCTCAGAGGACAGATGCTCCAGTCCCCTCATCATCCTCGTAGCCCTCCGTTGGACTCTCTCCAGTAGCTCCTCATCTTTCTTGAAGTGGGGAGCTCAGAACTGGACAGAGTACTCCAGATAGGGCCTCACTAGGGCAGAGTAGAGGGGGAGAAGAACCTCCCTCAACCTTCTGGCCACACTCCTTGTAATGCACCCCAGGATGCCACTGGCCTTCTTGACAACCAGGGCTCACTGCTGGCTCATGGTTAACCTGTCGTCCACCAGGACACCCAGGTCCCTCTCCACAGAGCTGCTCTGCAGCAGGTCCGCTCCAAGCCTGTACTGGTGCATGGGGTTGTTCCTTCCCAGGTGCAGGACTCTGCACTTGCCCTTGTTGAATTTCATCGGGTTCCCCTCTGCCCAACTCTCCAGCCTGTCCAGGTCTCGCTGAATGGCAGCACTTTCAGCCAATTCTCAATCCACCACACCGACCACTCATCCAGCCCACACTTCCTGAACTTCCCAATGCGAATGTTATGGGAGACAGTGTCAAAAGCCTTGCTGAAGTCGAGGTAGACAACATCCACTGCTGTCCCCTCATCTACCCAGCCAGTCATGACATCGTAGAAAGCTATCAGACTGGTCAAGCACGATTTCCCCTTGGTGAATCCATGTTGACTACTGCTGATAACCTTCTTTTCCTCCACTTGCTCAATGATGACCTCTAGAATGAGCTGCTCCATCATCTTTCCAGGGATGGAGGTGAGGCTGACCGGCCTGTAGTTCCCTGGGTCCTCCTTCTTGCCCTTTTTGAAGATTGGAGTGACATTGGCCTTTCTCCAGTCCTCGGGCACCTCTCCTGTCCTCCAGGACCTTTCAAAGATGATGGAGAGTGGCTCAGCAATGACATCCACCAGCTCTCTCAGCACTCGTGGGTGCATTCCATCGGGGCCCATGGATTTGTGGGCGTCCAGATTGCTTAAGCGATCCCTCACACAGTCCTCCTCAACGAGGGGAAAGTCTTCCACTCTGTAGGCTTCAAAAAGTCGAATGCCTTCTTCCCACTACCACTCCACCAAACCTTTCTACAAACTGGATGTTTGGCAAGATAAACAAGCAGTGAATGCCATTAATGAGGAAGAAGACTGACTGATATTCAGACAACCAAATCCCACCTGGTTTGATTCTGCCAAGGAAAGCAAGCAGAGGTTGCTGTGTTTGGGATGTGAATTTTGCAGTAGTTGAGGTCTTCAGCTTTTGCCTTTTTGAGAGGACTGTGTGAAATGTTTCCATCATGACTTAAGATCCAGTACTCATGATGGCACCAGCAATTTTTCCTCCCAGCCCAGAGTACTTAGTGTCAAGATCCCACACATGGTCACTTTGACTCAAGGCCACCTCCGATCCTTTCTCCTGTACTTCAGCATCTCCTACCCACAAATCTAGAGACACTAGTGTGAAGGCCCCAGGAACATGAGAGCACATGGAACTGTGTTACAGACATCTAAGTGACTTGGACATCTGCCAGGAAGTGAAAAAGCAAGTTACAACAGCAAGACTCAAACCCACAGTCTGTTCCTCTCTTTATTACCATCTCAGGCTTACTTACACAGAGTAAATGCTGAGCAAGGAACTCTCTGGGACTAAATCTGTAGTCAAACGAAAGGAACTAGCCCGTCTGAACTAATAACATACCATGCTATGCTTCCAAAGAAAAAGAAGTCAATGGCCACTTGGCTGAAGCACAGGTCAGCATCTTCTTTGTTCTTCAAAAGAGGGAAAAAAGTTCTGAGACCTCAGTGTAAACTACAAATCACACACTGGTCATGGTATGGGGACAAAACCATGAGCCTGAAAAATCATATCAGTCTCACTGCCTTGGATGTGTCCTTGGATGTCAAGCTGTGGATCTCAAGTGTGACAAGGCCCTAGGAGAGCTCATACCCAACTGTTGCTTGTGTGTTTGAGTCTTTTGGTTTTATTTTTAACCTGTCGGGCAGGAAAGAGGCAGTATCTGGCATCCAGCCAAGTGCATGTACATGACTCCTTCAAGCCAGCTTCAAACTTGAGAAGAAAAACAGATGAACACCAGTTCTCTATTCAAGGACCCCCAAAGAAAGCAGAGAGGCCAGGGGCTGCTCAGAGATAAATGAAGCACCTGTAAAGATACAATTAAGCAGAATATGCTTAAAACAGAAAGAGAGAAAAGCAGAGAAGACAAGGAGGAATCATCAACTGCAAGTCATGAAGCATGGCAGTTAAAGCTGTGTCTGCTAGGCAGAGCAAAGGGAGCGATCAAAAGAGGTTTCCAAGAATCACAAATCAGAAGACGAGAAAGACTTAGCCAGTTTCAAAATACGGTGTATTTCTTTACAGCACAATTGGCTGAAACATCATCTAGACAGGCAGAAACCACAATTATCTGGAAATGCTTGAAATCTTACTTGTGATAAAGAGTAAATTTGAGAGACAACACTGAGTTTCTGTGCAGCTAACCACATTTAGCGTGGCTGGCAAACACCAAAGCTCAGGCATGCACAAATGAGATGCCAGCCTGAGACATCAGCACAGCTGGTGCACGGGGCATTGCTGAAACAGTACAGAGAAGATTTGCATGACTATTAGCAGAATCCTACCCTGTCCACGGGCTGAAAGAAATTTCACCTCCTGAGCTGCAGGCAGCACTTGGGGAGCATGGGCTCCATTGCAGGAAGGGGAAATTCTCCTTTGCTTCCAAGAAAAATCAAGCAATAAAATGCATTTACATTTCATTGATGTCTTTTTTGCTGGTGGGCCTGGAGCTAGTAAGTGTTAGCATAATGAAATGTGTATCTTTGCATTAGGTAAGTCCTGTATGGATTCTGTGGAGTAGAAATGGAGGTGGCAGGAGGATTGCTAAAGATAATCTTCTACCAGACTGCTTAGGGCTTGGAGCACCCAACCCACAAGTTGATGAGAGAGAGCTGGGATTGTTTGGTATGGCCACAGGGAGTCTGGAGAGGTCTGAGAATAGTCCCTGACCATGACACAGGTGGGAACGGAGAATAGGGACCCAGAGAGGGGAGCAAGTCCTCAGGGAGGTGGGGGAGGATCCTCCCTCCCCTTGCATGAACTTTGCTGCATGCACTGACAAGCTAAAAAGCTAAACTGAATTTTGATTTTTGTTTTACAGCACAATGCTTTGAAAAAAAACAGGAGTAATTCCCTTATGCTTCAGAAAAGCAGTACTGTTGACCTGGAAATCTCTTTAATAAGCTTTTCTCAACAGCAGAGGGTATTTTCCCAGATTCAGCTTTTCCATGGTTCCTATGGTCTTTTATATCCACATCATTCACATGAAGATTTTGCCGTTTTTCTCAAGTCTTCCATATGTTCATTCTCGAGCATGCTTATGATGAGAGACCTGACATTAAAAGTGAACTTGAAGACATCCACCTGTACATATTCTCACTGTTTGGATATTCAGCACCTGCTGTAAAAGAGAGCCTCCTCTCTAGGTCCCATGTGCATGGAAGGACTGCACTCTGGTGTGCTAGGGACCAATGTGGGGCCTAGCATATGAACATATATTTTGTCTTATGACGTAATAGTACCTAGACTAACTTCTTCCCAGCTACTCAAAAATTACATGCATAGGTATTCAGACAACATAAGCAAAACATGACATGATTTGCAGATGCCACTGTTATCTCCTTTTACCAGGTGGGTACCCAGATTCTGTAATTACAGTGCCCTTTTTCTTCAGGCAGAGATCATGATGGACTGTAAGTCACATCTGTTGTATCACTAGGTTGTCATCTGTGAGTCACTGTGACTCTAGACTAGAACCAGTTTTAATGCCAGACACAATCTCCAAGGAAAAACATGTACTAGAAAAGTGGGATGCCAAGTTGGGAAGCTGGAAGAAGTTCACCACCAAAACCTAAAGCCCATATGATCGTCCTCAACAGATGAGTGTGCTTTTTCCTCTGCTAGTACTGCCTGAGTTCAAGGCAAGGGTAGGCTCCCTTGGAAAAAACAGATGTTGTGTTGTCTTTACTCCAGGCATCCCACACCATGAGCTGCCTATGCATCATTACAGGTGTAACTTATATTGGCACAAATCCCTAGTACAGGTATGCTACTAATTCACCAGTGCCAGAAAAATTCCCAAGCATCAGCACTCTGCTGATAGGGAATTTTGGATCAAAGACTCCAAATCTAGAAATTGAATAAAGGCTGGGAAAAAAATAATCTCTGTGGATACAATACAGGCTAGTGCACAAGGGGGGAAGCATAGGAAGTTGCACCTGAACATGAAGAAGAACAACTTCACTCTGAGGGTGACGGAGCACTGGAACAGGCTGCCCAGAGGGTCTGTGGAGTCTCCCTCTCTGGAGATATTCAAGACCCGCTTAGAGGTGGTCCTGTGCAGCCTGCTCTGGGTGACCCTGCTTCAGCAGGGGTGTTGGACTAGATAACCCAACAGAGGTCCCTTCCAACCCCTAACATTCTGTGATTCTGTGAGATTGGCACTGCCATGGAGTTACTCAGCTTTTAGGATGTGCATTCGTTTATCAAGCTGTGTCTGCTAATGGAAACTTGTGTCTCCCTCTCTTGCTTTCAGGCCCCAAACTTTCAAGCAGTTGATAACAAAGACATTTGAAAGGCAGTACTTGTGGTTTGCTTTTTCCTCCCATTCCTTTTCTTTTTTTTAACAACAATTCTCAAAACAAATGAGCTACATTTATCTTTGAGAGCCACCACCCGCTACCAAAAGGAAAAAAAATGTTGATGCCAGGAAAGCACCCAATGCTTTTTCTCTGTGATCTCCACCTGAGATCTGCAGACAAGCCTCCTGCTCTTTGGTCCTCTCACCTCTAATCACAAGATCAGCTTGTAGACTCAGTGCCCATGTCTCTGAAGCAAATTTTGACAGCTGAAAGATCTGTGCAGCGAGACTGCGGTAATAGAGACTTCCCAGCAAAGTCAATATGCATTGCTCTTGTTGATTTCAGCCAAATTGGGTTGTGTCCCAAAACTTTTCCTCTGAGCATGCTAATTTAAGGGGCATTGGTGGCAGGCCTCTTGATCAGGTTAGGAAGCAAATTTTGAGAAGGAGCACTAGGTCTGTTTTGCAAAATAAAAATGTTGTCTCTGGCACATTTATGTTTTGCCAGCGATAGCAGATGCTATTGCAGAAAAGAAACACAAGGTATGGGGGGGCCAAAAAGAAGGAGCCTGGCTCTGGCATCCAAAGAGAAAGGGATTCCCCAGAGAGAGGATGATGCTCCAGGAAGGCTGCTTGTGCATTTTGCGCTCTGGTATCTTTGAGGAAAAAGCTCAAAAGGCTGTAGGTTTAACCAACACAGAACCACAAGAGAGTAGGCCACAAAGCCAACTCAAGGATGCCTATGGACACAAGGGCCACTCTGTTCTTATTGAGCCAGGAGACAAGGAGGAACAAATCACATTCACATCCACCAAGTCTGAGTTTGACTTCCAAGGAGATCCAAAGGGAGAGATCTTGAAGGAAGTTCTTCAAAGCAGCTCCTCTCCCAGCTTTGCCAAGTGTGAGACCTGGGCATGGGACACAAATATTCTATCCTGTTTTTCATGCACACTATCCCAAGCTCCACCTCCAACAGCTCCTCTTGAGTTTTCTCCAAACCTGGGCACATTTCTATCCATCTGCCACCCTTCTAACAGAAGAAGGCTTCCCAGGAAGATGTACAAGAACAAAACAATCATTCAGATCAAACCTGTGTCCTTGTCATGCCTTCAGCAGCAGTAAGTAACAAGTACTTATTACTGAAGAACAGCACAAGCACATAGCTATACATTCCCAGAAAGCTCTAGCATGCTCCAGCAGTTTGGAGCTCAGATCCTTCACCAAATTAGAGATGGTATCAATATAATTAGTGGTTTTCCATACAGACTTTTCTTCCATTAATGTATTACCAGCAGATCTGTCTTCTGTGGTTGCATCCTCTCTTTTTGAGCCCATGGGAACCATCGGCACCTTCGGCATTTTCTGGGAGGGAGTTCCTCAGATTTACTCCAAGCACCAACTCTGTGGGTGATGCCCAAGACTGGACATAATATCCAGACATGACCTCCTTGGCACTGAATAGAGGGGATAACAACATCATTTGATCTTCCACCCCGCTCTCCCTATGGCAGCACAGGATGTGATATGCCTTCTTTGCAGTGAGAGCACACCTTGGGTCGTATTCAACACAGCATCTGCTGTAACCCCAGGAGAGCCACTCAGCCAGTTGGTTTCCAGCCTGGATCTATGCCACAGGATTTTGCTGCCCCCAGTGCAGGATTTTGCTCATCTCACTGCTGAGCTTCAGGGAGTTTCTGTTGGCCAAATCCCCAAGTTTCTCAAGCTCCCTCTGGACTGACGCTCCGGTCTTCAGCACGTCAGCCACTACCCCTTGTTCTGCATTGTCCGCAAAGTTTCTGAGGGAGCGCTCTTTCCAAGGGCATGCGTGGGAGGAAGTGGGAAAAGGCAAGGGGGATATTCAACAGTAAAATTTTACAGTAGAAAAATAAGAAGTCTCGGTGATGTTCGCTAGTGTGACTGAAAGGGAACGAAGCAGTGTCAAGCATTGCAAACTGAATAGATGAAAGCACAGTGGTGCACAGACAGGTCCAGAGTACCATGAAGGCTTGTAGCAAGGGCTTGGGCATCCTGCTGGGCACTTCCCATCAGTGGTACACATGAGCAAAGCTATCAGCTCTGCATAAATGACAATAGACAAGACACACGCACCAATACACTCACCCCAGAGCACAAAGCTGTGCATCTGAATCGTCCCTCCTGTCATTTCTTAAGGGTTTTAAGGGGAGAAACTGTCATGCAAGTCTTTGAATCCCAGTATTTTACACCCATGGTTCTGCCAGGTGGCATGCAACGGTGCTATACTGGAGCGGTGTCTGCTGTACTCTGTGTACAAGGCTGTCAGCAGCCATAATCAGACACAGTGTACTCAAGAAAAGCTTCTGAACATCAGCCAAGCAGGATTTATTCCAAGCTCCTCATGCACTGCTTTTAACCCTTCAATATACATTGCTGCTAGGAAAAGCAGCTCATGCTCTCTGAACCAAAAATGGAAAGGATTAACACAATTTTTTATCCCCCAAAGGAAACATGAGATCGTTTTACCTTCGGAAAATGGGCTGTAGTCACTGGCTGCTTCCTAGGGGATTACATGGCATGTCTTGACCAGTTTGAAAAAGTCCTTAGAATTTTTTTCAGTAGGGATCCTCATGCTGGCAGCAGAAGTTTTAATGGGAATCCAAGAACTTTATGAGTTTCCCAAACCTGGAGAGCAGGCATAGCAACCCTAACCCCAACACTTTCAGGAGGCAACACTTTTTCAGAAAAGGTAATGCTTGACATACTTCTCATTTGGCTTGGGACCTCCACAGCTCCCAAAAGAGGGGCTGTGAGCAACGCAGCAGTGCAACAACCAGAGATCAAGGCCAAGACTCACTGGAGATGCAGCTGGCACAGGGCATGGGACCATCGTGGCCCCTGCTCCCAAGGGGGTTTCCAGGGCTCATTTCCTTGCTTTTTTTTCACCTACACTTTTTATGCCACTCCAGGATAGCAGCTCCTGAGATTAGGGTGAGGTTGTGAGCCTGATCAAAGTTTGATGCCAGATGTGACCTCTGTAACCAGAATTGAGGTTGCGAGTCCAACAGCAAAACCAGGGATGGGCCAGGCAATGAATATTTTTCCCCTTTCATAGCTTGCTCTCTGTCCCAAAGATTTTGTTTTTTTTTTTTTAAAGATCAGCTGTTTCAAAGCATAACACAGAAGAGTTCTCCCCCTGTTTAAAGCCCATCTAGGCCCCACCTAGAGTGCAGAAAGTTGAAATTTGGAAGGGAAACTGAGAGAAGTTCCTTGGAGTAGCTTTCTGTGAAAGATTTGGGACCTCAAAGTTACACACCAAGGTTTCACAGCACATTTTGTACCTATTTTGCTTTAATATGCCCATAAACAAACTGCTCAGAAAGACTTCTCAGCATGTATCAGGCCAAATTAACCATGTGTGGAGAGACCTAAGGCTTTGTGAATGTGGGCACAGTTTGGGCAGAGAAACTCAGGCTCGAAAAATCTCTCTGGAAAGCATTGTAGCCATACACAAGTATCTGTACCAAGCAAGCTTATACCAACATTTTATGTCTCATGTCTGCGGTCACACCAACAGGCCCAGATACAACTTGTAACTCCCATAAGCAGAAAATACTCAAAAAGAAGCTCTAACCAATAGTCCTCAGAGATTCCAATGGCTCGGGTGTGCTTTCAACAACAAAGAAGAGAGGGTCTGGGGTCGTTTCAGCTTCGGGTTGGGGTTTTTTTTCTCTTTTTATGTTTGCCTGTAGATCTTGCATAATCAAAAACAGAACTGTAAATTCATCAGCTGCTTTGTTCTGTGCAAGTAATTCACTCGGCTCTATTCACAACTCAACCTCATCCTGCAGTGAAAATCACATGCTTTGGTTTGTTATGCCAGCATAGTCTAATTCCAGAGATCACAAAAATAATATTCCGACTTTAATCCCAAAGAAAGGATTACTAGGGATCAAATCCATTATCTCACAATAAATCCCTTTTATGTATTTTTTTTCCCCATCAGTGATGAAAGCAAGTGAATTTCAGCTCTAAAACGCCGCTGCTACACAGCAGAAGAGATCCTTGCTCAAGGCACAGGCCTCAACATTTACTTTCATGTTTTTGTACAGTATCAAAGGAGGTTTATTTTTCCGCCCTTGCCAAAAATAAAGTCTGGTCTAGATTCTCAGTTGCAGCTGAGAGCAGTGGGAGAGAAAGTAGATACAGCTTATTTTTGCACCTTCCTAAACTTGCAGGACAGTTTCTAATGCTCTCAGTTGTCCGCAGCCCACAACCATGGTTTCTTTGTTTGAGAGTCTGAACCAAAGAGCCAAGCTTCAGCAAGGGGAGATTCAGAGACCGCCAAAGGGCGCTTTTTTTTTCCCCCTGTAAAAGTAGGCCAGACATAGCTCACCAATTCCACCTTTTTTCTTCACTGATATTTCCCTAGTTTGCTGTACAAAGCTAAGCAGATGATACAAGAGCCTTTAGCATTGTTCTGTCCAGGAATGCAGCTCTAATCCCTTGCATGCATGTCTTCCATAAAACAGGGACAGAGTCACCAACTACTGAGTCCTATACCTGCTGGCCTTGCTGGAGGGAACAATGATGCTAACATGGACAGAGGCAGCCAACTCCTCCCCCTGTATCACATCTTAAGGAATACACAAACAGAAACAAAACTGGTAACAGCCTTGACTGCGTGCTACATATAAATAGCATGAAGCGGACTGGGCAAAACAGACTGTGCATCAGCATTACTGTGAAGTGAGGCTTTTTATGGTTCCTCTGCTAACTGGACCATATTTTTAGCCCTAATCTCAATCTGTTTGAATTAGCTCTGCTAAAGCAAACAGAATGATACAGGTCAGATCAATTATTATGAAAAATTCAATTATGATAATGCCATATGCGGCACTATAAAAAGAACGCAGCTGTACGTATGGCTGACGAAAGCCACAGCAGTTAACAGCACAAATGTCCACAACATTGTGATGTCCTTTAGTCCTTCAGTAATTCCAACATGGGCTACGATGAGAGGAGGAAAAGTGCCTACACTTGTACTCTTCAAAAAACTGCATCAGCTTTCAAATGTCCCTCTCCATCACTCTCCAAAAAAACAAGAATCATCTCTGCACGGAGGTTGCATGGAGCATTGAAAATTTCTTTTAGGAGGTAGAGCTGATCTTGCTTGTGTCATGAAAATTTCCACCAAAAAAAAAAAAAAATCAGACTTACTCAACATTTTTTAAAACAAAAGAGCTGCCTTGTTTCCCTGCGGATGCTTGTGACTACGAGGTTCTAAATCCTTATGCCTCAGCAGTCCTTTAATCATGAGCGACAGAGCATGTTGCATGGGCTAAGTCAAATGTATGGGTTAAGTCAAATATGCACCATCATGTGCAGGGCTGGGACTTGAACATCTGAGCACATAACCTAAGAAGAGGAATGCTGCATGAGCTGGAGATTCATCCCTTTTCCCAGCAATGGGGGCAAATTTCTGCTCATCTCAGAAGCAGCACTGAAGCAAAGACTGCTGAATAACACATAAGTCCTGAAAAATCCAGCAAAATGGAAAACTTCCCACTCCGTGGTTTGGTGTCACAGGAATTGGGCCTCTGAAAAAAAAATGGGAAGAGGAGGAAGACCTCACTATGCCGTGGCAAAGAGATCTGGCCAAGCTTGTGCCACCAGCCTCCTGGCTCCCCTTCTGCTTTCATCGCCTAGAGCAGTGATCTCCAAAGTGGAATGCACAAGTTGATCCACTGGATAGCAGGAAAAAAAATCAGGCATGCATGTACGTAATTTATAAATAACTATATACACATACATTAGAGGTGCATGCTCTGCCAATGTTTTGCAGATAGGGGTGCACAAAAAAAAAGTTTGAAGACCACTGACCCAGAGGAATCTCCACTCCCAGCAGCACCTTCAGCCCAAAAGCTCAGGAAAAGCAGCTGCTACAGCAGTGCCCGCTGCCACCCCTGCAAAGCTGAGGGGAGGGTAGGCAAGGGCTAGACCGTCCATCACCCCCCTGCATAGGAGAGGAAGTGCAACTGGCACTCATCGCAACAGTGAAACCAGCTATGCAAAGCACTGTCCTGGTTACAGAGGAAACCAGCCAGAGAAACAACACCAAAATAAAACCCCAAACCCAAGAGAAAATGCATTTTCTTCACCCTCCATTCTCCGTGGTGATGGTTTTTGTGCTAGTCATAGCAGAACCAGGTAAGCTGCTTTTAGGGAGAAACACCATGTCCCAGCATTTCCTTTCAGCCTGTAATGAAATAGGAAGAAAGTGACTAGGACTAGCTCATGAAGTAAAAGCCTCTGAGAAGCTGCCACCAACTAAGCACACACACACACAAAAAAAAAAGCCCTCAGTGGACTGACCAGTGTTCAAAAATATGTCCAAAGGATGTTCTTCCACGTCAGACTGCACTGGCATGCTACTTCTGCACAGACTTCCGGATGGTCCATGTTTTTAGCCCTTCCTTTATTTTAAGCGGACAGCCTGAGGCACAGCAGGACCATATCATTGCTTTATTTTAGAGCAGGGAAAATAAGTTATCCTAGCAAAAAGAGATTATTTTTCTAAAAATAAAGCCCCCCAAATTTCTCAGATTTCCTTTTATTATTCCTATTCTTCCCCACACAAAGACACACTTTTTAGAGAGCACAGCTCAGCAGAGCTCAAGGACCCTCTTGATGGCTGATAGCCCCTGTATTACAGTCACTGAATCACAGATCAATTTTTTTCAAGTCTAAATCATGTGATAGGACAAGAGGCAATGGCCTCCAGTTGCATCAGGGGCGGTTTAGATTGGATATTAGGAAAAACTTCTTTACTGAAAAAGTGGTCAGACATTATAATAGGCTTCCCAGGGAAGTGGTGGAGTCACCATCCCTGGAGGTGTTCAAAAAACATGTAGATATGGCACTTCAGGACATGGTTTAATAGGCATGGTGGTGTTGGGCTGATGGTTGGATCTGATGATCTTAGAGGTCTTTTCCAACCTTAATGATTCTATGATTCTTTGCACTCCATGCTGAACAACTTCAAATGCAACAGAACATAGCTTATTTCTTAAGCAGTTTTCAAGGTTTTCAAAAAGGAAACTGTTAAAAAGATTTCACGGTCTCTTTCAGTAAAAAAAATATATTAATTTGTTGGGGTCTGCTATGGAACCAATTGACTTCAAGAGGGAAACCTTAAATCTTTATAATTATGTACTGCTTAAGTGTGATACTAGAGCAGGTCTTAATACCAAGGGCAAAACCAGCCTTGCATCTCCAGGGGTTTCAGGGCTGTGAATTGAACAAGTTACTTTTTCTGACACCATGTTCTGAAAACGAAGGGGAAAATAATCAAGAAGAGCATGCATATGCAGTAGGAATCAAAATGCCTTTTATCACTTCTTTTCTCCTCTTTCAAAAAGTTGCTTGACAGTACATCTGCAGAAGGGGAGGAAGGATCTCCCAATGATGCCACTCTCCAGAGGCGCCAAGGCACATCTCCCACCAAAAATATACGGCTTAAGCAGATACCCAAGAAGTCCTCCTTCTGCTCACATGATTAAAGAAGCTGCTGTTTTAGGAACCTGACAGCAGGCCTGTTCACATCCAGTCCTCACTTGTGCTTGGTCCTTTGTGAAGAGTTCGCCTCTGCAAGATGCTAAGGCGAGCAATCTGAGTCAATCAGAAACACAAAGCCACTCCATCTCAAAAAAAATACTTGGATGCAAGTCAAACAATACAAGTTTTGAAAATTATTTTAGACTAAATTCTTCCTCAGGACATAGTCTCCAAGGGTGAAAGCTTGGCCCCACTGAGGGCAAGAGCAAAACTCCCGCAGACCTCAGCAGGACCTGGCTCCAACCCAAAGCAAATTTTTCAAGTCTCAGTCAAGCTCAGTCAGCTTCAGATGTTCATTTCTATTATTTTTGCAGCCTTTTTGTCTCACCAAAGGGATTCTTCTGCAGTGGCCATCCAAGAGCCGTTGACAAGATGAAAGAAATTTAATTTGCAATTGAAAAGGAAGTCTATAAATTCTTTTTCAATTAAAACCAGTATGTCTGTGACACGGTCTCCAAGCATGTCAATGTCAATCTGGCTAGTGGAGGAGTCCCACATAGTTCAAACTCTTCAGGGACTGGGATTATGCTCTGTTCTATTTCTGCATAGCACCTAACCCTCCAGGACCTTGCATCTGCAACGGGAGCCTTCCAGGGACCATGGTAAAAGCAATTATAAATACAAGCATTTTGATGTTACCCTTGCTGACTTTCCTTTTGCCAGCATTGTTTGTCATTCCCAGCAGACCAAAGGCATTTTTTCCTCATGGGGAAGAACCCTGTGACAATGATGTTGAAGTGCTCTCCAGTTTTACATTTGGAAAAACAGTAACAACTAAAACATGACCTCTCAGTTTTAAGACAAGTTTTGTAACTTCTGATGATTTGTTTTAAAGCCTCTGCTCCACAAAACCAGTAGTTACACCAGTCTTAATTCTTGCTATCAGAAGGCAACATCTAGTCCACATGGCCACAGGGTATGGCTCAAAAACACGTCCCTGAGCACGTCAAAAAAAAACAAAGAACAGCCCATGCTGGACTAGTTTTGTTCTTTCAGAGATCACCATGGGCCAGCCAGGTCATCACATGGCTGGTAGTGATGAACACCCATTGCATACCAGCTCCATGGCACCCGACCACAAGAGCAGAAGTGACCACAGTGTCTGCCAGAGGAAAGGTTGGGACAAATTCACGCAGGAAATCAGTGACACCAATAACCATAACCAATGTCTATTCTCTTTGCTTTGCTCCTTGTGTTAAAATGTCAAGAAATTGTGTCACAAGATTTTCACCTCCTCAATGCCACGGGTTCAGACGTCAACTCTCTACAGATACTCAGAAATTTCTATCATATGCTTACAATTATGAAATAATTCTCAGCAACAAGAAACACAATACACTTTGAAGTAAAGAAAATAAACTAGGTCTTCCTTCTACCTTCATCTACTCTCCACACACTCTGACATTTTTATGCGACTGGAATAGGGATGTGCCCTTCTCATTTCTATATGCCAAGTTGGTTAACTGCCACGTTATTAGAGCCCACAAATCTTTGGCTTCATCCAGGGAAGGAAGTCAGGCTCCAGCAAAGGCAAGCTGCATTGAACTTGCTCAAACATGCATATTTCAAGCGCTGTCTTCTCCCACAGCCCAAAGGACATTGCAACACCATCCAGATACAGCCTTAGTGTAACATGCTAAAGTAGTTGCTTATGTTACATTTAGGTCCAAGCCACTAAAGGCAGATGTGAATTTTAGACCTCAAGAAAAGCAGAGATACTTGAATCTCTGGGATCTCCAAAGCTTTTGCCACAGGACACAGGGGAATCTTGAGCTTTCGTGTCATTTTCTTTGCTCATGTTTTTCAAGTGGACACACGGATTGCCCATTGACAGCTTAGTATTACTGGCATAAGCTTAAAGTAATTCTACCAATGTCGCCTTAAGCCTTTGTCTCCACTGTTGTAGCACCTATGTGATTACAACCACACTTATGTGTCTGGGCTGATGACAAGCAATAAGGGCCAAAAATTGTATTTAATACCAAACGTGCATCATTTTGTCATTTCTTGAATCCATCCACCCTTTCCAATTGCACCAGGGCAGGAGAATGGGCAAGTTGCACTTCTGAAACAAGATGGAAATAATGCAAGCACAGGAACCACAGCCAGCTATTGTGAAACTCTTCTCATCCTCCAAAAGAGAAATGGGGCAACAGAGGACAGGGAAAGCTTGAAGATAGGTCTCCTACAGGAGGCCTAAATAAGTTCCTGTAGAAGCAGCTAAAGGATGGCCTGGATGTGCAAGCTTAATTCTAGTTTTGAAGGGAGTTTTCACAGCAGTTTGGCACATTAAATAAAGTCTTTGGCTGCATTCAGTCACACATTGGGAAATGTTCAGTTTTCTGGATGTGTTGGTCATCTTTCACAAGTTTAGAAGAACTCCTGAGAATATTTTTATGTAAGGCTAAGCTTTGCTAGAGGAGAACTTCACAGGTAAATGACTTCTACATCACCCTCGAAGAACCAGTCCACTGAGTCATGTAAGATTTCTCCTTTTTCTCTCTCTTCACCTCAGAGCAACCCCTTATAAGAAGTCTTAAGTATTGCAGTCATCTATAAGTCATTCATGGCACCTATGCCACGCATATAGCCACCTGAAGTGGGCACCACTGGAGCCAAGCTCTATGGTGCACGAAGGATGCAGTGTTCCCTTAGCTGCACGTCTCACTCCCTCAGCAGCTGCTGTAAAGGCTGTTCTTTCTGCTCTGGACACCAAAGGAAGTTGAAAAAAACTTATATCAAACAAAAAGAAAAGAATAGGGGGAAAAAGGTTAAAATTAATGAATGTACCAAATAAATATGGAGGCTTTGTAGAGCTGATTAGCTCAAAGTTGATTTCCCCTGGGACCAAAGCCCAGGTTCTAACACCACCAGACCACATCCAGACCAAATTCAAAAAATCCCTATTCTTACTCCAGAAGGAAAACTGGCAGCCTCTCCTGCTTTCTAAGTAATTTGCTTTCATTTCTAGCTATTTAGGTCCTTTGCATTTTAAACACCTTCCTGAAGTTTGTGGCAGTTCAGAAGCAGATGATGTCTGTGGTGTACCAAAAACCCAGATGCCCTGATGCACGCTTGCACAGGACCACAAAATGAGCTTGAGAAATGATGACAACATGAAAATGCTAGACAGTGTCAACAAGAGTTGGGATTTCTTTGGAGGGAGCAGTCATTTTCTCCCTCTCAAAAAATGTTGAAAGTATGAGAACTGGGAGAACACATGGATTATTTATGAAACCCTCATAGTGAGGAAGACAAGAGCAGTTCATAAATCTCCACACTAGCAAGCAGACCAGCCTATCTGCAGAAATAAGGGCCCAGAAGACCTGTGTGGTTAGAGCATGGCCACAGACTAACAAACTCTCACATCAAAAAGATTCACTGAGTTTTTACAAGAAGTCTCAACACGCTGGAAATAATACATACCTTTCCTTAGCAAGCCTGTGATTTCAGATTCTTTTTAGGATTTTTCACAACAAAATGTTCCTGAAAAAATATAGATTTATTAAAACTGAAGATGGTCATAGAAGCCTGTAGAAATAAGCAGCAGCCTGGTGCTTAGAAGCCTTCTGGGAGGACACACAGACTTATATTCCCACTATAATTCAGCTCATTTTTCCACCTTTGGTTTACTACTTGATCTGGGATACAACTCTGTCCTCTTCTTCCCAGCCTGAGATCCCCCTTCTTTAGGCTTGTGGTTATGTCTAAGTTACTGAGCTTGGCAAAGTAACATGACCTGGTAGTTGAGACATTCCCTTTGAGGGCATTGCATGTTGTGAGGACTCTGACCACTGCCATCAGCCGCAGAGCAGAAGTTCCCAAACCATTTTTACTGGTGATCCTACTTCCAGTTTCACTTCCAAGCTTGTGACCCTGTTTCCACAATCACTTAGGCTCTGCTATCATCTGCAAAGTGCCATCAATGCCATCAGGCTCTGAATCTTCTGCTTGGGAAACCACTTACACGGAATCGTTTTCTCACTGGCCGTCTTGCTGTTTCGGTGTATGTTTTTCCCTGCCGATGGAGAAGCTTTACCCACCATCAGTAAATCCTTCTCGTCTAATCTAGGTTATAAATTGTGTTTCTGGTTCCACTGCTGAACCTTTGCATTATTTCTCATTATTCAGCAAACACAGTGTTGCACCTTCAATATCCTAAGTGAAGATCCGATGAGCTCTTATTTCCA
This sequence comes from Opisthocomus hoazin, assembly GCF_030867145.1. Classification (NCBI taxonomy): domain Eukaryota; kingdom Metazoa; phylum Chordata; class Aves; order Opisthocomiformes; family Opisthocomidae; genus Opisthocomus; species Opisthocomus hoazin. The sequence continues at coordinate 58,237,274 of NC_134419.1, read as the reverse complement.
CATTTTTGGCCAGGGCACAAATATTGTTTCAGAGCTGTTCTGTTTTGTCATTTCGGATAAGGTCTTCAGCATGCTACATATGCAGGCGCTCACACTGTTGTCTAAGTACTGATATTGAATCATCTATGATGTATTATTGCAAATTTAGGACCACAATCCATCACAATTCACTGTTCAGGGGTCATCCCAGAACATCACATGTTTTTCTAAAGATGAGGCAATGACAGCCTGTGTGACCGTATGGTAGATGCATGCCTGCTTGTAGCATTGCAGGATTTTGTTATAGAAGCTTTGTTTATTGAAAAGAAGGACTCTTGCAAGCCAGTGCTTCTCTTTGAGGTAAGCTGTATCTGTACAACTATTAAATACAGAAGCCAGTAAAGTCCATGTAACTCTCTCACCACTGCACACATTTCAACACCTCGCTAGATCGCAATCTTAACCCATCTCACCTCATATCTTTATATACATCTATTTTTTTGAGATTACAGTCAACTGAAAAGCAATGAATTGCATGCTGTAAATAACACCTCAGATATGTATGTTTAATCTGGAAATAATTTTGCTCTTACAGTGTGCAAGAACCGTAACTGTCTCAAAATGCATTATGTCCACAGTGGAGCATCTGTTCTGCTCCCTGGATTAGAGAGGATTCAGTAGGAAGACACACTATCAGCCTTGTAGAAGATGGTGACAGCCTCTCTCTCCATACACTGCCCAAGACAATGCAACATGAGGTCTCCATAAGAACAACAACTGATGCTCCCCATGCTAACTCTGGAACACAGGTTGTCCCCCCGGTACCTCTCTGTAGCCCCCACAGTGTGTTCATACTGGCCTAGACAACAGGGCATTTCTTCTTTCCCTAAATCCACAGGCAAATGCTACTTTCCCCTACAAATTGCTAATCCCACTTGGACAGGCAACAGCAAATTCCAGCCTGGGAGCCCTGAGATGGACTTAGGCAACCTCGCCATCAGCAGGAGTCTGCTCCTGCCAAAGGACCAGGGCAGCCGTGGCATTTTCTAGCCAAGCAGCAAAGGGGGACAAAGATACCCCTTGGTCTCTGGATGACATGTGCCAGGACTCTGAGTTCTGTGCCCACCTTTTCCCCTTCCCTGTGGACAGCTCAAGGTCTCCAGGCGGGCATCTGCTCGAAACGGGTGCTGTGGCTCTGTAGCTGTTCTCCCTCTTCACCAAGAGGTGGAAGCAGAGCCCCCTTGCCTTCCAGCGTATGCAGCTTGGACTAAAATCCCACATTTATTAGCTCAAAATTAGGATCTCTCCACTTATATGCAATTACAAGTAACGTTTGTCTGAAGTCAAAATGCTCAGACAAGACTCTTCACATCCTGATGTCTGTGTAGGTAATGCTGAGGGTTTTCCCTTAGGGCTGGGGTACATGATACTCCAACAAATCAAAAAATAAGCAGTTCAGCACCTTCTCTCAAGACCCAATAGCTCGGCTGGTTGCATGGGGGAGAGCACTTGTGCAAATGCGTAACTTGGCCCTGTTGCAGAGCCCAGGCTCGAGATCTTGCAGTGTGAGGAGCTGAGAGAGCATGGAGCAATGCTGGGTGCAGGGGGACTAGATACCTGCTCCTGCACACAGGAGCAAAGGCAGTCATGCCCTGGAAAATGCTAGCTGCAAATTAAAAATCAAAACCAACAATGCTTTTACAAGATGCAATGCACACTCCTCCTTTAATTGCACCTTCCAAACAATGAAACCCTCATACTGATGTTACGGGTACATGGTAAGATTATTCCCTGAGTATTATTAAAAACATAGAGCTATTTTTTTTTTTCTAATAAGATGTGCAATAAGTGATCGTGAAATGAGCACTTGGTTACCACATGTATTTATCCATAATATTTAGACAATGCTGATCACCCAAATGGAACAAGTGAATTCAAGAATCAAAACCAGAGCAGACCTAGCTCTTATACGTGCAGCCTGGTTTCTTGTTGTTGCTTCACATTTTCACTCGAAGTGCTTTGTTTGCCCACCATCCCCCCAAAAAACCCAGACAATTCCCACACTTTTCAGGGCTTTTATCACCTGTCAGAGGAAGAGAATAGGTCTATTTTACTCAGCCTAGGAATTAACAGCACGCTATTACTATAGATCTGCATGCACAGCAGAGGCTGCAAAGCACAATTAAAAAAAAAATACAGAACAACTAGAAGCTGAAGTTACCACTGAACATTCAAGTTGCAAAAGTTTCAGTTATGCAAGCACACATGTCCTGGGTGTGAACGTCAGACACACAGTAAATTAGGTGGAGAAGGAAGTTAATAAATGAGCACAACCAGCACAGTTGGAAAGCAAGTGGATTTGAAACTTTCTAAATAAAATCAGTCATTCAAACCTCCGTGCTTTGAGTCAGCCTGCACGCAGTATCTCAACTTTGCAGCTGTGCACAAATGCTTGCAATCACCTCTGGAAGCCACACCAAGAAAAGAGCACATACAGGTTCCCTGGATTTTGTGGAAGAGAAATACATATTGCAGGGAGAATTGCCTTACATCAACTTCAAAATACTGTTACCATAAAAAGAAAAAAAAAATGCCATTTACTCTTCCCTTGAAAGAAATACTTGGGCTACTCTTCCCACCCCAGTCTTCATGGGGCCCTACATCGGACTCGGTCCAGTTTCCAGATGCCTTTCTTGTACTGGGGGCACCAAACCATTCCCAGTATCCAGATGCGGATCCCCAGTGCCAAGCAGAGAGAATGATGCCTTCCCCAGGTCTGCTGCATGCGCTTTAGCCAGCACAGCCCTGGACAGGGCTGACCTTCGCCACTGCCTCTGGACCAACTCTCCATCCCTTGGGACCCCAAGTCCCCTCCAGCATTGCCTTCATTCCACCGGCTCCTCACCCCTTTCTTCCATTTAATACCTTCCATATGGATCCCATGCCTTAAATTTACCATATTCCATCTTTACCACCTCTCCTCCGGGCTATCCAGATCATCACAGCATGTCTTTATGTAGTGGCATCAACTTTTCCTCTAAAGACCATCGCTTTTTGGAAGCATCTTGGTCAGGTTTAGACCTGCTAGCCTACTGGAGAGCAAGTCCAGTCTGCACTCTCAGTGCCAAAACTAAACAAGAGGGCTGAGTTGCTCTAGATTTTTGCAAACAAGGAAATAATTCTGCAGCCAGCCCATGATTTAGTACAAATTTTCTTCCTATTTTGGATTTTTTTGCTGTATGCTTGCTGCTCTTCATTGCTTTTTATACCCTATCACAACTACATTTGAAAGGCAAACCCCTACCTTCCCCCAAATTCCCTCTGTGAAAAATTTTATCGGATGTCTGTTGAATCAAGTAGCAAACGACACTGATGTTTCAAGTGTCTCAATTTGGTCCCTGAAATCAAATCCAGAAAAAAACCTCACAGATCTCCATGGCCAAACTTGCTCAAGAAAAACCTGAAAACAAACCAATTAATAGGAACTCCACATCCAAAAATAACCACATATCCATCATTAGTGGTTTGGTTGCTCTTAGGGAATCACAGTTCAACACAGTCATACTCTGTTGCTCTGTGAGCAGGATTTGATTTTTCAAAGGGAAACCAGATTTAAGGAAGGCTTTTAGACTCTTTATGGAATATAAACCACAAATCTAAGCATTGACAGTTGTGCTTCTTGGTTTATTACCTGGGTGCATTAAGCACGGCATAGCAAAGAGTTATCTTCCCTGTGTGAGTGGGGCATCCCTAGGATGGGAGCCCAAGAAGTAGGGGAAACTCCATCCTCAGGGATGCCCTGACTAACCTGGACACAGCCCCCAGCAACCTGTTGTAGCTGCAATGTTGGCCCTAGGGACCTCTGAGGGTGCCTCCCTACCCAATGTTTTCCATCATTAAACTTTATCCATGCTTATATGATGGCAGATCATGCTTTTTTTTTTTTTTTTCTCAGAACAGTCATCAAGGTCTTGGTCTACCCAAAAATGCTTGTTCAGTGTCCATTTACAGTTGATGTGCAAGTGTGACTTTGACCTAAATAACCACCATTTAGAAGTTCAGCTGAGGCCATCCATGTCACCATACAGGCTTTTTTCTTTTAATTCCCCGCCATCAGTGCTGATTTACAGTGCCAGAAGCAATGACCCAGCACACTCCTCTACAACACGCCTCCCTACGTAAGTGGCAAAAGGCAGGCGGACACAAGGATTTGCCATGTGAGAGGTTTCTCAAGGGGTTTTCAGCAGCTGACGTGAGACCTGCAGACAGGGGAGAGCTCAGCCCCTGCTTTAGTCCCCACCATGCTGCAGCCTCAGTCTGGAAGGCCAAGGCCACTAGCAGATGTTGGATCCTAGCATGCCTGCTGTTTTTTTCTTTTTGCTTTAAGAATAGCATCTGGTTGGCTTGCTCCCAAGGCTGTTATGCAGCTCTGCCGCCAGCTGCAGCAGTGCCAGCAGACAAGTCAGGCACCTTTGGCAAGATTTACCCAAATTCTGCATTACCTGGCTTTTCCGGGAGCTTTCTAAATTTTATTCACTTGCAGCCTCTTCTCTACGTGACCACTTCTGAGAAGCTTTTTTTAAATTGGTCCTTCCAAAACAACCCTTTGCCAGAGCGAGGTAAAAAAGAAGCAATAACAACAACCACTGCTGCGAGGACATGGAAACAAGTCACGCATTGGGACAGAGAGCCTGAGCAGCAGCCGAGGACCCACAGCCTTTGTGCAACACAGGGCTGGACGCAGCCCAGCCAAACCTGGTGCTGTGACCAAATGGCAATTCTGCCGTGTGACCCGAGCCAACACTAGAAGAAGCTCATCAGCATGAAAGTTTATAAAACCGTGAAAACAACACTGCCAAGGCTTTTCCTCCACAGAGCAGCACAGAAGTGTAACACAAACACCACCAATGTTGTTTGTTTTCTTTTTTAATAAAAAATAGCACATGGCCAAGAATCAACCCAGGCCAGACCCTCGCTATGGGAATTACATCCTCCGATTATTTTCAGTTAGAGGGATGTCCAGACTCACCAGCCAGTTTTAATCCTTTTAATGTCTTCCACGTACATGCTTAGATTTACATTATATCTGTCCTGTAAGACAGACAGAATGCCTTTATGGGAGTCAAACATATCTCATCTGCATGAGATTTGATGTTTAAAACGGGCAGAAAAGGCTGGACTAGGTGTTTTCCCCATGATTGCCCACCAAGCGGTATTAATTATGTTATTCCCCCTCACTGCTGCCAGGGCTTAGGTCAACCTGCATCTTTGCAATGGCTTGAATTGTCTTCCTGTAGCCTCTATGGGTGCCACCACCATCTCAATAGTGGGTTTTGGTAGCTCTCAGCAGCTCTCAGAGCTCCTCAGACTTCTTCAAAGCTGTCAGGAGTTACTTATCCAAAAGCCAAAAGGTGCTATTGTGGCTGTTATTCATAGAATCATTAAGGTTGGAAAAGACCTCTCAGATCACCAAGTCCAACTGTTAACCCATCACCACCATGCCTGCTAAACCATGTCCTAAAGTGCCATGTCTACACGTTTTTTTGAAAACCTCCAGGGATGGTGACGCCGCCGCTTCCCTGGGCAGCCTGTTCCAATGTTTTACAACTCTTTCAGTAAAGAAATTTTTCCTAATATCCAATCTGATGCAACTTGAGGCCATTGCCTCTCATCCTATCGCTAGTTACCTGGGAGAAGAGACCAACACCTGCCTCACTACAACCTCCTTTCAGATAGTTGTAGAGAGCAATAAGGTCCCCCCTCAGCCTCCTCTTCTCCTGACTAAACAGCCCCAGTTCCCTCAGCCGCTCCTCATAAGACTTGTTCTCTAGACCCTTCACCAGCCTCGTTGCTCTTCTCTGGACACACTCCAGCACCTCAATGTCCTTCTTGTAAAGAGAGGCCCAAAACCAAACACAGTACTCAAGGTGCGGCCTCACCAGTGCCAAGTACAGTGCCATGATCACCTCCCTGCTCCTGCTGGCCACACTATTCCTGATACAAGCCAGGATGCTGTTGGCCTTCTTGGTCACCTGGGCACACTGCTGGCTCATGTTTATCTGGCTGTCAACCAACACCCCAAGGTCCTTTTCTGCTGGGCAGCTTTCCAGCCACTCCTTCCCAAGCCTGTAGTGTTGCATGGGGTTATTGTGACCAAAGTGCAGGACCTGTCATTTGGCTTTGTTGAACCTCATACAGTTGGCCTTGGCCCATCAATCCAGTCTGTCCAGATCTCTCTGCAGAGCCTTCCCACCCTCAAGCAGATTGACACTCCCGCCCAACTTCATGTCATCTGCAAACGTACTGAGGGAGCACTCAATCCCCTCATCCAGATCATTGATAAAGAGATTAAACAAGACTGGCCCCAAAACCAAGCCCTGAGGAACAACACTCATGACCAGCTTCCAGCTGGATTTAACTCCATTCACCACAACTCTCTGCACTAGACCATCCAGCCACTTTTTTACCCAGCAAAGTGTATGCCCATCCAAACTTTGAGCAGCCGGTTTCTCCAGGAGTATGGGGTGGGGAACAGTATCAAAGACCTTACTAAAGTCCAGGTAGACAACATGCACGGCCTCTCCCTTTCCCTCATCCACTAGGCAGGTCACCTGGTCATAGAAGGACATCAGGTTGGTTAAGCAGGACCTGCCTTTCATGAACCCATACTGGTTGGCCCTGATCCTCTGGTTCACAGAATCACAGAATGTTAGGGGTTGGAAGGGACCTCTGTGGGTCATCTAGTCCAACCATCCTGTCGAAGCAGGGTCACCTACAGCAGGTTGCACAGGACCTTGTCCAGGCGGGTCTTGAATATCTCCAGAGAGGGAGAAGCCACAACCTCCCTGGACAACCTGTTCCAGTGCTCCGTCGCCCTCAGAGGGAAGAAGTTCTTCCTCATGTTCAGACAGAACTTCCTGTGCCTCAGTTTGTGCCCATTGCCCCTTGTCCTGTTGCTGGGCATCACCGAAAAGAGTTTGGCCCCATCCTCCTGACACCCACCCTTCAGATATTTATAAGCATTTATAAGGTCCCCTCTCAGCCTTGTCTTCTTCAGGCTGAACAAGCCCAGCTCCCTCAGCCTTTCCTCACAGGACAGATGCTCCAGTCCCCTCATCATCCTCGTAGCCCTCCGCGGGACTCTCTCCAGTAGCTCCTCATCTTTCTTGAAGTGGGGAGCCCAGAACTGGACACAGTACTGCAGATGGGGCCTCACTACGGCAGTGTAGAGGGGAAGGAGAACCTCCCTCGACCTACTGGCCACACTCCTCTTAATGCATCCCCGGATCCCATTGGCCTTCTTGGCAACGAGGGCACACTGCTGGCTCATGGTCAACCTCGCGTCCACCAGGACACCCAGGTCCCTCTCCACAGAGCTCCTCTCCAGCAGGTCCGCCCCAAGCCTGTACTGGTGCATGGGGTTGTTCCTTCCCAGGTGCAGGACCCTGCATTTGCCCTTGTTGAACTTCATCAAGTTCGTCTGTGTCCAACTCTCCAGGCTGTCCAGGTCTCACTGAATAGCAGCACAGCCTTCTGGTGTATCTGCCACTCCTCCCAGTTTTGTGTCATCAGCAAACTTGCTGAGGGTACACTCTGACTCTTCATTCAGATCATTGATGAAGAAGTTGAATAAGACTGGGCCAAGTACTGACCCCTGGGGGACACCACTAGTTACGGCCTCCAACTAGACTCAGCGCCACTGATGACAACACTCTGAGCTCTGCCATTCAGCCAGTTCTCAATGCACCTCACCGACCACTCATCCAGCCCACACTTCCTGAACTTCCCAATGCGAATGTTATGGGAGACAGTGTCAAAAGCCTTGCTGAACTTGAGGTAGACAACATCCACTGCTCTCCCCTCATCTACCCAGCCAGTCATGACATCGTAGAAAGCTATCAGATTGGTCAGGCATGATTTCCCCTTGGTGAATCCATGCTGACTACTCCTGAGAACCTTCATTTCCTCCACTTGCTTGACGATGACATCCAGAATGAGCTGTTCCATCATCTTTCCTGGGATGGAGGTGAGGCTGACCGGCCTGTAATTCCCTGGGTCCTCCTTCTTGCCCTTTTTGAAGACTGGAGTGACATTGGCCTTTCTCCAGTCCTCGGGCACCTCTCCTGTCCTCCAGGACCTCTCAAAGATGATGGAGAGTGGCTCAGCAATGACATCCACCAGCTCACTCAGCACTCGTGAGCGCATTCCATCGGGGCCCATGGATTTGTGGGCATCCAGATTGCTTAAGTGATCTCTCACACAGTCCTTCTCGACCAAGGGAAGGTTATCCTTTTTGCAGGCTTCCTCTCTTACCTCCAGTGCCTGGGATTCTTGAGGGCTGGCCTTGGCACTGAAGATTGAAGCAAAGAAGGCATTCTGTAACTCTGCCTTCTCTGCATCCTCTGTCACCAGGACACCCACCTCATTCAGCAGCAGCCCCACATTATCCCTAGCCTTCCTTTTGCTGCTGATGTAGTTGAAGAAGCCCTTCTTCTTGTCTTTGACATCTCTTGCCAGATTCAATTCCAGGTGGGCCTTGGCCTTCCTCGTTGCATCCCTGCATGCACTGACAACATTCCTGTACCCTTCCCAAGTGGCCTGTCCTTCTTTCCACATTCCATGGACCTTTCTCTTCCTTCTGAGCTCCACTAGAATCTCCTTACTCATCCATGCAGGTCTCCTGCCTCCTTTTCTAGATTTTTTTTCTCAGGGGGATGCACCGCTTCGGAGCATGGAAGAAGTGATGTTTAAACAGCAACCAGCACTCTTGGACCCCCATGACTTCGAGAACCCTGACCCACAGGATTCCTCCAAGTAGCTCCTTGAAAAGGTCAAAGTTAGCGCTCATGAAGTCTAAGGTTTTGATCCTACTTATCGCCCTGCTTCCTCCATGCAGGATCCTGAACTCCACCATTTCATGGTCACTGCAGCCGAGTCTACCTCCAGCCTTCACATCCTCATCCAGTCCCTGTTTGTTTGTTAGTACAAGGTCCAGCAGAGCACCTTTCCTTGTTGGTTCCTCCACCACTTGTCCTGCACAAGCCCAGTGAGTGCACTCAAGACGAACCACTCCATAATCTTCCCCAGCGCCAAGCGCAGGCTGACAGGCCTCTAGTTCCCAGGATCCTCCTTCCGGCCCTTCTTGTAGATGGGCATCACACTGGCAATTATTTCATTGAAATACTGACATGGGAGGGCATTAATGTTTGCCCACCATGCCTCTCCCACTAGCATGGGGTCCCAAGGGAGATTTTTCTGACGTTAAGAACCTCTAACACCTTCCTGGTCAATGTATCCCAATGTAATTAATCTCCTAAGATCTGATCACAGCCATTTAACCTCATCCACTGTGAACCAACTCTGCCTACCTGAAGGCTCAGGTCTGTTGATGGTGACAATGGCAGCAGAAAGGGGAGATGGTAGCATGTGTCTTCTCCTTTTAATACCACTGGCCCAACACTTCTACATTTACTTTTACTTCCTTGCCAGTTTTGAACAACTCCTAAAATCTCATTGACATCTGTGGTGCTGTGTTTGCTATTTCCGTCTCTTGTAGACTGTTTGAGGGCTTAGTTTTGTTTCCACTTTGAATGGAAGTCAAGTCTGTATTGACTTCCCCTCTATGCCAACCTGGGTTTTTCGCCAGTGGAGCCTTCTTTACCCAGTAACAGGCTTTACAGCATTTGATAAAATATCCTTGAGCAAGTCCCCATGAATTGGGACCAAACAGCAGCTAATTCCTGCACCAATGCCCAGTTTCATTTTGTGTTGAGCTGATGTTTAACAGATTTCATTTGCACCGGGAGACTTTCCAAGCCGGAACTACTGTCTATAACATCTAGCAATTCCAAGAATATTTTATAATTCTGACAGTCTGCATCACCCTCAAGCCTGCCACGGTAAACATGTTCTTCCCTTTCCCTCTATTGCAGATGGCAATTTAGGCAGTCAGGGAGATTTTCTGTTTGTTCTCTAGTGTGAGCCAAATGCTATTATTCCTTTTTTTGTTTGTTTGTTTTCTTTCCTGGAAGGGCACTGACCTCCTGGCATTCAAGAGGATTTTTCCCTCTCCACATTTTCATCAGGTTGGTGACAGACACCATTTGCAAGAGGAAGGATCCTGGAGGCCACGTGCGTTTCTAAGCAGGTCTTTGAAGTCAGTGGTCTGACATCCCAGGAAAGCCATCCCACCTGATTTCAGTAGTGTCATTTGCAAGCAGAAGCTAGCAGCATTGGTACGAAGTAACTTCACAGCTGGCATGCATGGCATTGGGTGAAGGTTAGACTAGAGACCCCCATGGCTCTTCTGACCTAAATTATTCTCTGATCCTAAGTCCCATCCTCTCTCGCCCACTACACTCTTCAGATTATTTCTTCGTGTTCTCAGGTGCTTTGGTTTACCTCCATGTTGATGCTGTACTACATGGAGGTATGCCTTCCTCTTAGTCTCCTCTTGGAGAAAGTCTAATGTGGCCACATCCTGCATTAAACCAACTGAACATATCCATTCAATAGGAATGCAGCTGATGTCCCGCAAACCCAGGCTCTCCCAGATACATCACTTCCCACAGGAGCAGTTCCCTTCTTTGATGGGCTCTGTCTTCCCCATCAGACAGCTAGCCTCACCCACACATTCATCTTGTAGCAATGGATAATGTGCCAACATCTCGGTAGTGTTGGCACTCGAGGACAGAGGACTACAAGATGCTGATGTAGCTGATGCATCTCTCCCACCCCCAACAGTCTCGCCCAGGGCTCAGCTGTAGATGACGAGAAAAGCAGCAACAACCAACAGCATATTTGCTGTAAGAAAAGATGGGAGTTGACAGCTCCGACCAGGAGAGAGAGGTAAACCTCAGCCAGGGCTGCCCGCAGGCAATGTCCATGGACCCACATCCTGGCAGGGACCACTCCAGGGCTCCTTCAAAAAAACATTTGAATACAACTGGTTTTCTAGAGATTTAAAGGGTCACAGATCTGGGACACTGGGTGAAAAAATTTTTTTAAAGGGGCAAGAGATCATTTATGTAAAAACCCACAGTTACACTTTAACAACTTCCCTTTTTCACAGTTTCATGAACTGTAACAGACATTAGTTGTCCATGGCAGGAGAAACCAGTGAAGATTCCTGCAAAATATAAATAGCACAACAAATAGAATTAGTAATTAATAGTAAAAAATAGCTAGTTCAAATACTGTGGAAGCAGCAGCGGTGACCTTTCCAGGTGATCAGCTACAAGGCATTTCATCTTCTTGCTCTTTTGCCCCCCACACCCCGTATTGTGTTGACTGGAGCCCATATAGCCAGAGTCATCCATAGCAGGCTCTGTTGACTCTTGCAAGAAAAGCATCGCTTTTCACCCTGAAAAGAAGCATCTGTTCCAAGAGCAGCCCCCTATCAGACAGCGTAGAAAGGTATCACATTCCTCCCAAAAACCTTGCCTAATCATCCATTTGGTTACTGCATCTAACCAAGTAATAACCAAATAATGGCTCATAATGGCACTAGTGCTCCATTTCTATAGTGTAATGAACACCAGCCCCACGCCCGGGCTTCAGCACAATTTAAATTATCATAGAATCATAGAATGGTAAGGGTTGGAAGGGACCTTGAAGATCATCTAGTTCCAACCCCCCTGCCATGAGCAGGGACACCTTCCACTAGACCACGTTGCTCAGAGCTCCATCCAGCCTGGCCTTAAACACTTCCAGGGAGGGGGCAGCCACAGCTTCTCTGGGCAACCTGTTCCAGTGCCTCACCACCCTCATAGTAAAGAATTTCTTCCTAATATCTAATCTAAATCTGCCCTCTTTCAGTTTAGAGCCATTCCCCCTTGTCCTATCACTACACACCCTTGTGAAAAGTCCCTCTCCATCCTTCCTGTAGGCCTCCTTCAGGTACTGGAAGGCTGCTCTAAGGTCACCTGGAGCCTTCTCTGCTCCAGGCTGAACAGCCCCAACTCTTTTAGCTTGTCCTTGTAGGAGAGGTACTCCAGCCCTCTGACCATCTTCATGGCCCTCCTCTGGACCCGCTCCAACACATCCATGTCCTTCTTATGCTGGGGGCTCCAGAGCTAGATGCAGTACTCCAGGTGGGGTCTCACGAGAGCGGAGTAAAGGGGCAGAATCACCTCCCTTGCCCTGCTGGCCATGCTTCTCTTGATGCAGCCCAGGATATGGTTGGGCTTTCTAGGCTGCAAATGCACATTGCTGGCTCATGTTGAGCTTCTCATCCACCAGTACCCCCAAGTCCTTCTCCTCAGGGCTGCTCTCGAGCCACTCTCCACCCAGCCTATAACTGTGTTTGGGATTGCCCTGACCCACATGCAGGACCTTGCACTTGCCCTTGTTGAACTTCACGCGGTTCACGCAGGCCCACCTCTCCAGCCTGTCAAGGTCCCTCTGAATGGCATCCCCCACCACACAGCTTGGTGTCATTGGCAAACTTGCTGAGGGTGCACTCAGTCTCACTGTCCATGTTGCTGACAAAGATGTTAAACAGCACCAGCATCAGTACCGACCCGAGGCACACCACTTGTCACTGGTCTCCACCTGGACATCGAGCCGTTGACTGTAACTCTTTGTGTGCGTCCATTGAGCCAGTTCCTTGTCCAACAAGTGGTCCATCTGTCAAATCCATGTCCTTCCAATTTAGAGACAAGGACATCATGCGGGACAGTGTTGAATGCCTTGCACAAGTCCAGGTAGACGATGTCAGTTGCCTGTCCTTTGTCCACCAGTGCTGTAACCCCATCATAGAAGGATACCAAGTTGGTCAGGCACGATTACGTGCAAGTATTTATGGCTTCAGACGTAACTGCAGTCTGCATCCAGCAACCAGATGTGGAGATCTTCCAAGGGGCTTCGTAAAGTGATGAGATAGCTCCAGGGAAGAAAGTCACTGCTAAGTGACTGCTGAAGCAAGATAGGGGGAAAGTAAGACGAGAACTGGATTTAGGAGTCAGAGATGTAGAGGCATTAAATAAGTTATATTCAAAGGGGAAGTGGTTGGAAGGCAATCCCGACTACAGAGTGAGCAGAAGAGTTCCCAAAATGCCTAACAGGGCAACGAATCTACGCTATTTACACACCCGTGCACACACACCCCGATGCTTCAAGACAACAGTACCATTCAGTGTGCACTTTCAGGTTGGGGGAGGAAATTGCTGTTAATCAATGGCAGCAAATGCACGGACTGGAGACCAGGAGAGGAGAGTCACTAATGGGCAAAACAGATGTTACTCAAGTCATTGCAGAAGGCAGGTGGGCCTGGGGCCAAGGGTTAGCAGAAGTGATGCTGATCCAAGCAAAGTAAGTGGAGATGCTCAGGAGGTACAGCAAGGCTTTGGTGGGACTAATCCTCCAGCTTCGCCTTGGGATGCACCTCCAGAAGAACCACACCAAGACCAAGGCTGCTCATCCTCCTCAGGGATGAAAGCACGCTTCAGTCTTGTGTATCACTAATTCTGCAAAGCCAGATCTTCCCACTGCTGTTAATTGGATTAACTTCAGCAGAGCCCCACAGATTTGCAGTCTCCGTGAACCTGCCCCTGTGTTTACAGCTCAGCCCTGGCCGGACGTTCTCCTAAAAGCTCACGCAAAGCCAAAAGAGGAGCAGCAGAGAGTAACGAAAAAGCCCGAATATCTCTCTCCCTCCCACAATTAAGCTAGTCATAGCTTTCAGACCTATTGTGTGACCAACATATGTGCTTTCCCCCATTTTACATCCACATCCATTAAGCTAAAAGAGGTAGGGTTCAGGTATGCAAGCTGGAAACCCTCCCTCCTTTTTCTTAGTTTTATTTATTTTAGTCTTCACAGTCACCAAAATCATATTTGTTTTTTTAAAACTCTACCCAGACATTGACCATGCTTAAGATCAAGCCAGTATAGGCAGAATACAATCGAGGGAACCGTGGGTAAAAGTGGTGCTGGAGCTTCGCTTGGGCTGGAGCTGCTCTGCACATCTGAACTCCCACACCAGGGTAAAATGCTACCTCTGAGCAATTGTTGTTCTAGGAAAAGGTGCAGCCCTTTCCATTATGTTTACAACAAAGACTGTCACACTGCCCAGAAGGATGCAGTCATAGCAAGAAGCTGCCTTGTAGGGCAGAAGGGCTGACCTGGGACTTTTCACCTAAGGCTGCTTCTCCAGCCTTAATACCATGTTCTCATTTCACCTTAAAACCTTGGGAGGGGAAGAAGCACAACAGAGAGGTGATATGAACAAGGACTTGCACATGCACATCAAAATATATATGGTTTCTCCACTTCTACCTTCTTGTGTGATAGAGATAGATAGGCTTCAAGGAATAAGACTAAGAGTAGGATTGATGCGTAGCACGCAACTCCAAAGCATCACTCAGTCAAAATTCTAACAAGCATAACAAAAATAAAGTCATAAGATTAGTTTAAGTATCAGTCAAAAGACAAGAAAGAATGATAAAAGTTACAGCTGCAGCAAGGAAAAACTTCAGAAGAGTCAATTTTCTTCCACAACAGAGCACATTGCTCAAATCCAACCATTAATCATCACAGTAAAAGATTTCAATTCATGTTTGCCAGCAAGCACAAGGGTTTTCCTCCAAGAGGGTGGACCAACAGGGTCAAAACGTTTGCTTTTGGGCTATATAAAGGTTCTTCACCAAGAAGAGACAGCTTGAACTTCTTTGCTGCAATGATTTAATTTTAAAATATCCAGGGAAATCATTTAAATGCAAACAAGCCATGGAAAATGTTAGCCTGCTGGAGAACTTGGGAGAAAGACAACTGAAAACAGAAGTGAGAAACAGGGAAATTTTAGACTGTGGCTGCAGCACCACAGCATCAAGGGATTTTTTTTTTATTATTACTTAAAAAAAGATACAAAAAGCAGCAGTCCAATGAGGTTTGGCAATTTTATTTTCCCAAGTCCCCGTGCAAGCGAGTTTGAGCTCTTAGGAAGGAAAACAACCAGCCACAGTCGTGACATGCAGAGGCATTTTGGTAGGGGCAACACAGACTCTCAGGAGCATGCACTAAACCACGCTAGCTTTTAGTGTTCAAGCTGCCTCTGAAGCAGCTGTTAAAACATACTGTAAGATATCAAAGCAGCTCTAATTAACTTCCTGCTTCAGTACTACTTCAAAGTATTTGAGAGATCTCAAACCAGAGTTTTTGCAGGGCATTTTCTAAAGGAAAGCAGTTTGGGGCTCATTCATCTCCGACTCCAAACACAGTTGAGATTCTCTATTTGCTGTTTTTGTTTAAAAAGGAGGTAAAAAGGCTAAATCCATAAAACACTTTTAACCCACAGTATCACCTATCACAGGAGATGGAACCAGCAAAAAGTCAAGTCAATCAAATCCTTCTCTAAGCCATCACCTAGAATCGGATGAGCAAGTCTGGTCCTTCCTAGTAATGTTATCTTTGGTGTCTAATTCCATTTTATCTGCAAAGGTTAAAGCTGTGTAAGTGCACATGCAGTTTGGGGTTTGCAATGTAAATGGGCTTGTTGGGTCTAGCCATGGGGACACTGGGGGCATCTGTGAGTAGGTCCCAGCTGTAGCATGGGCACAGATGGAGAGGATGGATGGGGCCAAACCCTTGCTGGAAACAACAGGTGATACGAGGGGCTGCAGCCCCAGATCACCATCCACAGGCTCAGGCTGGACATGAGGAAACACTTCTTCACCCAGAGAACATCACACACGGAGCTGCACACAACCAACATTTTGATCAACAACACGCAATAACACCCCATTGTCACCTCAGAGCAGGTCACCTCTCCAAGTGAAACCGCACAGGCTGGGTTGGAGGGCATAACGAGCCCCACCACCAGCACCACCAGGAACTGCAGTGATGGCTGGAGCCGCCTCCAGCTTTGAGCTGCCACCCCAAAATGGCTTTTTTCAGTATTAGCTCCATTGCTGGCCCTTTGCTCATCCAGGGTTTCCTCAAGCTGCTTAATGACTACTGGGTTTTGATCCACCACTGAAGATCTTTCAGTCTTGACACATATGCTTCTATGTTTATTTTGATCTTTTTCTGGTCAAGGAGACATTTTCCCACATATCAAACTCTGCCTCCACTCCAGCACTCCAGGATCTCCACAATCATCCACTTAACAATGCATTTTCTTAGCTTTAAATCGCAAGTAGATCGTTAACAGCTTCCTCATGTATCTGCCCGAAGCCTATTCATGAAGCCTCGTTCCATCCCCATTACACACTATTAAGACCTACTCACATACAAGCCCTTGCCATGCTTTGTTTAAAACTGTTTTTCTCTCAGAAAACAAGTTGTCACAGCCAAAAATAGAACATTTTTCCGCTCTGAAGAACAAGCAGCATTCCTGGGAATTCAGACAAATAGTATTGGTCAGAAGACATCTAACAAACACCAGCACAGTCTGCAACATCCCAAGGCTGCTCCAATGTCCTCTGATGCGGGAAAGCATTCAGTATCCTTCTTCCACCCACTATGCAGAATAAAGTCAGAAACAATGAGCCTGTTTCTGCATCTTGCTCCATGAGAAAGTGCTGCTGCTCTCCAGAGGGACTTTTTCAAAATTATTTTTAAAAGAGGAAATGTCTCCTGAATAAAATCTGATGCCGTTTAGAGAACAAGACTTATCCTGCCATCATTATGCGCAATAATCAACACTGATATTTTTAGCAAGGTCTATATTTTTGATTTCCAATTAGAAAATATGCAGTATTTCATATGACTGTATGCATAAGTGTCACATATAATAGTGAATAAAATTACATAATTGTGAAACCATGTTCAGTTGAAGAAAAGTTTGTACAGCGGAGAAATCCAGGTAAATTTTCAGGGAGCCTAATACCTAGTTTACTCACTGTAGGTCCCTTCCAACTGAAAATATTCTCTTCTAATTAGTCACAAATCACTAAATTTGAATTTCACTGGGTCTCAGATTAATTGAATCTGTTTAGCAACATGGGTTTTGGTTACATCAAGGCAAACAGGCAGCTCCATTTTCAAAGACATCCGAAGAATTTTGGGAGCCTTCAAGGCTTTTTTCTGAGAGCAAAAGGAAAGGCGAATCCTGAGTTTCTAACCCAGGCCAGGCAGGGTGTATATGAGAGGTCCTTGATGCCCAGTTTGGATCGCTGTCACATCCCCAGAAAGCAAGCAGGTATGACAAACCAGCACCCTTTAACATGAGACCTCAATGTTGGTCAAGCAAACATGCACGGATAAGCCCCTGTGATTTAAAGCAGCATCAGCTCCCTTCTGGCTGCTCTGTTAAATTTAATTCCTGGATAATCTCCTACGACATCAGCTTCCAGCTCTTTGGCCATGGGGACATTGATCTGCCTGCCTGCACATCCTGGTCCCTTCTCATGTGTAGAGAATTTGGAATAAAAACAGTATTAGTAGTCCTCTGCCCAGGGTCTTTTGGAGGTGAAAATACCCTCTTCATCCATTTACAGGGGGCAAGAGAGTTTTCCTATTCTATTAAACAGACTTGTGGGCAGATTTTACAGTACAGCCTGGAAGCTCAATTGCTATTAAATTAGAAAAAGTTAGAAGTCTTTCCAGCCCATAATAGGTTTGTTGTTAAAGAAAAAAAAAAAAAATCACCAACTTGGCAACACTTTTTCGTAGGAAAACATCCACTCGAAAAGGCAATTCGCTGTGCAAGCAGTGGGGTCCACGGCAGCATGTCATGGGGAGAAGAGGGAAAGAGTAAAGGAAGAGCTCTACAGCAGTCAGAGCGCTGCACCAGGCTATGGAGGAAAAGCATCAGGTTTTGGTTTTGTGTTGGGTTTAATCAAGATTAAGAGTTGAACCCAAGGCACCAGCACCCCCATGCCATTGCATGCAGGATGCCTCATCCATAGCACCCACGAGACGATGCTAAAACCTGAAAACATCCCATCTTTTCTATATTGGGACAATCAAAGAAAAAGACCTAGAATTTTTAATGCCCTGATTTTTCATGAGGGTGAAAAACCATCAGCATCGCAGCCCTACGAGCAGCTCTGAAAGCCTGGAGGAAGAATATACGACCTAGACAAGGTGGGAACAATCTCCTGCTGTTTTGACCCATACCCAGCCCCTGATGGAGCTGTGAGAAAGGTATTTCCATCTGTGGGGCATACAAGCGTTAGGTTATTACACATTTAATTCAAAAAGCTGAAAGATCCCTGTGCAACAACAGGCGAAGCCCAAACATGCAGACGTGCAGAAGTCCAGTGCAAAGCTGATGAGCTGATGGGTTTTAGACTTTGCCATACCCTGCACTTCTAGTGAGTGTCAGGGATGCATCAGCAACGACACTTGCCTGTCAGATGAAAGAAAATCCGTTCAGTTATTTAGGATCTAATTCAATACAATAATAATAATTACGTGTTACCAGGAATCCAGCTAAATCAGAAGAGAAGGAAAAGCTGCAAGGAAGAAGACAAGAAAGTTGAGAGGAAACCACCCCTTGGGAACATGCACCCTGCGACGGAAGATCGGCACCTTGTAGCAGCAGGAGTTTGAAGTGGTTTCATTATTTGGCCTCTGCTGCCACACCAACAAGGACAAGCCCAGTGCTGAACAGCCATGTCCACGAAGGAGAGAGCCAGGCTGTTGGCATTCACTATTGTTTTATGATTTGCTATGGATTGGCACACGGTTTACATTGGCTGAGGTCCACAGGTGCTGGATACCGCCTCAAGCTTTGGTAGAGGCTCCTGCGATAAAAGCCCTTAGATAAAAGACAATGTCTGCCACCTCCAGGCTGAAATGGTCCAATATCAGCATATTTTGCACTGGGGGAAAAAAAAAAAAAAAAAAAAAAAATCTTTAAAGAGATGCTATAGCTCAATCTGAGGATATGGCTGCAACTGAGGGAGCCTGAGGAGGTCAGATCACAGGATTACAGTTGTTTTTTCCAACCCTAAAGAGCTAACTATCAACATAAAGAAAACAAGAGCAGCAGCTAGTGCATACATTGCACAAAGTGGCTCTACTTTTATTTATTTATGCAATGGATGGAGAAAGGCTAAAGGAACACAGACTTTATGAGATCGCAGCTTTTCTGCAGCAGCCCTGCAACCCACACTGAGCACGGTGGGTCCAACACACTGCGCAGCGCAGCAGAAATCAGAGCAGGGACCACATCAGCTCACGGTGAAAGACCACAGATAAGATAAAAAGTCAACTTTCAGCAGCAAGTGGAACAAAAAAACCAATCTGCAGCCCTGGCGAGACCAAAGTGTCCAGAGGCTGTAACTGGGTGATGCTCATGCACACCATGTCTGCAAGAGCACCAGGCACCTGTATGGATAGAGAGCAGCATAGAGGCTGTAAAATCCCTGCTGAGGCTTGGACTGAGCCCTGATAGTTGAGAGCAGAGCACAGCCACAACTCTTTTTTAAGCGTGCACTGGGGAGACAACTCTGCAGCAGCATTAATCCTTTCCCAGCCATGTGCACAGTGTTGAAGCTTCACGCTGGTAGGAGGGCAGCAGTGTCTGATGGTCCCAAGCAAGCAAAGATTTACCAGAAATAAAAGCCTGGGTCATCTCGAATGCAGCAAAGAGGGAGAAAATAAGTGAGGACTGACTCTCATGGGAGATAAAAAAGCATTATTAGGCATAAGCACTGCTAAACCAGCTCATTAATTCAAAATGCTTATTCAAGCGCAACCCTCTCCCAATTAAACTACTTAGTGGGCTTCAATTAAAAAAAAAGGAAATGCGGGCTTGAGATAGAAGCTGCTGACTATGATCATACTATTTTAAATTCAACACGCAGACCAGACAGAAAAAGCATTTTAGCAATAATACTGCATCACCTGCATTGATAGGCAGCTGGGGCATATGTGATGGCCCATAGGCCTATGGCAACTGCACATGCAGGACTTCTGCCATGTAAACCTCACAGGGAAAACCACACGTGCCCATTTCCCCACCAAACTGTCACTACTCCGCTGCTAACTACATTCCCCACCCCCCCCCAACCACAAAGAGGATGACGCAAAACTGCATGATCTCTTGGGAAATGCAAACTCCGCACAGGTTAGGTTCAGTAGTCTGCACTTAACTGCACATTAAGTGACAAGGTGAAATACAGTCACTGTGCAAATCACTCCTAAAAGGGTGGTTTTGCTATGGCATAAAACTCTAGAGATGTCTTTCTTCTGAAGAAAAGCCTGGAGAAGAGATGTCATTGCCAGAGGTCTACAGAATTGCAAGTAGCACAGAAAGGAGGAGGAAGGACTGGACTTCCACTGCCTCTTCCAACACAAGGACTAGGAGTGATAAACTGAAGTTAAGGAGATGTTTCCACACTTCACCCAAAAGGTCACAGGACCTGTGATATCCATTGTCCGAAGATGCAGTGGATGCTAAGAGTTTATACATCAGCTTGAGGGGAAACTGGACCTGTGCTTTGAATTTAAATATATCAAAGGTTGCTAAACAGACAAAATGCTTAAGGCTCAGGAAGTCCCTGGCCACCAACTGTTTTTGGTTACGGGCCAGTCTCCTATGTGCGGGCCCTGTTCTTACTCATCCCTGAACAGTCACATCCAGCCACAGAGGCAAGACACCCATTTCAATAAGCCAGAAACCAGTTGTATGGCTACACAGATGTACATTCAAAACTGTTATTCTTATATATGAAGGCTTTACAGCAAGATGATGAGGTGAAAAAATTCCAAAACCAATCATCCAAAGCAAGTAGTCAGGAATGGGCTATTCATTTCTTGTATTTCAGGTTTTCCTTCAGATACTGTTATGTGGACATTCAGCATACTTTATCTCCCTTCCACCTACTTGTCCAGACACCTGACCTTGCCTCTCTTCTCTTGCCTTCCCATTCTCCCTGCAGTTAAGCCAAGCTTGTTTCATCTGAAGGACTTCAACTTTTTGGAAAAGTCAGAAAGCATTAATCAAATGTGCTGTTGTGCAGTTATTACCATCATCCAGTTGCATCTAGTCCCTAAGGTCTCTTAATTCTTCACTAAAAAAATTCTCCATGTGAAAAGAGGCAAGAGAGGAAATGGACAGCACTTCACAAGCTTTGCTGTACAGGAATATGCATGATTTCAAATAAATCACTCCAGCTCGACAAACAGATGTGCAATCGAGCCAAACACCAATGGTTTTGTCAAAAGGATGTGACAAGTAGCAGTGGGCCGACTTCTGCCATAAGTCAATCTTACTAGCAGCATTATGGAGAGAATCACAGAATCACAGAATAGTAGGGGTTGGAAGGGACCTCTGTGGGTCATCTAGTCCAACCCTCCTGCCGAAGCAGGGTCACCTACAGCAGGCTGCACAGGACCTTGTCCAGGCGGGTCCTGAATATCTCCAGAGAAGGAGACTCCACAACCTCCCTGGACAGCCTGTGCCAGTGCTCCGTCACCCTCAGAGGGAAGAAGTTCTTCCTCATGTTCAGACGGAACTTCCTGTGCTTCAATTTGTGCCCATTGCCCCTTGTCCTGTCACTGGGCACCACTGGAAAGAGCTTGGCCGCATCCTCCTGACACCCACCCTTCAGATATTTGTAAGCATTTATTAGGTCCCCTCGCAGTCTTCTCTTCTTCAGGCTGAACAAGCCCAGTTCCCTCAACCTCTCCTCGTAGGGGAGATGTTCCAGTCCCCTCATCATCCTCGTAGCCCTCCGCGGGACTCTCTCCAGTAGCTCCTCATCTTTCTTGAACTGGGGAGCCCAGAACTGGACGCAGTACTCTAGATGAGGCCTCACTAGGGCAGTGTAGAGGGGAAGGAGAACCTCCCTCGTCCTGCTGGCCACACTCTTCTTAATGCACCCCAAGATCCCATTGACTTTCTTGGCAGCCAGGGCACACTGCTGGCTCATGGTTAACCTGTCGTCCACCAGGACACCCAGGTCCCTCTCCGCAGAGCTGCTCTCCAGCAGGTCCACCCCAAGCCTGTACTGGTGCATGAGGTTGTTCCTCACCAGGTGCAGGACCCTGCGTTTGCCTTTGTTGAACCTCATCAGGTTCCTCTCTGTCCAGCTTTCCAGCCTATCCATGTCACGCTGAATGGCAGCACAGCCTTCTGGTGTATCTACCACACCTCCCAGTTTGGTGTCGTCAGCAAACTTGCTGAGGGTACATTCTAACTCTTCATCCAGGTCGTTGATGAAGAAGTTGAACAAGACTGGGCCCAGTACTGACCCCTGAGGGACACCACTTGTTACCGGCCTCCAACTAGACTCAGCGCCACTGATGACAACCCTGTGAGTTCTGCCATTCAGCCAGTTCTCTATCCACTTCACCGACCACTCATCCAGCCCACACTTCCTCAGCTTCCCTAGGAGGATATCATGGGAGACTGTGTCGAAAGCCTTGCTGAAGTCAAGGTAGACAACATCCACGGCTCTCCCTTCGTCTACCCAGCCAGTCATGTCATTGTAGAAAGTTATCAGATTGGTCAGGCATGATTTCCCCTTGGTGAATCCATGCTGACTACTCCTGAGAACCTTCTTTTCTTCCACTTGCTTCATGATGGCCTCCAGGATAAGCTGCTCCATCACCTTTCCCGGAATGGAGGTAAGGCTGACCGGCCTGTAATTCCCTGGGTCCTCCTTCTTGCCCTTTTTGAAGATTGGAGTGACATTGGCCTTTCTCCAGTCCTCGGGCACCTCTCCTGTCCTCCAGGACCTCTCAAAGATGATGGAGAGTGGCTCAGCAATGACATCCGCCAGCTCCCTCAGCACTCGTGGGTGCATTCCATCGGGGCCCATGGATTTGTGGACATCCAGATCACTTAAGCGATCCCTCACACAGTCCTCCTCGACCAAGGGAAAGTCGTCCTCTTTGTAGGCTTCTTCTCTTACCTCCGGGGCCTGGGATTCCTGAGGGCCAGTCTTAGCACTGAAGACTGAAGCAAAGAAGGCATTCAGTAGCTCTGCCTTCTCTGCATCCTCTGTCACCAGGACACCCGCCTCGTTCAGCAGCGGCCCCACGTTGTCCCTAGCCTTCCTTTTGCTGCTGATGTAGTTGAAGAAGCCCTTCTTGTTGTTTTTGACATCCCTTGCCAGCTTCAATTCCAGGTGAGCCTTGGCCTTCCTCGTCACATCCCTGCATGCTCTCACCACGTTTCTGTACTCTTCCCAAGTGGCCTGTCCCTCTTTCCACATTCCATGGACCTTTCTCTTCTGCCTGATCTCCGCTAGAAGCTCCTTGTTTAACCATGCAGGTCTCCTGCCTCCTTTGCTCGATTTCTTTCTCAGGGGGATGCATTGCTCCTGTGCATGGAAGAAGTGTTGTTTAAAGAGCGACCAGCACTCATGGACCCCCCTGCCTTCGAGAGCCCTGGCCCACGGGATTCCTCCCAGTAGCTCCTTGAAGAGGGCAAAGTCAGCCCTCCTGAGGTCCAGGGTTTTGATCCTGCTTATCGCCCTGCTTCCTCCACGCAGGATCCTGAACTCGACCATTTCATGGTCACTGCAGCCGAGTCTACCTCCAACCTTCACAACCTCCACCAGTCCCTCCTTGTTTGTTAACACAAGGTCCAGCAGAGCGCCTTTCCTTGTTGGTTCCTCCACCACTTGCATCAGAAAGTTATCATCGATGCTCTGTAGGAACCTCCTGGATTGCGCCTGCCTAGCTGTATGGTCTTCCCAGCTGATGTCAGGGTGGTTGAAGTCCCCCATGAGAACCAGGGCCTGTGACTGTGAGGCTGCTTGCAGCTGCCTGTAGAAGGCCTCATCAACCTCCTCCTCCTGGTCAGGTGGCCTGTAGTACACACCCACTGTAATGTCACCCATATGAGCCTGTCCCTTAATTCTAACCCACAAGCTCTCAACTCATTCCTCATTTGCCCCCAGGCCAAGCTCAATGCATTCCAGTTGCTCCCTCACATATAGAGCAACTCCCCCACCTCTCCTTGTTGGTCTGTCTTTCCTAAAGAGTCTGTAGCCACCTATGACAGCATGCCAGTCATGCGAGTTGTCCCACCACGCTTCTGTGATGGCGACCAAGTCGTAGCCGTCCTGCTGTATAATGGCTTCCAGCTCCTCCTGTTTATTGCCCATGCTACGTGCATTGGTGTAAACACACTTGAGCTGGGCTGTCAATCTCACCCCTGGCCTTGGCACTCCAAGCCTAGGCTCATCCCTAGTGAGCTGGGCAATATCCCCTTCCCCCTTCGAACCTAGTTTAAAGCCCTCTCAATCGTATCAAGCAAGAACAGAGCATCAAACCAAAAGCACCAGAGAAAGAGTCAACCCGTTGACTACCGTTCTGGGTCTGAAACTGTGCAAGACCAAACCAGCTCCTACACAACTGCTGCAGGAAGTGAGCTGATTTATAAATAAAAGTTCAGCTATAGACATGCATCAGATGAACTGGGCACAGTGTTTCATCCAAAAAAAGGTCATGAACTTTGTTATAAAAATGCACTCTTCAAAAGGCAAATAAGTATTGAAGTGAGAACACCAGGTTGCAGCCACTACTACATCAAAACCACACCTTGAACATCTTAACACTAACAGGTAATCTGATTTTTGGAAAATACTTCTTGCAGCATCTAGATGAAGGTGCAGTTACTGGTACAGGGTCCCAAACTGCTCTTAGAAGGCTGTCTTATGCTTAATAGATCCAAAACCAATTCCCTTCCCCAGCTGTGTTGCTTTATACAGGCCCTCTTTGGCCAACAAAAGGGCCTCCAGGGCACATCAACTTCCTCGTGCCGCATCTTCCCACCTCCTTGGCAAGCCCTGGCTGTAAGCACCAAATGCAATAACCACCACAGCGAGTGCATAGGCATTAGACTGCATCCACCCACCCATCTCCTGATGTTGCAAAATGTGTTGAATCCTTAAGAAACAAATCCCACCTCCCCAGAGGAGCGTGAAGTCATGCTCTTACACTGCTCTGAACCAAAGTAATCAAAATTTCCTGCTCCAAAGTTTTTTGGCTATAAGGACAGGAAGCAAGAGGGATGAAGGTGAATGGGCAGGGAAAATCTCTGCAAAGTATGAAACCTCAGCAAGCAACCCCAGCTAAGATCATGATCGCAGGTCGGGACCTTTACCTAAGATGCAAATGCACAGGTCCTGACATCTCGCTGTGCTGCAATCTCACCTTCATCCACAGGAACAGCAGACGAGCCAGGCAAATTAACTGCAGAGAAGTTGATCTTGTTGACAGTGGCTGGCATCCCAATTTCTGTTCTTTGCAGCAAAGTGGTGAGGATCTGCTTCTCCCTGTTTGGTTAACGTAGCAACAGGGCACGGTGGGGCAATGCTAACAACAGGCTGGCATAAAGTAATTACTACTTCCACCACCACCAAATCACCTTCCAGATATTGGTCAAGATATGCTCTGCCAAAGCTAAGATTTTTATCAAGCAGGTAGAGTTTTATCCTATGTGAATGTAAAAGTTTGGCAGATAAGATTTTATCCCCCTACAGCAAGATCTCCAGATCTTACCCTCCTGGAATGTAAGTTTGCCAGATGGAGCTGCAGAGACAAAGAATGCAAAGCTTGTTCCTTCCAGCATCTTCCTTCTTTGCTTCAACCTTCAGAGGAAGAAACAGCATCCCCTGGAGTGCTGCAGCACAGACCCAACCAGAAAAAGACACATGGACTTCATCCTCAGGTGCCATCCCTTCACCTGCTTCAAGGGAGGATGAGTCAAGAAGATGGCAGTCAGCACACAGCTCTGATGGGCAGAGAGACCTTGGATGGACTCAGAGCAGAAGACTATTCACCGAACTTAGGAAGAAAGCAGGAGTCAGTGGAACAGTTCACAGCACCTTATCTCCTATTACCAAAGCTTGGTGCCTCCAGCACAAGAAACAGAAGTGAAGGAAAACCAGCAATTCTGGAGGCAAAGTCCCTGTGACAAGAGGAGTACAGGGTGTGCCACACTCAGGAACAAGCCTTCATCAGGGGACTAAAGAGCCACCTCAGGGGCCCAAGAGCTGCACCGCTCTGAATGTGTGCCAACCACTAAGCAAGTACAGCAGATACCTCCCATGGAACATGTTTGCACGAGGTAAGTCAGCACATGGGGATGCTCAGGGTTGACTTGGCAGCACTTACCCTTTCAGTGCACTCAAGCAACAAGATTCAGAGCTTAAGCTCTTGCTGAAGGCTTAGGAAGTGGACATTGTTCTTGGGTGCAGAGGAGCCTCCAAAGCCTGAAGAGATGTTGGAGTGCCACTGGTGAGAGGATGCAACTCTCACAAGGAGCACATGGTTCAAAAGGAGGCCTCTGAAGAAGGAATTGGAAGCCAAATGGTGAGAGAAAGCTAGCAGCACATGAAGAAATAATAAGCAGCAAAATACTTTCCACTCACGGAAAGGAACCTGTATGGCACCAGGTGTCATCCCTCTATGCTTAACAGGAAGAGGTGAGGACATCATCCTGGAGACACATTGCAAGAAGCAGCTTTGAAGGTTCATAAAGCAGGGCACAAATACACGAGCTGTGAGCTTGGATTCTTGTACAAAGCTCTTCCTTCCTTTCTACACAGAAGAGCTAAATTGAGAGCCAAAAAGATGGACAACCCTCTGGGGTTAAAATAATTCCAACCTGGCAGAAGCACCTCCTTCCTCTTCTGCCTTTTATTATTACTCTGTATTTCTCAGTTCAGTAGTTCCCAGCTGCTTCCAGCACTTTCCTCTTCCAATGGGGCTGCAGTTTATCCGGAATGCCATCAGGACCTCAGCCCTCCCCAAAGTGTCTCAGCTGCAAGTTGGTTTGCCCCAGCAGCCCATCTGTAAGTCAGATGTGAGCAATACTGAACCTTCAGACAGTCAAAAATCACAGACCAGAGCTACTTAACTGTATATCTGGATTTTGAGAAGCCTTGTGAAAAAGCCATATCCTTCCCAAGTGCTAATACTCAGAGAAGGGAAATAACTCTCCTTTTCACTTGCGAGTGGATGTTACCAGTCTACTTTCACTGCTGCATAATCTTTACATGAGCTCTTCACCATCCTCCCACACGAATGCCAACATTTTCCTAACATGGTTGCAGTCCTGCCTACAGTCTATAGCTGTCAGCCATCCTGCTTCCGTCGTTTCAAACGCCTTTAAAGCAAATGGTCAACCTCTCAAATTCATCTCTCGACTAAATTCAGCCCTCCAGATGCCTTAGGCACCTCTATTCAGCTGTTCTATACAATCTTTGCAAAACTTCAGTAAATCTGTCTAAACACACGCCATCACCCCTTTTCTCACAAGTTCCATGCCTCCACCCACTACCAAATCCTGCTTTACATCAAAGATTTTGCCTTCTTTTCCTCGAAACTCATTAACTTCCATTTAAAACTAATTTCCATTTAAAATGTTCATTCATGCACATGTTTCCATTACAGAATCCTTCCTGTTTTCTTCTGCCATTTTCCTTCTACCACAAAAACGTTACAGAGGACAGGGCACCCCGATACCTGTCCAGCCTGCTCAAATTTCTTAATCCAGAATATCCCATCTGCTTTCAGCCCTTTTATCTTCCAAGCCCCACATAATCCCGATACTATCACTAGCTTGTCAAAGGCCCAAAATATGTAAAGCCTTAAGGAGCCTGAATTATACAAAGGGTATTTTAAAGAACAAACTTCAGCTTTGAAAATATCATCTTTTATCAACTTAAAACTCCTACATGAACAGGCTCTGAAGCAGGAAAAGGATACCCCATGAAGGCAAACTACTTTTACCATCTGGAGTTAGCTATGGGACACAAGTTAAGTCATCAAGCACAAGAGTCCTCAAAAATAAAAATAAAATACACTAAAACCCTCTCGTACTTTGCCGTAGTCAGTACAACCCATACAGAAACATTTGCAGCTGCAAAATATAGCCCAGCAGTTAATCAACAAGTTTTTTTGCACAGGTTGCTCATCACAAGTCAAGTACATGTGCTTATCATTCCCGTTACCCTGAATGAATGTGTGCAGGTTTGTACAGCACATCAGCAGCTCACTGAGGCAAACGCATTTGCTGAACTTGCAAAACCCTGAACATTTTTCAGGGCTATTCTTTTAAAGAAAAACAACCTAAAAGTGTTTCTCTTTGCTATGCCTTCAGACTAAAGCTTTGTCTACAAAAAACCCAAAAGTTAAAATAAGAAACAGGCAGAAAAGAATTAGCTGTCCTATATTGAAGAAAAAAAAAAAAAAAGATACCAGTGGCTAAAAAGCTTTAAGACACAGAAGAAAAGCAGAAAGTGAGAAGAAACACACAGAAAAATAATTAAACACCATAAAAAAGCCCAGTCAGAAAAAGTCTCAAAGCACAGGGAGCAAGAGATACCAAAAAGGCAAAAAGACAAGCATGGGTTCTTACTGTAGTAGACACACCACTACAAAATAAATGAACTGTCACCTGCCTAGCACAAGACGCTTTCAGTTGTATGAAAAAAGGACCAGAACTACCAAGAAGATTAGGTGTGGAAAAAGAGGGGCTTAAGAAGATACTGAAGAATAAGGTTAAAAAGAAACCAAAGAAGCAGAATTAGCAAGCAATTCATATTATGCTTTTGAGAAGACATCTTTCAAAAATGGAGCCAGCTTGTTACTTGACCTGGTCTCCCTTTCTATCAATAGTCTCAACCTGTAGGGCTGGTTTGTTAGTGTATTTTATTTGATCCACCCCTCGCGGGGGTCTAACTGCTCCTGGCTGTGCTTCCCAGCTCCTGCTGCACCCAGAACACAGACAGAGTCACCTCCCTGTGGCAGCGGGCTGGGGATCACAGCAGCACATCACCTCACGGAATCTGGTTAGACTAATATAGAAACATCGTCAGTAGCAGATGTCACCACTCATTTCATAACCAAAATGTCAACCAACTGAAAAAAAAAAAAAGTGTTTTAAAAGAGTCTGCTACCAACGTATTTCCTTCTTAAAAGAGAGTAATTTATAACTGGCTGCAGTTCTAGAAAAAAATGCAATTAATTATTAACAATCCCTCCATGGCTGTCTAAAAAGAGATCCGCATAAACCGAGTTGCTGTTTGCTGCTGACACCAGAGGTACAAAAAGCTCACCAGGGCACCTGCGCTGAAGCTTTCAGCAGGAGATGTGGTCAGAGAAGGACACAGAAACCACAAGTGCAGAGATGGAGCACATGGGAATGGACCCCGTACAGGCATCCAGCACCATCCCAGGAACTGCAATCATCATGTTAGTCACCACAGCACTCATACGCATAGCCGTAAAAGGAAAAAAAACAAACATGTTTTTCTAGAAGTAGCTTTTAGCTGCTAAGGACTGCAGCATGGGACTTCAAGTCAACAGGATAAGAGTGTAAGTCAAATACAACACTCTATTCATATTGTAACAATACTATTCACCCTGTCTTCAGACTAGAATCCCTTTGTATATATAGGTCTATGTATTTATAGAAGTTACTCAACATATTGAACACTGTCTAGACTACTTTCCTTAAAGCTTCCCATCCCTTCTTTCTACACCTTCCCACTCTACTTTCGTTTTCTGGATGAAAAACGAGCTTACCCCAAAAAAGGAACATGTATTAACACATCGGGCAGTACCGCCTGCTGTTTTATTAAAATAGTGTCAAGCCCTTAACTGTGTCATTCACCTGAAAGAGCCAGACAACTGGCAAACACTCCACCCTCGTAAAGCACCAAAACTACTTTCTACTTCTCTTACCACCTAGGAGCAGAATGGGACACAGCACCAAGCCTCTACTTGACACACACATTTTTTGGAGATGCTAAGCCAGATGTGATACGGGGCTGACATTTACACCAGGGGGAAGGATGGAGGAATAACAAGAGCTAAAGTAACACAATTCAACATCCCCAGGACTCATGGGGTGCAGAACAGCACGCTGGTTCCTCGCCATCACTAGAAACGCAAAGGCTATCCACTGAGGCTATCCACATCCTCTCTCTTTCCTAGAGGCTGAAAGGGTAACCTTAACACAAAAGGAGAACACCATACATGTTCTAAGTAAAGTGCTGGTTTAAAGTGTGAAAATAGACGAGCAACAAGAGGAGAAGAAACCCCAAACTACATACTAAATATATGTTAAGCATGCTTCTTCCACTTGGGAAAAATGCCGTATTATTGCCAATTTAAAACTATTTTAGCAAAAGACTTCTCAGGTTTGACTTGTATTTTGTTGTGCTGGAGATGCACCAGTCAACATTAAATATAAGGTAATCCACATTTTGCAAAGAGTTCTCTTACTTGGAGACTAAAAATGGTTTCATTCCCCAGGAAAGCAGTCCTGCATCTCACCATGACAGTGTCACACTAAAGGGTCTGATCTCTCTGCACACAATCTGCACTTCCAATGCCTACACTTGTTTAAAGCTTCTGAACATAAAAGCTGCAGTTCACTTTAAATCCCTTGACGCACAAGGAGCATCCTTTGCTCTAACGATCATGCTCAAAATTTCACAGCTTACAAGCAAAATATTTTAGCTGACCATACTCAAAATACTTCAATAAAACACCCACACAGTGACAAGAATGAGACTTTAATCAGTTTTAAGTGGAGTTTTAACACTAAGAGATAAAGGGTTGTTAAACACAATAACAAACGGACATCTGATTTGTATGAGGCATTATCCTGTACATGTCATACTTGGTTTTTGTGTATTCTCAGTGCATAGCATTACACACAGAGCCACTGTTGCACAGCACAATAGTATTTGAAGAGGCTGAATCAGAGTAAGGCTGCTTAACAGACTGATTTTTTTTTTCTTTTAGTATCTATATATATATGCTATATGAAAACAGACTGAAAATTTGAACCAGCAGAGAAAGGCAGCTCTGCCAAACTCCACAGTTGGAGCCCCTTTTAGTGCACAGTTCCACCCCATCCATCTGCATGCACGACACTTTCTAACAGTATTTAAAAGGTAAACGAGGCACTTCGTGGCAACCACAGGCATCGTTAACATATTGCACACATTTGCTATGACTAAACATGGAACTTGCACACTAGCATCCTATTTTTTTTTTTTTTTGAAAGCTGAAACATTTGATGCTGCATGTAAACTCCACCTCAGTTTACAATGTGTGCCACAAACAAATCCAGATGCTATTTATACAACTGCCCTTCAATAGCTGTGGCAAATATTTTGAGTGGGGCTACCAATGACTAGGGGATGCTTCAGGGCCTAGCAGTAAGCTCTTACCAAAGTGATGCCTTCAAGTAGTTTCAGACATGTAAGCTGTTGCACATCCAGAAAGGTTTAAGCATACAGCTCAGAAACTCAAGGAAAGATTACCTACAGAATGCAGTTTAAGCTAATTATGAATACTGTCATAAATAAAGTTTTCATAAGGACTCAAAAACCTTTCAGTCATAGTAATTCTTGTCAACTTCTATGGGGGTGGTAACTGAAATAAAGTATAGGAGAGTATGTATAATATATATTTATATATATAATATATATATATAATGCCATTTTTTCATTTCCAATGACTACACCATAAAATGTAAGCAAGGCTTCTCAAAGACATCGAAACATTCAAGAAACATCAAAACCCTCACTCCAACCTTCACATTCCAAAGGAAAAATAACAGTGCAAAAGCCCATCGTGCCATTATTTCCAATCCGGCCCTCAGTGTTACATACTGGAACCGCACCAATCCAATTTTTATTATCCAAAGTGGGACATGCAGTGTCAATATCCAAATACTTTTAAAGCATGAACATTTGTTTATTAGCCAACACAACTTTTAACTGTTAAAAAACAGACAAAGTGAAACAAGATTTGAAGGATAAGAGTTAAACATCACATCCCAAGGTAACCACCTCCTGCTCATCTATAACAGTGGGAATAATGAGTGCTGGAACCAGCAATCTTGATCCATTAACCTATTAAAGTCTAATTAAACCTTTAAGTCAGAAAATGTTTATCAGCTTTGTTAGAAGTTAGAATCATGAATCCGATGAGCAGAACTGACCAACAGATACCTGGGAAAAAAAAAAGCGCACCTTATACCTTTGTTTACCAATAGTAATTACTGAGGTCCTGCCTTGTCTCATTCAAATTCTTACCATTAATGCTGTTGTACAGGGCCCTTACAGATTCCATACACAGTTGTTATCTAGGCGAGAACACAGCTAATGAACTTCAATGTCAGTACCAATAAGTTCATTAAGGGGGGGGGGGGGGGGGGCGCAGTACTACATCCTAAAAAAAGTGTCAATTTGGGGACAGCTATTCATGGCGTACTTTAGAGAGATCAATTTTGTCAGTTACTTCACATTTGTATGCAACAGTAGTTGTACTCTTACATCATCTGCAGTCTGGGCATGTAATTATATACTGAAAGTGAACCTCAGGCCCTACTGCCTATATCCCTACAAACAAGTAATACAACACTGCAGGTTAAAAATCTAATCTGTTGGCTGGTTTGGGTTTTTTTCTTTAACAGCAAACAATATATTTGGGACAAGCTCTGCTTTTTAAAAGTACACATCTTCATATACACACAGTGTTGAGAATTTACTGCAATACTGATTTCCTCTCTAACGTGTGTAATGTCTGTTTTTAAAACATCATAGGTACTGAGTATTCAAGTAAAATTCCCTAACAGTTACTGACATTTTTTTAAATTGTGCAAAACTGCAAAACTCATTGTAATAGAATGTGTAAGGTCAAAGGGGTGGAACAGCTGACAGAGGTTTGATTGAATAAATGCATCATAAATCTTCAAAACAAACACTAACCTGGAGAATCACCAATTGAAATTTCCTGTGCACCATTACAAAGTATTTTTATATTAATGAGAAAAAAGCTTGCAAGGCAGCACATGAAGTATTCACAGCAGGAATATGATTGAAAAACTAACAACATAAATGTAAGATGTTGACTGATGTATGCATTAGTAGGATCTGACTTTTAGCACTGGCCTTGATTACACAGGAGATGGAGCAGCCATTACAATTCAGAAAAAAACCATTCATAAATCATTGTCAAATTTTGTAACAATTTGTTTCAAGCCCATATTTTAGTTGATAGCCTCCACATTTGTATGGTTAAGTCATTGTTGCTGTGTTTCCTTTCTGTGACCCCAATAATTTTTCTCCCTTCATTTGTGGGTCTTCAGGGTGTTGTGAAGGTTCATTCCTGTACCCCTATATAGAATCACTCCCTCTAGCTGCCTCTTCTAGCACCATTACACTTAAAAAAATAAAATGCACAAACAACAAGCAGTGACAGCAGCGACTCTTCAATTGTCCAGGATGAATTACGGTAGCATGCTAAAGAAAGGTGCATGTAAATAGCCGGATATGGTACACAGGCCAAGCTCCAGCAGACTATATTCCTTTCTGAGCATTACTTTCCATCCCCCATCCAAAATACATGCATTAGAATGTAGTAAAACCTTCTAGAAACATCTCTTAGCCAACTGCAGACTTCTCTGTTGCCACACAAGTG
Source organism: Opisthocomus hoazin (assembly GCF_030867145.1). Lineage (NCBI taxonomy): Eukaryota > Metazoa > Chordata > Aves > Opisthocomiformes > Opisthocomidae > Opisthocomus > Opisthocomus hoazin. Next base: position 58,203,941 of record NC_134419.1, on the reverse strand, counting down.
CAAAAAAAGGGGCAGGATGTGAACCTGTATATTTTTGAAGCTTCGTTTGGTGACAGAACACAAAAGGAAAAATTCCTACGTATACACATTGGGTCTGTCTCCACTTTTATAAAACTGGAATAAAATGGGAAAGTGCCATGTTTATAGTTCCTAACTGAAGTTTTAATGTCCTTTTGACACAAAAAGGTATATACATATGAGACCTATGTAACCTGTTGGTTTTTTTTTTTTCCCCAACTGGACAAGTGTCAAACCCTGTAGATTTATAGGGCAAAACAAGATTGGTCAGGAAAGAATTGTTCCTATAATTGGTAATCTGACACTATGTCCTTTCGCCATTTAAAAAGGTCCTTTTTTCAGTTTATTCAAGTTTGTCACTCTTGTGGTTGGGTTTTTTTTGTGTGGTTTTTTTTATCTCAGATAAAAAAAATATTCAGACTTTTGTAATCTGTGTATGTTGATCTTCATCAAAAGGTTCATTCTCTGGATCAGAGTCAGTGGTGTCAGAGTATCTATAATGATCAGGTTCATTGTCACTAACATCTGGTGTTACAGAAGTTGAACTGCTAGCCTCTGGGTTTGATGGCTCTTCTACTGTTTTTGTGAAAAATAGCTTCACCTGGGAAAGGAAAAAGCAACATTTAAAAAGGGAACCTCGACTTTAACTGAATACAGGTAACATGCAATTTTTAAAAGCATCGCTCCTTTTGCTACACTGAACCACACCACACAAGCACTCCTTTCTACTCTGGAAAGAAGGGAATAAAGAGCGAGCTCTTCTGAGGTTAGCCGGCCTTTTGCTACTGCCCCGGACAGAATAAAGAACTGGCAAAGCAGCAGGTTTTTCAAGCCTAGCTGGGGCAGCTCTGCATATCTGCACCAACCACTGGTACTCTTAAGTTACAGCAGCACAACATTTCACTGCAGCAGGACACGTCACACTGAACGTTTTGACCAACCTACCTTCTAGACCTCTGCCAGTACGAAAAGAGATTGTAATAACCGTGCACAGGAATGAACAAAACAGTCTATAACTGGCGACTTGTGTGTGTGAACAGTCTGATCCAAGCAACATTCCAACAAGCAACTACAACTACTACCTTCCGTTGCTGGAATCTAACTGATATTTTATGAGCAAGTTAAAAAAAATTCTTAAAAACGCGTTTTTTGCTTTTAAAAACAGTGCTGCCAATGGGTCGTATTCCTCAAAGCTAAACTCACAGATTAAGGTATTCCTGTGAAGCAGGCACCTCTGCAAATCAACTCAGGAATTACTGTGTAAAGCTCAGAGCTCACAGCAATGCAACTGGTACTGGAAAGATGCCACCTGGGTCTCTGGGTCTCCCACCACTCATCTCTAACGGCTTTAATAAATACCTGAAACAATTCAAACACTTTGCTCCCTCTCAACATCTATCAACCTCCCAAAAAGCAGATAAACCTACAAAGCTAGAAGCTTTGCTAAATGGTGTCAATACTAATACATTAATTGAATTTCTACATAGACAGTAGTTTCAAATGGTTCCTCCGTAAGACAAGACAGACAAATCGGGTAATGTCATGCAGCTTTTCAGCTTTGCTTACACATAATATATACTGACCTTGAAGTTTGGAGAGAAATATCTGTTGGCTTTGTCTTTATTTGCTTTGTCTAGATCGTTTTTTGTTAATGTAAGGATTAAATATTCCTTATCATTATCTGAGCGCTCTGTACTGAAAATACCATCAAGTTCCTGATCTGCAACTAGACTTCCATTTTCTACTTTGTCTGAATTTTCATCCAGTCCTATGAAGAATGTATTTACCCAAAAGTGAAACATTTTGTCCTGGGGGAGGAAGAACACAAAGAACAAGCTTGCTTTAGTATTCACCAGTGGCACATTAGACTAATATCATCACCTGGTCAAAAACAGATCAGTAATAATAGACAAAACTTGTTTGGACAACAGTACATCATTGGTTACACTGCATGAAAAGACATTTTCACCAATCCTCCTAGACAATACACAAAACTCTGCATTAATCAAACTCAATTTTAACCAATTAAGCTTTCAGAATTCACTCCTTATCAAAAGTTGGTTTCAAAACAATCTATCATACCTACAAAAAAAAGCAGATGACAATAAATTAAACAAGTGTTAAACTTGTAATCGCAAGGCTTAGAAATTTTTTTTGCTCATACTTTGCCAAACAGTAGCCAAACCCAACACACAACCTGTGCAAACCAGTTTAGGTGAGTAATATTTATCAATAGAGAACATCCTCCCTTCAGCTCCCCACATAACGCTTTTTTTTTATTTTTATACAGAAATAGCTCTAATTGAGCAAAACCACCCTACAAATACAGAGCTCCTATTGTAGTAGATGCATTACTGCTTTATGGAGATGGTTTCTACCAGTCAGGTGTTTGCTGACCAGTACTAAGAAAGTCACGCTCTGAAAGCGTCTGCTGTCCTTCTACTCAATAGTTAGGTTTTAACGAGAAGATGACACACTGACAGTTTAAGTATATTCAGCATAAGCAGAACTTGACAGATGACCATCAACAGCTGGAAAGGTACAAGTTAAGATTATCCACTGCAACAGGTATACCTGTACAAAGAGGCAAAATATAAATGTATCAGTGATTTTAAAAAGTCATTGGAGAACTAGCTGATCAGCCAGTGTATTACAAGCTTCTTATGACTAGCAGGGTCATTGTGAACGTCTATCTACGTATGTGCTACTGAACCAACAGCTCTGTTTTGCTCTTGGCTAGACAATCTCTGAAGATCATATGTGCAGGAATTTCACCTTTAAGCTCTCAGCTAAATAGCTCCGTAGGATGCACTGAATGCTCGTTTAGTTCTCTATCACTTGTCATACTTTTGTCAGTCAAGTGTTGATGTTTCCAAGATCAACTGTGGTTAGCAGGTTGGTCCTGACTAGCACATTAAGCATGTCTCCATCTGAAACTGAGCTATATTTACTTCCTCTTCACAAACGAAACCACCTATTTTACTCTGATTTGAGTTTTCAGGCACAAGATCCAAAATGCAAATAGCCAGTCTTCCAACAATAGTCAGTATTTCTGCATTTCTGTTAAAGCTGCAGGGGTGACAAAGCTAGCACATACCAGAATCTAATATCCCTTCATGTTATACAGGACCAGAACACAAACCAACTCCTTCTGAACTAATTTACATATTTTTGTTTACCAGAGAGATCTAATTCCAATTTCTTATTGGAAAATCCAGGTCCTGCCCCATCTTCCTAGCTATTCACCTCTGCTGGTAAGCATGGCAGGAATCAGAGGCAGAAAAGAAGTGGTTCATACGCAGGCAATTTGGCACCAGCAAAATATTACAACATTTTCCTGGGTCAGCGAGAAGGGGGCAGGGAAGAGCTAGACTGCTGCTTAACTTCTATTCTTCTTCCTCATAAATTAATAAAAACTTGTAAGTACACAAGTACTGGGAATTCAGAAGTGTGTGTGATGAAACAACTTCCACCTGTCCGCTCTACTAAAGGTCAGTATACCCATCTTCAGTAATTTAGGTAAAGTACACAAAAACATTTCCAGCTTGTATGCATTTCTGTAAGCACCTAAGAGAACCCCAACCTGTAATGGAGCACAACGGAAAAGACAAAAGTTAAATAATTCAGTCAGAAACACTTCTGGTAGTTAAGAAGTTATCCACTTCAACACATGCCTCTCCAGTACCTTTGGGAATCAAGTGCATCTACCAAATCAACATACTGTAATTACAGTTGTCTTGGTAGACTAATGGATGTTTGCCACTGCCACCAAGTCCCTTCAACCCATCACATCTGTGAAGAAGCCCTGATGGAGCCCACCCACGCAAGGCAGCAGTCAGCAGGTTCTTGCCAGGCCCAAAGTGCTGATACACTTTGCACCCTCTTCTTCACTAACACTACCTCAAGAAAACAGTCTTAAAAATGCCCATCCCAGGAACTGGAAGTAAAGGATGAACACCCTGGGCAAGATGGTTTGTTCTTCTGTAATGCTTCAATGAGTAATCAGCCTGCCTGCTGGTGTCTCAGAAGAAACTGGAAGCAGGCAACATCCCCATGAAGATGTCTTCAGGGTAATCTGGTCCAGGCTCCTCCTATGCCCAGATAATGAGTCCCTCAAAAGATATGTAGTCCTCCAAGGAGATGAGATAGCTACTCCCGCTCAAACCAAAAGACCAGTTCAGGTCAAAACAGAAGCAACCAATGGCATCAGCTTTCCAGCTACAAAACAGGAGGGATTTGGAGTCCAGATGCTGTCTGCAATAAAGAGTGGGAAAAGGCAAGCCTGAGTTGATGTTTCCAGTACCCAACAGCTCTCTAAGCAGGTGGATATACAACATGCAGTCTCACCACTGCTGAAGAGGCCATCCTTCCAGTGAGGATTTCGAGAAGAAAATGCATTTCCACACCATGACCACAGATAAGGGAAACCCCACCTCTTGCAGCTGGGGTGATGGTACTACTATGTTTCATCCTTCTTCAGGACCACAATGCAGAAGCTGCAACGCGCTTTGGTGCTGGTCCTCAGTGCCACCCATGACACCTCCAGTGAGGTCAGCAGAAGAGAGGACAAAGTTGATGAACACACCACAGCAGATGGATGGAAAATAGCTTATACCAATAGTGCTGAAGCAGCTTTGGAGGAAAGCAGTGCCAAAGCAAACAAGGCCACTGCATGTAAAACAATGCCAGCAGAAGCAGAAGGCATGGTCTTGTCATACCTCACCTTAAACTTCATCAGCTGGAGCAGAACCAGGAAGGATTTACTTGGCACTTAAGAGCCTGCCTGAACAAGCAACTGCAGAGACTCAGCTTTACTGATAGAGTCTGAAGAAGACAAGAGATGACAAATGTCTCACTAGGCGTCTTTTAACCCGTTTTCCTTGGGATAAGTTTGCAGGGGTCTTCAGGGACTCAAACTAAACAACACAACTTGGCTGAGCTGGTCACTTATCCTGTTATCTCTTTCCAGCTTTTTAAAGTATCAAGTGATTTTCCTTCCTTTCCTACTGCATTAACTTAATTAGCTTAATAACTAAGTTCACAGGTACTGGAACATGGCATGGCCACTCAAACTGAAGTAAGACGTGGTCATGTTTTTTGAAATTAGCTCTTAAGGCTGATAACTATCTCTGCTTTCACTGAAACACAAAATTCATTATTCAAAGTGAGGATTCAGCAAGCTTCAGCTAAAGCATCAGGCTCCACGATGTTTCACAGGAGACAATGAAGAAAGTTGATGTAACATGGGCCAAAGACTCGAATTTTAAAAATCAAGGCAGGAACCGAACTTGGGCTTTAAATAGCAAATCAGAATACCAGATCAAGTGCTCACAGGAACACAATTTAATGAATAGGCTTCTGAAATCAATATTAGCTAGAGGCTTTTTTTAATGTATTTTGCTCCACTTCTAGTTACACCGCAGGCCTTAAAAAAAGCCACAGATGTATTTCTTCCACTAACTAAATCCGTATCATAAAATCAACAGTGCAGTATCGGACACTTGAGACAGAAGCTGATTTAATCACACTATTTTGACATACAGTACTCATCCCTACCTTGTGCAGTTTTTCAGTTCTCAGCCTGACAGAAAAATGTACCTCACTCTAGAGCCAACCTGCCTCCAACTGCAGACTGAGATCCAAATCCAAGATCATTTAAGCCATCAGCTAGGAGTTCCCACATCCTCCTGAGAGTTAAATCTTGCAGAGAGATCTACAGGCACTTATAATCACTTTGCAGCACCAGCTAAGGGTTTTGGAGATCCTATCCAGCAATCAGAAGATGGAGATCATGTTTCAACCTGTTCCATGCTGGCCTCATTGCCTTTCTGTAGTCACGGCTGATGCAACTTTTTATACCATTTTCAACAGTTGAAGTCTTCTGACATTTTCAGAGTTCATTCCTCAGTGTTTGCTGAACAGCAATCATCCAAGGTCCTCTTGAACTGTGTAGCAGAACTTCCTATCTATACAGACTCAAGAGATGAAATGGCATACCCAACAACTCAAACAATGCTGTCAGATCTGCTATAGTCTGGGTATAAACCAGAAGTGACTCTTACAAAAAGACCCCACACCAACATTTCCCTCTCATCTATACTGGGAGGACCCCTGAAAAAGGTCTCCTTTACCCCCATGCTCTGCAGGCGGGAAGATTACAAGATCTTCTTTATTATTTTTAAACAGACTCTCATTCAACCAAGTGATATAAGGATACTCTGAAATACTTCAACATTATCATGTCATCATCAATAACTGCAAGCAAAAGGCTTCACACAGATACATGGAAGCAAACCTAGAGAGATGACAGCAGCAGTCTGAGATGCAAGAATAGCCAAGCTACAAGTCAGAGAAACAAAAAACCATGTTCAAAACCCCCCCCAAATTACTAACTTCTGTCCATCAGAAATTCATACATAACTGTACTCAAGTCTCAAGCCATTTTGTTCTCACAGAAGCATGCATTTCATTCTTGAAAGGAAGTAGCTACATCATGCTCAAGAAATGGTCCAAGAATAAACAACTTTATTATACAAGAAAATACCTAAAGTTGGGGACTTACTGATGCCAGGTGGCACAGATTATGGAAGAGCTGAAACAAGGTTACTTTTTCAAAGCAGCCACCCTCTTACCAACATCTTACAAGTACCAATAATCCTTTGGCTGAGGTCAGCTCTTACTAGCCACTGAATTTGCTTAAATTAAGTTTTGCCATTAAAAAAACAGGACACTTCACTGCTTTAAATTTCACATTGACACTGCAATGCTAGGTGCTTGAAGTTACTAGGTCATTCAAGTTTGTTTTGTTTCACACACATCAATTTTATCCAGGAGGAGACTGATCAAAGTTGAGAATGACCTTCTGTACTAGAGAGCCCTGCAAATAACGTTACTGTTCTTCAGAGGATTAAGAAATTAAGCAAGTACAGGTGAGCAAATCTGGAGTGCTTCAGCTGAAATCAGTGGTATCAAACACCAAACCAGACCCAGGAAGAGGACACAGAAGTTTCCTTTATCTCCAGAGGTGAGACATAGCCGTTCTTCAGCCTGAGGCCCAGAATGGATCAAGAATTACACTTTCAATTAATATTATTAATTTTTTTTTATTAGGTTTCTTATGGAAAGTTACAATGCAGACTGACAGATATGTGATACCTTTAAGTGTGTGCAAAAAAACTTGTTTAGCAGCTACCCATACATCTACTAACAGAAAACCTTGGAAGAGCAAGAACCAGTGATGAGCACCGACCTGTAACTCCAGCTTTCATAAACACACATGAATTCACCAGAACCTCTGAAAGACAAGATCCTGTTACTCCTAATTATGCTGTTCCTCATTAATTAGTTGACCAGTGCACAGATGTAACCTTCTCCAAAATGTGACATCTCCAATGTGGGAGAAACTTTTGGAGTTTTGAGTAAAAAGAGTGAGTTAGAAAAGGATCAGGCACAGATGTAAAACACTTGTACAGAGAATGTACTCAACTTTGTGCCAAAGTAGATTTTCTGCCACAAATAGTCACCTTTGCCCTGTTCCCATCTTAGTCACTTTATGTAACAGGTTGTGAAAAGGACCATGTGTAAGGATCTCCTCTAGTGCCAAAGCACATGTAAGAGATGGAATATTTCACTAATTCTCAATATGAAGACTTCAGCAGTGGTTTCATAAAACAGACCAACATGCTTACAGCCGAGAGGATCCTTGGAGCCAGTCACAGCTGTCCTCAATTCACGTCTGCATTTACAGTAGAACTAACAGAGGTGGTCTTACCAGAACTGTGTAACACCATATACCTACTTTCTTTTGGCCTCCATTCTCACACAAGGTTGAGGGCAACTAGGCACTAGATTCAATAGATCTCTGACGCAGATTATCAAGGTGATTTCTTTACACAAAGACTTCCATCTCGTGAAAGGACAGTTTCTACCTCTCCGAAAAGCTTGCAGATGTGGAAAGAATAATGTTCACCACCTCAGCATTTCTTGGCCCCAGCAGTCCAAAAACACTGAGAAAAGGAACATCTCTGCACTATCTGTAATCCTCAGAACCTGAATAGTTAGGGTACTTGATAAGAACAGACAAAAAGAAAAAAATATCAACCAGCTACTCAGAAACTACAAAGAGATTCTCAAGAAATGAAACCATGGCTGGTATGACACACTTGCTGCATTTCTGCAGACAATTTTATACACTCTTCAAGACCAAATTTATACTACAGAAATTGTATACGATAATGAGGAGCTCTAGTTTATGCTGTCACTGGATCTCAGTGCTCTCTGTAAAGGTAAAACAAACACAGAAGTTCACTTCTGGTGCTACAGAGCCAAGATCCAGCATCTGAGCTGTGTGCTGATCTTTTGGGGGCTTAGGGAGGGGCACTGCAGCACAATGCTTCCTACAAAAGTCCGTTCGCAATCCATGCGTTACTGAAGATAGTGAAGAAACGACAAATTCACAGTTAAGATAGGACAGAGAACAGATAAAACAGGACTTTATCTCAGATATTCGGGTTTTGTTTCATCTCTCCCATGCATCCCTCATGTCTAGCCCAGAGTACTTATCTGGGTGCTCCTTTAAAAGTCCGTTCTCAAAAGTGGCTCCTGTGCATTGCAGTTTTAAATGTCAATAATTTTAATGTTGACTTAAAGTTGAATTTCTACTTCTAAAATACTTTGTTTTACAGTTCTCAGTACTGCATATAGCCTCACTGACCAATTAAAATATCTCATTAAACAGGAAGAAGAAAATGTTCCCACTGAGAAACTGTTTAAAAACTTTTGCACACATCAGTGCATAGCAAACAGAACACATTTCCAGCTAGTGAAATTACACCGTTTAACTAGTTAACAATACCTTGTAACTGAATAAGCCCACAAAATAGCATGCACGTGTAGTTACACACAACACTAATAGGTACAACCTGCGTGCACAGTTAAAAGAGACTATGTTATCTCATCACTTCTGTGTGGCTGCCAGTTCACTCTAGTATGTTCTTATTTTTATGTTTTACCTGTACACAGGATTTGCTTAATGTATGCTCTTAAGTTTTACAACATCCACTAAACAGTGAACAACTACTCAAAGAATTTTAAGTAGTAAATACAAAGGTAGCCTTTAATCAACATTGTCTCAGCCTCACTTTTCACTTTGGTAGAGGCAAACTAGCTCCACGAGCATCAGAATTAATGAAACCCAGTGATAAGGCATTCATCTTTAAAAACCTCACTGACTTTGGTGTCAAAATAAGTTCTAGATTAATTTTTTCCACAACTGAGACACTGATAAAATTCTCAGTTCTGAGTGAATTCTCTGAACGTCTCATGTCACAGCACTGCAGCTGGGAACCAAAAGATAGTTGAACAGATTGCAGAGATACTTTTACAAAGTACGCAGGAACTCAATTATCTCGGAAATTCAACCAAAGTTGACAGGTAGTACTCAGCCAACAGCACACAGACAGGATCTTCTGTGCCTGCTCAAACCTTAGGAAAATTTAGTGAAGAAAACAGCTGGAGTTAACTTGCTCAGTGTGCAAGTCTATTTTTAGAACAAGAATGTTTCTTCATCAACTAGACTGCTCACTACTACCCAAACAACTGCAATACATATCCAGTGTAATTATTATCCGACCTTTGTACTTAATGCCCCCAACTCTCAAAATGTCCAGCTTTCATTTTGTGGTAGATTCTCTCCTTGGGAAAACTAGACATCAAAGAATTAAATATTGTGATTACACATCACTGAAGAATAACCAACATCCCAGCCCTGCGTCAGGATTGGCAGAGTAACATTTTCCAGAAAAGCGAGAAAACCAACCTTTTTCAACATCTTGTTCTGTTTGTGGAAAAATTCTACTTTGATATCACCGCATACCGGCAAAGGTTGAGGGAATTCAAAGTACATATACTTGTCTTCACGTCTTGAGGGTCCTGAAGGGGAGGTGAATATCTTTACCTTTAGCTGGTACACCACAAACTGAGGATCTGCACGGCAAAACAGAGTGTCACTTCGCAAGAAATGCGTGAAGGTGTCAAAAAGCACAATATTAGTATCAAAATCACAATCATGAGCTATGTTATTTTAGAAGTTAAATAAATATTTATTAAAAGTTAAGCACCACAGGCCATGAAACTTTGCTGGATGTTACTGGAAACAACCTAAAAAATTTCTGTCCTTTGGAGCAGTACTCTCAGGCAACCATTGGGTTCCTAGAAAGCTGCTGTTTCTTTTTAATATAATAAGACACAACTATATAAAGTGACAACTTCTTGATCTTTCCTTGCATATTGGCTCTCATCTCTATATTATATGGACATAACTAAGGGGTTTTATTCTCTGTCATTTCTTCTTCGAATTGCAGAGCAGGCAGTCACATCAGCATAAAGTGATTTCTGCTCTTACATAAAGAGAACTGTTATACAAACAAAAACAAGGACAAAATTTAACTTTTAATACACAAACCAACCAGCACCGACAGACTATACAGACACAGACCATAAGACTGTCCTGTAAATTACCATCATCAAAAAAAGTACCAGCCATGCAGTAACTTTCCAAATTAGATTTGCAGGGGTAATGGCTGAAATTAGGAGTCTTTTTTGGTGCAGTCTAAGCAGGTTTTCTTCGGAATTGCCAGATACCAGCATGAAAGCCAAGAAATCTTTGAATAAGTTTCATTAAACAAGTTACTTCTCTGCTGTGAGGGTGGTGAGGCACTGCAACAGGTTTCCCAGAGGAGTTGTGGATGCCCTTTCCTGAAGTGTTCAAGGCCATGCTGGGTGGTGCTTTGAGCAACCTGGTGTAGTGGAAGGTGTCCCTGTCTATGGCCAGAGGGGTTGGAACTAGATCTACAAGGTCTCTTCCAACCCAAATCATTCTATAATTCTATGATGATTCTATGAAGTCTTTCTGCATTTGCTCCTGACTTCTCTGTTGGTATCAGACACAGACTGCTCTCTAGACAATACACACTGACAATACACACTGCACGACACCCTGCTGTGTAATGCATAGCCACCCTCAAACCAGCTCCACAGGGCTGTGGAACTCTTATTGAGCATACCCACAAGATCTTGCTGAATGGCCTAGATATAAAAGTGCTACTTATTTCCCTCCAGTCCTCAGAGCCGTGAAACCCTATCATCCCTTTATTTTGCCCAAGAGGCATGACTCACCTCAATCAGTGACTTCAAAACAGAAGGAAGATTACAAGGAAGTCAGATATAAAGTTATCATGTGTTGGTAAAATTACTACCATCACAGTACATAACACAACTAAAGAAACAACACAGACATTTAACATTCTGAAAAATCCACAGAAACATCGCAGTACACAAAGATGCTGAAGTTGATAGTTACTCTGTCTTCTGAGGTGCTTAGCAAATCTCCTCTTTATCCGAACATCCTACTGTGAAAATAGCATGCTAACAGTCTGGTATGGACAAACAAGTTAATGCTCACACGAGCAGTTCATATTTGAAGTTTGATTTCGCAAGTATAAAACAGTTCATCCAAAACGCTAAATAAGGGGTAACTGCAGAAATCTGTAACCTCCACACCTCTACCCTAGAAGCAGAAGATTTTGGCAGAGGCTCCTCCCCCTGTTAACACAGCTAGCCTGACAAGTTGCTTGTTTCTTATGTGCATTACAGGTACTGTCTTACAACAATATCAATAGTGCAATCCTAATCAATGCCACAGGAGGCACTGGAATTCATTCCACATTGCAGTAATGCCCACAGCAAAACCATTAGAAAGACTTTTTCCACTAACAAAACATAAACAAACAACACTAGGCAGTTACTGCCCTGTAATGCAGCACACAGAAGGACAGAAGTGAATTCATATTTATACTTCAGAGTTTCAAGGAATCTGCTGTTCCTTACTTAACACACTGTGTCTCAGCAAACCAGAATAATCATTTGCAGGTGTATTAATATTTTGTACATCTCTATATAAAGAGAAGTTTATTATAGAGTTAATTAGGTATTTACCCAGTTGAACAGATTTTTACTTTTTTTTTAAATCATGGGAGGAAAATGTTGCTGCATTTGAAGCCAGCATGCCATTAAGCAAATGTTTCTCAGCAATTCATGCTTCCCAGGAGTTGCTATATTAAAAAAAAAAGTCTTTCTATAAATGTAAGGAGCAAATATCCATATATATATGTATGACATCACTTATCTTCAAACCATTAAATACTTCCCAATTTAAAACTGTAGTGAAACAATCATACAAGTCCTTCACAGACCTCAAGTTGCCACATCTGGGAAGATGCTAGCAGACAGACCACACTAACCCAGCAAATTTTTGGAACATGAAGTATTCAAGTGTGATCTTCTCCTCCATCAAGATGTGCAGCTCTTTGTGTTACTTAACAGAATGGTAACCATCACATAACCAAACCAAGTTCAAAGGCTGATGCGTTTCCCTACAAGAGCTAATGGAGGTTAACGGGGTGCTGGGTACTTACTGCAAGTTCCGCTGCTGAACATGGGAATTGTTTCAAACATCATCTTGTGAAACAGCAGTGCCACTGGTCTGTAATCCAGGTGATTCTTTAACAGGTAGCTATAGTAGTACACATAGCGTCTCTGACTGGGAATTGTCACTCCCTAAACAGAGGGAAAACAAGTGTCTAAAACCACGAAGACCATTTATTAGCATCACTAACAGAGCTCTTGCCCATTGCCTCACAATATAACCAAAGGCAAACAAACCACAAATGAGAAGGCAGCCAAAGCACCTGGAATACACCTCTGTGATTTATGCTGAGTATTACTCTGCAGCTGCTACGCTGGAGACTGGCACAGACTAAAGCATCTCAGCTGGTTAAGCCTAGAAAGCAGAGGAGTGCTGCACTACTTTCTAAACTGCACAGAAACCCATCCATGTGGGTTTTTAGTACAGTAACTCATGATGACCTTTCGTGATTTCTTCATTAGGGACCATCCTGGGCACCTTAAGGATTAGCAAAGACGTAATCCACCTCCAAACCGTTCCCAAAGACAGCCTCTGTATGCAATCCCCTTTTCCCTAGACACGTGTCCATATCTCTTGTACTCGTTCTGCAGAGTGTTTAAGAGGAAGCTCTTCGTACACATTATCTAACACCAGGCAATTAATTTACCAATCAGCCCCCAGCACAGAACAAGCAAGACACTGGTTTTCCAGTTAGTTTAGTATGTATCTCAAAACATCCATCTCCAGCAATGAGGCAAAGAATGCAGGTTTTTCCACATCTTTTAAAACCAAACTTCTGAGACACCCTAAGGGTCATGTAAAAGATGGTTTCATGCTGCTGCTTTTTTTACAGTGGGGAGTGTCAGATGTTAAGCAGGAGGCGCCTTGAACACACTCTAGTTTTTAAGCACCAATACACCAATTACATTGACAGCAATTTAAGTCAAAAGATTCTAATTTTGTTTGCTAATATCACTGTACTCAAGACTAATGCTACCTTCTATTATGAAATGCCCTTCTGAAATGTTTTCACAAAAAACAAAAGTGGAAAGTTTCATAAATATAGGCCCAATAGCCCAAGCTGTTAAATTAAGGACTTCTCAGCTGAATTACAACTCTGAAGTAAACATTTGCTTTGAGAACACATAACCAAAGAATGTTTTTATCATTGATTTTAAATCAGCTTAAACTTCAGGTAAGCGAATAGCTGTAAAGCTCTCATAGCTAATATTTTCAAGCAAAATTGATAGGTGAAAAATAATTTCATTTTCTAGAAAATGCATTACACAGTTTATAACAACCCATAGCATATAATTGCATCAGTAAGTAAATTTTCATATTAAAATTAAATGTGAAATTGCAATAAGTTGGAGATAAACAAAAGGTGTTCACACATGAGTCTACGAGCAATTCAGTCAAAAAACCTAGGACGCAGTATTTCTACGAATTGTTAGTTCTAATACCTGTATCACCTTACAACAGCCATAAGCTAAGAGTGGCCAGAGTACTTTTAATTTAGTAAGCATCTATTCTGCACACATGAAAATATTCACTTCCTGTCATTATTTTAAAAAATGTTGATAATTATGTCTCTTTACCACTTCAGCTGTTTCTAAATTACACAAAAGACTTTTCCCTAGAGCACTTCTACAATGACCTTCTTAAGCAGCCTTCTACACTGACCATGTTTTTGGCTCAGATGTCATCTCAGCAGTTATCAGACCCACTTCTTAAGGGAGCTTTAAAGTTTGCTTTCCCGTGATCTGAGCTTCGTGACTGAGAAAATCTTAACCTCAGAGCAAACCATCAGTAATTTGCCAATGCTGCCAGTCAGAAGAAAAACATGCAGGTACGGAAAACACATACTTCTTTGCTAATAGCTTCTTCATGCCATAAAGGATGTGCCTCATGGAGAAACCCCAGCACACCTTATCAGAACAACCAGGGCTGGGACCAGAATGAAGGGAACAGAGTCACTTTTGTGGCTATATAAAGTGATAATTGATCTCAAAGCAAAATCACTTCTCAGCCAAACAGGCACTTTTATCCCTCCCAGCCAGAGATTTTTACTCCCCAGAGACACAGCCTTTACCCTGACATCCTAAGAACCAGCCATACTGAAGTGGAACTGAAAGTTCTCCATTTTCCAAAGGTCTGATTTCAAAGCAGAACACTTTCACAACAAACTAATGTTCCAAGAGGTGCAATCTACCCCCACTTTCACTCAAGAACAATAAAGAACCGGGCAGCAGTTTAAATACTTTCTCCTTGAGAAGCTTGTATTTCTCATCTATCACTGTCATAATTTTTAAAATGGGCATTAGATAAGCTTCTCTAGTCCCTATGCCAGAGCTTCATAGGGCACTGCTGAGCTGTGTAGACATCACAAAAATTGTCAGGTGCTGCTCCTGGTTCTCCCCTCAATGTAGCACAGGCAGTACTATGCAGAACAAATATTTCTGGAAGTGATATTCCCCCATTCACTTCAATAATGTGCCCTCCTGTGAGAGTAAAGCTAAAGCTGCAGCCTCAGACTAGGCTTATGGCATCAGATTTAGCAAAGCTTGTCACCCAAGTACGTCGAGCAAACAGGCATCTCAACTGATCAGCTCTGACATACCAGACACTGGATATCTACCCTGCTCAAAGTCATTCTGAGAAATCCTTGAACAAAATAATTGGCTTCCACTTCCTGTTCAGTTACACCACTATGAGGAGCCATTCCTAAAAATCTAACAGTATGACAGTCACAGAACACTCCTGAATAGATGATCTCCAGCTCAAGCAATTGAATAGTTGTTCCCAGCTGTCACCTATCTGTTGAGTAGACTATGTTTCCTTCCAAGTCTCATCCTCACCATAAAACCCTTAAAAGCAGAAGCAGGAATAAATAAAAACCTTCTCCAGCTATAGAAAGGTAAGTTGTCAGTCTTCATCATCACAGTAGTATTTCAGTGTCCATCTTAAGAAAAAAATCAGGGGATAAGCTAACCATTCCAAACAACAGAAGCAGCAGCTTTTTTAGAAGACTTTTTTCAGGATTTACTTCTCCCCCAGCTCTGAAAACAGGCTGGACAACTACAGTTCTTTATCCAATTTCAGAAAACAGCTTGTCTCCCTTGCTTCAAAGAGAAAGTTCCCACCACTATGATGAGCTACAGAAGTCAAAAGAGGCAGCTTACACATAAAAATGATGACCAACACTTAGTTTTTGGTCACAGTCAGACTTTTAGACTCAGTTCTGCTATGTCTTATTCCCCACTATCCTTCCCAGGATGCCAGCACGTGAACAGAGTATCTAGCAACTGTCAGCCTCATCTACAACAACTCTCACTTAAAGATGCAAAGGCCTCCATGAAGCTTATTCTTTCGGCAGGCACTTGGGAAAAACTTGCTACAGAAGTACTCGAGGTCGTTCTCTTGACCAATTAGTCATACTTCCACTCACAACTGGACTCACACTTCCTGCCGGCATGGACTAAAGCCTCTTGAGAATCACTCTGGCATGCATGTTAATGGCAACAGCAATTTTAGCTATACTATGCTGAGCAGCTACATACAAAGTGTGTACCTTGTGCTTGCTTTAAATGAAAAAAACTTGGTACCTAATTAAAGCCAGCTTTCCTTCATCACACGTGTTGGTCCAGCAACAACAACAAGAAAATAAGAGTACTTTCTTGTCCCTACGTGTAAACAGCTCTTTTGATACCTCATTTACTAGTTCATTTATTAGTTCATTTTACTGCTTTTAACAGTTCAGGAAGTCGGTTATATAAAGGTCTGGTGAAGTGCCAAATCAGAGAGCAGCACTTGACATATAACACTGAGATATGGACTACAGGGGAAGAAAAAGCTCCCAGAACCTGCACTGGAATACTTGTTTCTAAATACTACTTAAACGATTATGCAAGTCACATGCTGTCCACTGTCCCCATAAAGATAACCATGCTCAAGTGGAGTTGGAAGAAAAAAAAAAAGCAACTCTTCCAGTAGAGACATCAAAACCAAAACAAAGTTGCTAGTTACAGACAATATTTACCATGAATCTAAACAAGGCTCTCACTATTCCCGTTTATTAAGTTCTCCATTACCTCAAACACGCCAGAGGTAGCACTAGGGCAGTGATGACTCACCTACCCTCAACCTTAGTGATAACTAACCTACCCTCAACACACTAACATGCAGAAATGCTACTCTCTTTTTACAAAAGAGAAAGTAAGGTACAGCATGCTTCACTGTGTAATTAAGTTTTGTATTTTTCATGATGTTTTATCTGACTCTTTTGACAATCTTTATCAGCAGGAGCAATCTACACTCTTTGTTCATCACACAGCTCACTCGTATTCGCTATCACGCACTCTTACCAAAAGCCACGAAGTTTTGATGGGAAACCTGGACACTGTCTCCATTCTAGTATTACATCACAACTATCTTCGCAGCAGTACATGGAATAACAGCTCCATCTTGTAAAGAGAGCAAACTAAGAAGTCATTTGCCCCTTCCAATGAATTAACAGCCAAATTCTAAAATTCCTTATGTGACACTTCTGCTCCCAAGAGCCTTCAAACATGAAGCTCTGCTTATTGGAGGTCTATACACTGTGAAATTAATACTTCATGCAAATATTACAGGAACACAGAGAGGTCTATACTTGAGTAGGCTGAAACTGGCCTGCCAGGATGACCCCCCTGGGCTGCTCTACCTACACAAGGAAATAATGGAAGATGAACAGGGAAGCTTGCTGAAGTGACCTTGCAAGTCACACCTTATTGTATTTGGAGATTTCAAATAAGGAGGTTAAATTCCCATTAATGTAGCATAACCTATGCCAGAAAGGTCCAACATACAGCTACTGCCTAAGCCTGTCTGTACCACTAACGAGGTCTTAACAGAAAGCACTTGTAGCCACAATCATCATTTCTCTGAAATGAGATCCTCCCATTTCTCTCCAGCAGTACAAGAAACTAAATGGTAGCACCTCATGAAGTAGGCTCTGAGGCAGGCAATGTCTGGGCTTAAGTACCCTTTTATTGAAAAGCGGCATCCAACAACAGGCTCTTCCAGTACACTCTTCCAATAGGGATATTCAACTGTAACACGCACTGTAATGACTACACATCTCCAAACACCATCACAGAAGTTAAAAGAACCTGAGGAGATGAACAACTCATCCATTCAGGCAAAACAAGCTAGAATAATCCTCTTATTTGGGCTGAAAGTGCTGAATGAGAAAGTTCACTCATCAACTGCCCATTTGATGCAACGCACAGCAGAATGCTATTTAAAATAAACTGTACAGATCTTCTTGAACAGGAGATGGAAAAAACAGACTGTTTTAGTGTTGTGACTATTTGCTACTGCTGCTTAGGAAAGCTTTTTCATTCAGAACGGCACTGATCCAATAATGTTAAAGTTAAATCAAACCAGTTATCACAACTGATAGAAGCGTTTCTTAAAGTCCTTGACTATTCAAATTGACCTCAAGCAGGAAAAGCATAAAGATACAGGTGGGAGAACAGAAAAACAGAAAATAGCTCACCTTCTTGTCTCTGGTCCTTACTTCCCCATAGAAATCTAGGGCTTCTTGAGCCTTTAAAAACTTGCCTCGATGCAACAAATATGCACATATCATTACACCAGTTCGTCCCTTTCCAGCTTTACAGTGGATTGCTGCAACATGATTGTCATCTTCACTTAGCCATTGGTCAAGATCCTCACAAAAAGGTTTGATAAGCTCTAGCTGTGGTGGGTTATGGTCTTCAAAAGGGTACTGTGCAACTGCAATGAGAAGTAGTAGTTTATCAAAATCTCAGAAGGAAATTACAGCAAGCTCAACTAGACAGGTCAACTTTGTGACAAGCATGCAAAAAATTAACTTTCTAAATAAACCCTCATCTTAAATATAGATATGTAATTTTTTTTTATTCCAATATTATTCAGCAATGTACTGCATATTATATGCATTGCAGACATTTCTCTAGTAATAGATAAGCAAGCATCCTGTTACATGAAAAGACTATTTCACATCGCTACTGAAATGAGTGACACAGACTCGGTATCTTACATCACGAATTTTCTAGAACTTAAGAGTGCAGTGGCACAAAGAACAACCTTGTGAAAACCCATTACTCCAGCAATAATTAGACTACCTGCCAAGAGAAAATAGGGCCACAACTCAAACACTGATCAGACAATACGAATTTTGCTGAAAAACTCTGAGCACAGTTGGGTTTATGTTGGGAACAAACTCTCAGGATTTGCTCAGAGGGGTTTTAAAACAAAAACCTGCAATTGCCATACTAAAAAAACAGTAACTAAAAAAGAAATCTCATGTAAGGCACTTTCGATACTTATCGGTTTTAAAGTCAAGCCACAAAATGAAGTTGTCCTTTTTCTTGTATGGATATATATGCACACACTTTTTCCATCTAGAGATGGAAAGAATTTCAAGCAAGCATGCAGGAAATGAAAGAAAACTCAAGAGCAAAAAATAAGCAACAAGCAAAGAAAAACACCCAAACCTCTAACACCTCAGATAAGCTGACAACGCCATGCTGACTGGCAGAATTACATAGGGCTGTACCAGTTTCATCAAGAGAACAGCACTTGATGAAGTGCACCCCCGTTCTTCATCGACAGACTTGGGATCTCACAAATACAAGTCTGGTTCATTTAAAAATTCTCAGCTAGAAACACCATTTCCTTTTCTGGTCTAAAAATGAATACATTTGTACAAGTGTTTGTATTCATTTTGTAAATACTACCCTCTTGTCACACATGCAAGGCTCCTTTTGATGAATCCCCAAGGACTTAAGGAGCAGAAGTGAGGGATGAAGTTATGGAACTGCTAAAGCACTGCAGCACAAGTCCAAAGCCTTTCGGAGGGATCTGCAAGGACAGTTTATTCACTCACGGTACAGACCGCCCACTTAATCTCCCAGGAGACCAAATAGGGAAGCCCAATAAAGTGAATAATCTTCGGTAAAGAAGCAACAAATGTTAACAAACATGAACACACACTAATAAATTCTTCCACAAGGAAGATCCAAAGACTTCCCAAATGTTTGGTTTATGTTAGCTTACAGAGATGTCCCTTTTTGCAGCAGATGAAAATGAAAGGAGCAATTTATTTAGAAACCCCTACAAAAAGCAGCTGTAAGAAGATACTGCACATTTGTCTGTATAACTTTGAGTCTATCTTAAGTACATCCAATGAGGTTCCCAAGAAAAGGGGAGACAAAGTAGTCCTGAAACAATAGCCTGAAAAATCCCAAGTAGTAACAGCATCCTGAAAATGCTCTCGAAGATTTGGGATCAAAGGCAAACCTTGCAGTGTTTTCTTCAAAGATGGCATGAGGAGTAGATGAAATGTGTGCCCTGTGATGGTGCAGAGGAATTAAGAGTCAGAAAGCAACCTTAAGAAATATTAAGCTACACAATCTTGAGCTTAGAAAGTGCAGGTCCTCCATAGATTTTTGGTTTGTAACAGTGGAGCACACAGCATGGAGAACAGTTCCGATTACTCTCTCCAAGCTCCTAGATGTTGCAAGATAAATGCCATAGCACATAAAGCATCGAAAAAAATAAAAAGGAAAGCCTGTGGCAAAGTAGAAAGCAATTTCCAGCATGGAAGTACTTCAGAAACTGCAAAAACCCTAGACAGAAGGCTAGTGTCCAAAGAAGATGAAGAGCTTTCAACTTTTGGTTTTGAATTGGATGCAAAAGCATCCAAGTTAACTACTGAACTACTACAGTGTTTCATGCCAAGTATACAAATGAGAAGTTCCTTTAGAAATTAATTAGCTTCCAAAGATTTTAAAGTAGAACTGGTTTTCCACTGCTAAGGGAAGTCCTGAGTCACCAATTTCATAATCTAAGGCAACTAATTTGGGGATGAAAAGAAACAAAATGCACCATGTAGCTCCCTAAAAGAGTGTTGTCTCATGCAGAGGAGCTGTGAAAAGTGCTGCCACAAACAACATTTTGGGCTGGAATTGACAGTGAAGGGATCTGAACAGCCCTGTAATAGAAAGCATAAATTAAAGCAAGCATATCTTCTGGACATAATATAAGCAGTGCTTTTCATTTAGGGCTTTTCTCATCTTACCCAAAGTACTGCTCAAGCACATCTTAAAATACTGTTTTTCTGGCTTAGGTGTATTGAGTGAGGTTTCAGGAAACTGTCATTCAACATTGCAAGAGAAAATCAGATGCGAAGATGAATTCAAAATGAAAATTTCAGTCCTTCTATATGCAGACATTAAAGCAGTCAAATAGATTTTGGTCATGTTCTACACATCCTCTTTACAACCAGAGGGATGGTTTAAAATAATAATAAAAATAGTAATACAAGTGGTTTAGCCCTTGCTATGAGGTAGTATTAGCCAGCAAGGCCAAAATTTATTCATCTCTTACAACTATATACGCACGAGTACTCCTTATCTACCCAGCCATTCTGAAGCACTGCATGAAGAAGAATGACAAGCTCTAATACTGTGCACAGAGATGTTCCTCTGCACAAAGAATAAAGGTAAATCTGTATTTATTTGTTATCTGGAGAGTTAATACTGACAAAAACAGGTACATCAGTTTCCACTGACCAAGGGTATGATCGAAAGGAGCCCCTAAAAGTTCCCCCACTCTTTCTCTGGTAGCTCTGCAAAGTGTCTAAGAACCAACCTGTATCTAAGAGGTATCTTTTTTTTTTAAAAAGCAACTGAAGGTTAGTACCAGATCTTCAAAACGTTGTTTTATATGAACAGTCACAGTGGCTTCAGTGTTCTCCATTTGTATTCTAAGTGATGCTTTTGCATAAAAACTAGACATCTCTAAGCTTCACATCTAAATTTTACAAGTAAGTTTGCACACTGAATTGAACAGAAATTTCTATATAACCTATTCTGCAAAAGTCTGATGTCATCCCTTGCGTCCAGATCTCCTACATCACTATTCATCAGCTCATCCTCTATACCTTCATCCAGAAACACTGATGTTTAAAGAGAACACCACACACTTGACAGTAAAAACGTACCTCTGCAGTTAAATTTGGCGGTGTCGTAATGTCTTTCAGCACATCTAAAAAAGAAAAATAGACAAAAGTTCAAGACTAGTTTCTGAGGCACTCCGAACATCTGTTCTGTTGGAACATACAGATCAGCATATGGAAAAATCATGTATACCCATCACCTTTAGTATTAAAAATACAGCTAGAGGTTATACACAGAAAAACTGTTGTGCTGCAGATGTATAAAGTTGCTCACTAGAATATCAGTTATTTTACTGAAAAACAATTACGCTATGGTAACTGTGGTCCATCAGAATGTTGTAGTTAGTGTGACTCAACGGAGACATTCACACAAGTAATGCGGTACACTATTAAACACTGTAGTATTAACAGCTCCAGCCACTCAAGCAGCTTTATGCTCCCACACAAACACATAGAGAGTAGATGGCTATGACCTTCATCCAGTTGACTGATACTCAAAACACATGTCAAGATACCTCAGCAACATCTGTGCTAGGGGTGAGGGGGATCACAAGGACATTTCAAAGACCCTGGGCTAATCCAACCTGAGCAAGCATTCTTCCTCCAATTACAGTACCACAACAAGGCCACCACAGGCAACTGAAAGCACCACTGAATATTATAATGGAGATCACTTGTATCAAGCAGAGATTATGATGCTAATCTTCAACTTTGCTTTTGTTCTTGAAATTAGGTTAACTCAAAAACACTAAAAGGCCAGTTAGCCAGTTTTCCCCTTACAGACCCTGGAAAACAGCACATTTCTGAAGACTGGAGTTGCATCAATGTCTATCTCATCATTCTAAGTGATCCACTCTAGACAGCTAGTAGCATAACAAACCACATTGTATTAGTCTTGCAGGATGACTTGCCTAGGGACAAACACCAGTAACCAGATATAAACAATCCAATCAGTAGGGCTCTAATACAGCCAAAACGGCATGCTGTAAGGGAACAAGCTAGATCAGATGTTGGAGATAAGGCAAAAGCATGCAAGAAGTGGATGCCGTCCATAACCTTCCTTGGAATTGCTCTCTGCAGGCAAAATGATGCGCCCCTACACGATGCAAGTGAAAACGCAGTTCAGAAAGGAAAACAAGAACAATCCTGCCTCAAAACAACAGGACTCCAGATTAAAACACAATGATTGGGAGTCATTTCAGTAGACAAAACACATGCAGCTCTTCTGTTCTGATTATAACCTGTACTCTTCATAGGGTTGAAATACCCACACCAGTTTCGGGACTGGTATGAACTTACCTTTCCCTAACAGGTATAACTGCAGCCTTTGAAGCAATATGGAGCTTATTTGACACTTTCAGAGATGCAAACTTTTAGGCTCCTACTTGTGTGACCTTTGTACATAACTGGAGCCTCACGTGTGCTGCACTGAGCTTTGTCCATGAGACTCATACGCCAGGGACAGAGGCAGGTCTGCTGGGGTTGCACGTGCACTTAGCGCTTCCCTTTCTCTGAATTCTAGAGCCTTCTCGACTCTAGCCTCTGCTAGGGAAAAGTCTGGCAGTTTTTACAGCTCTGACCACATTGCTGACACTTTCTCTGGGTCAGAAGTGATGCCGCTCAGGTTAAGCTGGCAGATGGGACTCAAAAAAACATTATCTGCAGTCAAGCCTTTGAGAAGAAAGTTTAGATGCAGTATGTGCACCCAAGATGGAGTCACCATGCTTGGAGAGGCCATCAGCTGTGCTGGGCAAAGCCCGTTACAAGCTAGTTGGCATCTGAACTTTGGAAGTTGAGCCTGCTAGGAAGCAAAGCAGTTAATACAAAGCAGCTTATCCAAGGAAGTATCCTTCTTCCTTTTAAAGAAACACCCAGTTCAAAGGGGTAGTAAGAGATGAAAGCATTCAAAATAAAAAAAAACATCCACATATGGGCAAAAAAGCCTTCAAATTCTGAAGTTTGAGAGAATATCAACTAGAATACCATAAGGGATAGAAAATAGTTTTGTTGATACCAAGGATAGAAACTGAGCACAGAACATACCCACGTCACTCTTTATGCCCTCTTATGGGAGCTGTACACAACATACGGCAAATGCATAGCTGTAGACACAGCCGTACAAAGTATACTTCCATTTCATTACACAAAACACATGTGTATCTGCAGTAGAGATCCCACAGACACACACGTCGTGAAATGCTTCTATTGCTTAGCATTTCAAATGCATTTAAAAAAAAAAAACAACAAAAACAAAAACAAAAACACTATTAGACCTGTAATACAGCCAGATCTGCGGAAACCTGAACATTTTTTGGATCAGTCGGGGGGAAGACCGCATTGGTGCAGTTCTTGTAATCCTCCTGATGATTAAACTGAGTTTAAAGCATCCCAGATCCCAAGTGCTGCCAGCCAGACACCTTCCTGATCATCTGATTATGATCAGTAGGATCATCATCCTATTGACAACAGGACTACAGGCTACCAGAAAGATGACAGCCTCTGCCAAAGCCCAACACCATGTATATAGAGGTACAGGAAGTATGCACATGAAAGCCACATTATTCATTACAGCTTCTTCCTTTAACTATCTGCCTGTGCAACAGTTAAAAGAAATATACTGTAGAAGATGAACATTATTACAATAGGGGAGGTAACAATTTGGCAGTACGTGAAGTTGAGATGGAAGTGGAAGAACATGTTAAAATAAAGAAGAATACTGAAGAAATAGCAAAGGGTTAAAGGAACACAGGAGAAAAAAAACCACCAAAACTAAATTGATTGCTCAAACATTCACTGGGAATTTAAAAGCCAAGATCGGAGGATGAGGCATAAATGACATCATTTAAGCATCAGTTCAGAAAAATCTCTCTAAATCCTTCTAAATAAAACTGGTCAATACATAGTTATCAACTTCATGCAACAGCTACCTTAAGGGAACTCAAACCCTATGACTGTGTTTGAAATGATTCTAAATACAATCACACAACTCCTCTGAACTCCCACCATCTCCTTTTAAACACAGGCCATAGATTGACTATCTACAAAGGATCAGCTTTACCTAAAGAGATGCTGTTCCCTGAAATACCTGAAAGCCGAAAGCTTCTCATCTCATGAGCAAACACTGCAACAATTCACCCAATGGCATTTATGTACTTAAGATGCGTGTAAATTTTGCATGCGTAAAGATTAAGAGATAACATGGCCTCTCTAGCCAGAGATACACAGTTTAAAAGCTACGCTTTCTAAGCTATAATAACTTGAATCTTCATTTGCAACTGATCCATGTTTTGGGGAGGAAGAAAACTCACACATTTTAAAAGGACATTTTCTCCTGCAAAAGTTTTCATCTGAGGATGAATATAGTAATTTTAGAAAGTTTCACTTGCGATCATTTTGAAATTAGCAACAAGAAAAATCGATGTGGAGGGTTCTTGCACTGAAAGTTAACATTTTATATAAAGGACTTGAAGACAAAAACTTTTGGCACACCTGGACAAGTTCTTTGCATAGTTGAAAATACAGGTATCAGCATCGTAAACATCAAAAACATTTGTCTCATCACATCTCTTCTCACCTAAACTTCAAAGTTGTTGCTGTGTAGGGCTGGGGATTGGTTTTTGCATTTTTCTAAAGTAATACGAGGTTGCTAGCATACAGCAAAGTGGAAGCTTTTCAAGCACCACCTCCCTGAAGACCTACTTGCTAAGATGCACAGAAGTCTTACTGAACTCTCACCTTCTGACAAAGCCTAGAAGTTAACACACAGCAACCTATTATTTGTACCTGTCACCTCTCGAACCAATTTGAAACAACAAACTCAGTATCAGGCAGCTCAGCAAACCCTGATCATGTCATACCATGGCCACACTTCACAGAAGCTGATAGCTGAACTCTGCCCCAAGAAGCAGGAAGAAATTAAGTTATATCTGTCCTGTTCTGCTTTTCTTCCCTAACCAAGCAGAAGATCTCAAAAGGCTTTGGGGGGGGGGGGTGTCTAGTAAACCACAGCAGTGGTTTCACAGGATACAGATCTCTAGAGCTGAGCTCCAGAAGACTTCAAAGGAAGATATCCAGAAAGTTATCTCTTTAGAGAGCTGCACCTACACACAGAGGCAGCTACCAGCTAGTTCAGGAAGCCCTGTCTTTTCTACCTGTAAGTGCCACCAAGGCAGCATTTATTAAAAGGCTAACCTTCTGGAGAAAATTATTTGTTCTACTGAACAATATGAAAGATGTCCAGTGAGTTTATTTTAACGCAGATTTTATTTACATATCTTTGTCTTCCCCATCCTAACCCAGACTCTACAGAAAAATTCAATAACCAGTATAGAATTTCTCAACTTCTGGTATCACTTTGCTCCAACATCAGGAAACAGAGTTGCTTCATGCATAATTCTCCAATCAATTTGAAGGTATATTTAAATAATTGTATTTAATGACAGATTACAATGTAATCTATTGCCTGGATTTCCATAGTACAATATTTTTTCCATTAATTGCACATATTTAGAAGCATATTCATTAAAAAAAAAGCTTTAACAGCTCAGGGAATCAATAAATCTTCAACTTGGATTTCTGGGAAAAAATGAGGTGTAGGAAAACCAAAACCTACTTTTCAACATCAGGTCACACCACCAAATCATTTATATAAATGAAATTAGCCTAAGGTAACATATAAAGATGATCAAGGAAAAACAACAACAACAACAACAACAATCCCTTCTGTAATAAGAACAGCTTTCTGCGTAACTAGATTTTCAGAGGAAAACATTGCACTTACAAAAGTGAGAAACCATCACATTACCAACTGCTGCAAAAACTTTTTTGAAGTAATAAACAGGGACAGTCAAGAAGAGTGAGGAAGCAAACAGAACCTGTGTACCAATACAGTTTGATTTAAAAAAAAAGAAAAAGGAAAAAACCAGAAAATATTAATTTGGCAATTTCTTAACTGCAGACACTAATACATTAACAGAAAGCCTGCTGTGAATTACTTTTCACTTTTTAATCACATGGTATAAGCTCCAGATGGGCTAGATGCCAAGTCATTTAAAAGCATTCAAGTAATACAAATATACACCAGCATTTCATTTAACCTCACTCAGCTCCACTAAATGAAATAACAGTGCTCTCAATCAGGCTTAATTGTTTTAAGAAATGTGCAAAACATCTCTAGCTCTGCTTCAGTACAACAACAAGCCACTTTCGCTTGTAAGCTATTTTTAGAACTCATTATTTTGGAAAATACATCTATAAGAGCATACTTACAGATTGTATATCTTGTAATGGTTTTTATGCTTTGAATCCAAAAACCTTAAATAGGAAAAAAAAAGGGCATGTATTAATATACTTTACAATAACAGTGACCTTAATTTGCAGCATCATTAAAGCACCATCCAGCATGCCAAGTCCCAGCTGGCCCTGCAGCGCCTCAAAGTCAAGGAGGCAGCATGTTGCAAACCTCACTCATACAAATAATCCAGCAGTATGAATAAGACTACTTACGCAATGGAGGAGACCAAGATCTGGCCTGCAAATGAAATATTTATTGTATGTACCAATGTGCACTGATTTCTAAGATACCTACACATCAATATATTAAGCTGAGGAAGGGTTGTTTATTTTTAAAGCAGAAAGCATTGATTACACAAGCTATAACACTTCCAATTTAATCATCTATGCAAAATATTTTGCCACAGTGGTGCTTCCAATGAAAAAAAGCATTTAAAATAACTTCCATATTCTGGTTACAACAGCCAGAATCATTTATTTCAAATGGCCATGATTTGCCACTGAAGTCTGAGGACAGGGCTCTATGATATTCTGGGTTCAGAAAGGAGTAGCAAGACCACTATACTTGATTTCCACACTCATTTCATTTTCATGCTCACTTTGTAACAAAAACTTCCCATACAAGCCTCGGAGAGCCAAACTGCAAACATGATTCATCAAAATTGCCATGATTACATATGATGTGTCACCTGGCAATGTTCAAGAAGAAATAACATACAAATGTTTACACTTAACATCATCAACAGCATGTATCTGCACATCAGCCAGAAGGAATTTAATTAGCCATGACAGAACATGCTGTTCAAATTGAAAAGAAATACTAGCTGCTAAAATCCTGGAAAGCTCAAGCAAAAACAAGCTCTGGTTATCAGTCATAATATTCCAGAAGAACCTAGATGAACTCTGTGGTTAAACTGATGCATTAAAATAAGAACAGATGTGAATGCTCCTTGCACAGCATGGAGTATGAGATTCCAATTTCATGGCAAAAATATTTCATGGCTCCCACTGGCGCCCCTGTTGGCAGACTTCGTCAGATTAAGGAAGATGGTGAACATGGCGATTTGTTTCAGGAGATGTCCCCACTTGTTTAAAACACACTGGAGAGCAAGGAGAGCTGACTCCACTTCTGCCAGTAATACCCACAAAGCTGAGTATAAGCTTTCATAAGAGTATTCTTCTAAGGACGAAATTCCATCCAAAACCTCTCAAAGCGTCAGTCACAGGAGACAGCCAGCAGTCCAGGTCGTACTTTTCATACAGTATTCGCATTAAATTTGTCAGGATACCAGCTATTCAGAAAAATCCCACTGGCGTATCCTGGCTCAATACCAATTGCTCCAGAGCTCAAACACACTGAATTTCTGCATTAAAAGCTCTT
Organism: Opisthocomus hoazin; assembly: GCF_030867145.1. NCBI lineage: Eukaryota > Metazoa > Chordata > Aves > Opisthocomiformes > Opisthocomidae > Opisthocomus > Opisthocomus hoazin. Next base: position 58,175,801 of record NC_134419.1, on the reverse strand, counting down.
GGAGAAAAACTCCATAATAAAAAGACAACAGGAGCAGATGAGGACCTGCCGACTGCAACATGCAGAATGCAGCATGACCACATTATTTTGTGCATTATTCCCATTTTAAAACAGGAGCCAACAAACATAACACTACTTTAGCATCCAGTTCCTACAGCTACTTAATTTACATGTATCTGTATCTTAATTTGGTTGATTACATTTTTAGGTGATCAGTACTCCTTTTGATCACAGTGTTTATGGACAACTTAATAATTATATAGTCATTCCCTTTCAAAAGTCTAATTTACACATATCTACATACTTAACCAATAGAACGTATTTTCCTTCACACAGAAGCGACTGAAATTATTGCTGTGAATGGAAGAGGGCCTTCAAAGACTACTGCCTATTACTATTTATTTGGATTATTCCCATGTCATTTACTCCAAGTCCAGCCTTTGCCCCTATCCTACAATTTCCTAAGGTGGAGTTCCTCAGGGACCATGTATTTCACATAGCAGATGCAATGCCCACATCAACTTAATGAAAAGGTGGCTCTAACTGCTGGTAAAGAAAGATGGCTAGATAGTCTTGAGTTTGTGGGACAGCCCTCAACTGTCCCAAAAAGACAGCAAAAGCTTTTTCTTGTGTGCAAGCTGTGTGCAATGACATCATTAGAAAACACAACTTCACACCTCTGTTAACAATTCTAGCAAAGACATACACACTCTGCAATTGTATTTACGGATTGCTGTGCTGAACCTCACCGATATGACCACCTCTGGAAAAGCTACTTCTCGCTACCACGTGACATAACCAGGTCACTTCTGCAAGCCTTGTCAAATCCAGCCTCTGACATTTTCAGTACTATTTGTGGATAGCAAGCTTCATCACAACAGTTAAATATGCAAAAATGAACCCCCATCAAACTCATCTGAAGATAACTGCAGCTGCGCAGGGAAGTCACTGCCTCCAGACGACTGATTCTCAGTTGAGGGTTATGATTCCTCCCAGTGTGGGAGCTGCAGAGCTGTCTCAACTCATTTCAGTACAAACCTGGATGCAAACAGTTGCCACTGAAATTCAAGCAGTGCTAATTCTGCCTGCCAACAAAGATGAGAAACTTTGTGGCATCTCAAACCTTGGAGCAGCACCTTCTTGCCCAGACAGGTCACCTAACTTCAACGCATAACCATGCTCCTTACTGCATTATCCCCTCATCCCCAACATCAAGTCTCTTGGAGAGCTACTGAACTTATGACCTCAAATAACCAAGATCTCAAAAGCATCATACACGACTTAAACAAATTAGAACTTAAGATCTAAAAACACTAACACTTGGCAGCTTCTGCCAAGTATTTAGTTTTTAATGCAAGCTCTCACACTGCATTCTGCAGTGTCAACTAAACAAATTACACCGATGCTCCTATAACATTAAGTACATGTTCCACAGCTGTATCCAGCCGTTCAGAATAGATAACTTTATTTGATATTAAAAATGACAGCCTGTGGGTTTTTTTTCACAAAATGTGCTATAAAGCACCACCAGCAATAACGAATTTTAGCCGATTTTTCTCCTTGTCCATAATTCTCGAACACAGCCAGATGTAAAAGGCTTTATCTAAAGTCACCTGTATTTACTACTTTAAATCAAAATTAACTTATCAAGCACTTCATCTATTAATCGAAGAAAGAATATGGGCAAGCACATTCTGAAATGCCATCAGCTATCTGAGGAAACTCTCAACACTGAACAGAGGCATGCACTGACATCTTTCTAAAAGCAAAGAACCTCCTTTTACTCCAACACAATTTACTGAAGTCAGTTTTTCATACTAAAAAGCACATTACACGAATTTGAGACCAACCTAGAACAGCAGCCTGGCTTAAAATTCTTGAAAATATCATTTTTGCTGTTTCCAACATTTTTCAGGAGAGCTAACCCGGCAACATCTACAAGATGTAAAAATCTTGCCACTTCTATGAGTCAGAGCACACATACTTTCCTTAGCAGAACATAAATGAATGTAGAAAAGGATACGTTTTACAAGAATAAGTTAAGGAAAAGAAAAAGCAAGCCTTACCTTACTACATCATCAATGTTGTTCCTGTATACTCCTTCAAGCCTCTCCGCAGGAAAACCCATAGCAATTATGTTTGGATAAATATCTGAATATGCAAGTTACGGAAACATTTGTAAAGCACATGAAATTTCTACAGTAACATTAAATGGACATGAATCAAATGGTTAACTGTATCAAAGCCAGAGCAACAACGCCGACCACCTCTCACAGCGAACAATTCAGCTCTAGATACATAATAATAAGGGATCTTTTAAAAAAAAAAGCTGCGAAAAAGGTGGTGGTGTGGGGGAATCAGGAGACTTCTGAAAACAGTACATTGATCATAGCCCCTGTAACAGAAAACTCCTTACCTATCAAACAGATAACTTATTACAAATCTATGCTATTAAGCAGCTGATGGTTAACACCCACGAGGAAGGCAATCCACCAGAAAAGCAGAGTCAAATAACCCACTATATCATACACAATCTCACTAGAATCACATAGATGCTACATACTGGTCTTTCTCTACACTTTGAGTGGTTTATTAAATCCAGTGGAAAACTATTAAAATAGTCATATGAATAAACTGCAAGATGTTCCAAATTAAAAACCCTGTTCGAGTCTACAGTGATGTCAAAATAGGTATACCACGCAAACCAGCAAAGCAAACAAAGCAGCACGTTTCAGGCATGCAAGCCCTGGAAAAGCTACATAAATACTAATGTTTTTACCACTTTCAACGATTGCTACACAACAAACCACAACTGCAGCTGCTAAGGAAACTCTGAATGCCTAAATGTAAGATATTGTAGTAGATGGGAACATACAGATCTGAAAAGGATTATCTCGTTTATTAAAAAACCGATTCCCCACTTCTGCAAAAATATTCTAGTTTCTTATTCTGAACTACCTACAATTCACTTGCCAAAAGCAACCTGAGATAAAAAACTTAGGAAAAGTACCTCTTAGCAAAAAAAACTAGCGCTAAGGAAAGGCCAAATAAGAAAATTGTAAGCTTACATCTAGAGCCGATACAGTAAAGAATTTACAACAAATTGCTAGAAAATTACTGGTATTTATTTTCCTGGTGGTGTAACGATATATGAATTTTATTTTTTTAAAACCGAACTCAAGAAAACAAAGTACTCCCAAGTTTTAAACATCATTAGAAATTACAACGCAGTGAAGATGCTTCACTGAAAAGCAAAGCAGAAATGAAACCAGCAGCTCAAAAACAGACCATACCCTACTGCGTTAACATACTCCTCCTCTAACTAATTATAGGAGGAGTAAGAACAAAGCATGGTTATGTTTGAAGTTGGCCCTGCTTTAAACAAGGGGCTGAAACAGGTGATTTCCACAGGTCCCCTTCTACCTAAATTATTCCACAACTGTAAGAATAATTTTTGGTTTTATAGTTAAAATACAACAAAGCTCCAAAGAGTAATCATCAGAATGGAAGACACTGCAACAGCTTCCATATTCCAGTTACTTGTACACAAAGAAAAGCCAGAAGTAGGATACAAACTACTTTATTCCATTCTTGCAGAATTCCCACAAGCTTAAGTACTCACAGGTAAGCAGCATGGACCAAGTTCTGCATTTACACAGTTAACTAGAAGACTGAAAAAAACCACTAAGAACTGAATACACAGAAAAAATATTTTCTACTCTCAAAAAAACAATTAGCATTTACTACATTGTAATCCAAATAGACATTGGTCTGCTTGGACTATTCAAAAGGTGATTTAAAATATGAAAGCTTTTGAGAAATCCAAATAAATATCTGTAGCTGCCTCAAATACAGACAGCGAAAACATTTCATGCCTGGTTTCCACTCTACTCTGTACTTGCCCAAATCCCCCCAAGAAAACTGGTCTTGAAAAAAAAATCACCCTTTAAGTTGCTTAACTTCCAGAGCTTGTGGTAACTTCAGATACTATCAAATCACATAAATTTCAAACTTTGAACTTCACTCTGAATGTATTTTACTCCGCAAGCAGTCCACACCTCTTAAATTAACAAAAGGCACTATATAATTAGCAATGTATTTACTACTTTATCAGTTACTACCTGCCATAAGCAAAAGAAACTGGTTACACATCATGTGCACCTGCACTATGCCTATTACCAGTGAATTACCTGACTTCCAGCTAGCACACCCATCACTCCCTCCTTGCTCCCGATTTTAACCTAATTTCTACCTACTGCCAGTTCTAGCATTTATACTCAAAAGCACCTCCTTTTGTGTCCTGCTCTGAGCAGGAGGCCTAAATTACCACAGCAAAATAATCCAGTATATTAGCCTGCTTTCCACAGCATTTTTCCATAGAAGACAAGCATTCATGCTAGCATCAGGGGTAAAAAAAATTCATTTTGACACACCACATCAAAACAAAACTCAGTTTCAACTATAGTATCACCCATGAGACAGATGCCCAAACTTCCCCAAATTGCCACATAACTTGTTCAAATTTCTATTCACAATCGTGAGCTCTACTACACGTTTTTCTCACACATTCAGCCCGTGCTTTATGTTCAGATGCTTTTCTTCTGCTGTTGCCTTCTCCTCTCCACGAGGCTAAGAAATGAGATGCTTTCCAGGATTCCCAGCTGGTGCAAGATGGAAGCGAAGTAGACAGACACACCAAGCGAAGGCAACAGAACATCATCTTAACAGCAGAGTTTCCAGTTTGCAGGCTCACAGACTTGTCCAAACACCAAAGCCTGAAAACATGCAGGAAGAGAGAGATAAAAATTTCCAAAATAACCGGGGCAGTCTCAAGCTTTTGGAAAGCGTGATCCCCTCTCGGCTCTCACATCTCATGTGATCCCTCTCCCCTCCCTCGCTCCTCAAGGGCGATGCCCAAGCAGTACACACAGCTGGCATGCATTTCTTCTTTTAAATAGGAGCAAGCCAGCAGAACTGAATGCGTAAGCTTAACCATGCATTGTTACAGGTGTATTCTTAAACCAGATCTGATATTGCAAACGACATTCCACAATACAACAGTAAGTAAAGAAAATGGAAGAAGACTTTAAATGGGGGCAGGGAGGGAATAGTATGAATCAATTTCCTGATCCAGATTGAACAAAAGTGTCGTATGCTCTGGAGTTTTGCAACCTGACAGCACAAAAACTGAAGTGTTGCTGAAAAACAAACATCCAACAGTGAGCTGGGGAAGTGGGGGGCGAAGGCTGTTTTTAGAAAACATTATTGTTTTTTTAAACAGGCAAGCCAACTTCTCCCTCACCTAAATATAAGCATCCTGAAGTACCTTACTCATTATCCTGAAGTATTACACTGGAATGCAATTCACACACACCACTGCTGACTCATTCTGCCTGCAACAGATCTGGTGTTAAAGGACACAGGCCACAGTGAGAAAATGACACCCTTCCAGGGCACGCGCGCGAGGTTGCAGGCTTCAACTGCACTGAATGAAAGCAAGCGGCAACTATGACAAATACATTTGTATTGCTGGTGAAGATCATTTTGTGGCTTTTTAGTACATGCTTCTGACAAGCATGCTGAAGAAGCATGTTGCTTTGAAACTCTTTCGCAGGTTCAAGCAACTGAAAAATGCCTTTTGCTTTAAGGAGCAATGTAAGATGGAAGAACAGAATGGAAGTGCTTTGCTGTTTGAACAGATGACCTAAGACTCTCAGCAGAAACAGCAGTTTCACCACTTAATTGAAAAAGCTGCCATAAAAAGCAAGCTCTTCCACCCTTTCCTCTCCAGCCAAAAGATGTCCCAATATCTGCAGCAACTGAACGGGATGGTTGTCACTGCATCAGTATTACCTTGCTTTTTTACTGATGCTGGGGAACAAAACGCTCCTTCTCAGGGACAGCTTGTCATCAGTGCATGGAAGGTTGTGGAGCCAAGTCAGTTACAGGAGCAACCGACCACTAAGCATCATCTTCAGCAAGTTCTTCTATCACCAGCCATGCTCAACAGTTCAGAGACACTGCTTTTCACACCTCAGTTAATTTAACATTGATTTCCAAACCTGAAATTAAGATATTTGCTACTAAGACAAGATATCTCACAAGGGAGCTTGGAAGCTGGGCGTACATTCAAAGCAACAATTCTGAGTCATTATGAAATGGGTAATGATACTAATAATTTTAGAAATCTGGAAGAACTGATGATTTAAAACATGCAACAAGTTCATTATCAATTCCATGCTTTTTTTTTCTAGACAGGCAAATGAAAATGGAAAAGCCTCAGCTATTTATTGAGGCAGTTCTATAACAAATGCAAAGCAAAGTTGACCAAACAGCTGTAACTACTAAAATTTGGACTTTATAAAAAACATAAAATAAACCCTGCCACCTTTTTCCGAAGTAGCTCTTTCCTAAGAAACTCATTCCCAAAAATGGTTTCAACAGTTTTTAAAGCACTCTTTCCTTTCTCCATCTTGCAAACTTGGAGGCTGGCATTTTAGTTAGCGATAAAAAAAAAAAACAACACGAGACAGACGCACAAAACACAACATCAAAACACTAAAACACCGTCTTCTACTCAAATTCATACTTACTACTAACTACAAAACTTCATCTCTCAAATGAACAATGATGACACTACACTATACCAAAGGAACCTTAAAATGAAAGCACCCAATAATTTCCTAAGTTACCAAATGCCACAATGAAAAAATTATGCTTCATCAGTATTGAACACATACCAAAGCAAATAATCCATACGCCACTTCAGAAATGTTTTGCTGTAATGCTGTTCACAGATTTAACAAAACACTGTTCTTAGAGCCTGAAATCATTCCCACATGCTAAAGATGATAGTCTTTCCAGTTGCTAAGAGAAAAATCCTGTATCATTATGCAAATCAGCAATTATAATTGCTTTCAAAAACAGCTGTCTATATATTCACATTACGCCAAGATCAAATTAAAGAATATGCAGTATACACTTTAAATTTTACATACATGTAGATATAAAAGAAAATTACTTGTGTTGGTCCTATAACTGATTCTGCTCACAAATTCAACCTTCATCCTAATAATGGAAGGGGGCCAAAAAGCATATCAAAATATTTACCAATTCTTAAGTTCTTAAACATCCACAAGAAAGTTGCAAAAATAGACAGCTATAGCCCTTCCTGCAATGATCAACATTTTAAATTAGTATCTAGAACTTGAGTCATTAGAATTTCTAAGTAATTTTATGAAGCCCTATTTCAAAGTGTTTAACCTCTTATCCTTTCTCTGCTCATGAAGACAGCCATAACAGAAGAACAGAAAGCAAATGACCTAATCTTCCTACTTTATAAGCATGCTAAAGCATGCAGCGCTTAAGAATTTACATACAGCTTTACTTTTTGAACCCAACATTGATGAACAGATTTTAAATCAAAATGCAAATAAAAAACAACCCTACAACTATTAGCCCTTCACATTCAAAGGCTTCAGGAAGATCCACCAGGCATTTAACGTCATCTTTCTTTAAAAGGGAAATTTAAAACAAGCTGAGTGTTCCTGAAGCTATGAATGATGGTCACTGTTCAAGTCACGCTTTTGTTCAAGTCATGCTTTTGAGCTAAAAAACCTACTGCAAAACCTGAACCTTACACCTCCAAATAAAAGGACAACGGTCCATTTTTCCTGAGCCTCAGTTTTCAGCTTCCAAACATGTATCTTATTTAACAAAGAGCAGATTTAAACTGGTGCATCTATGGCCTGAAAAAAAGCGTCACAACTGTCAGGAGTGCAAATTTTCACTTCCAGTTCAGGCAAGCAAGGCATGTGCTTGCTTTAATCCACTCCTGAACAGCCCACTCCTCATTCACACGCAAGCTGCTGTCAGTTTTGCTCCACTATGCATCACCCATCACCCTCCTGGCTGCAAAGAGCTGCAGTGCCGAGGAAACCAGCCTCTAGCATGGGGTGGCCAAGCTGTCAAATGCTAAGTCCCATGTGATAGCGACACGAAAGAGCAGAGTAACAATGTGACTTTTAAGTCTCTGAAAGTTGCTTTGTTGTCTCAATTCGTCTGCGATTTTCAGGAACTCTGACTTCAGTAACTATGCAACATGGTCTAGCAATGCATCTGGCCCTACCAGCTATGAAATGTTAGCGTGCTAACCTCAAGCCCTTTAACTCCAGCTTAAACAAGAAAAAAAGAACTGTTTTTGCTGTTTAACAGCTTGACAGCCTGAAGCTACAGGGGAAGTGTTACGAGAAGTGTCCACAGTCCATCCTCAAACAGATTTAAGAGTCCTGACAAACGGCCAAGCTCTTATTAGAGCCATTTTCTTGACAGTATCCCTACAAAAAAAAAAAAGACATAGGAAAACATACCCAGCCAAATCTAGATGTTTCCTAGCATATATACTATTTAGCTTGTACACAGGAACACTTCTTTTTTTTTAATAGGCAGCATTTCCATTAGCCAGCATGAAATGCAAAATAAGTTTACTATTTTTCTATGAGTCTGGATAATCAGGAAGTATGGAGGAAACGAACAAGAAGAAAGTTCTTCAGAGCAAACGAGGATTCCCTGTAGCCAGCTAGCTGCACTTGCCAACTCTTACCATCTGTGCCTTAAAGAACACGAAAGACGACCAATTCAGATGTGGCTGACAGGAACATTCTATGATTTGGAAGAAATGCATTTAACCCCTTAATGCTCAATATTTCAGCTCTTTTTTTTTCCCTTCTTTTTTCTCTTTTTGTTTTTCAATCTTTCAGCTTTTAATTTAAATGCAGCAACCTACACAAGGAGCAACAAACTGCAGCTCCTTCACATTCAGGAGGCAGACCTATCCAGGTGAGGTCATGGGGCTGACAACAGGTCTGGAGGGGAACTCAAATTCCCACAGCACATAGTAAATCAGAAGATGCTTGAATGTGATATTGCCAGGTTGCCTCAGGAACCAGCTACATGCTCAGCTCACTTCCATCCCATAGCAGGGCTTTCGGACCTGCTTACTGTACTGCATTTGGGAAGTATTCCCTGAGCAAGAGTCTCTCCCTTCATCTGTGACAAGTATGAGCTCTGTCCTGGAGCTCTCAGCCATATGCAGACTTTGCTAAACAGCTAATAGGGTCAAGAAGATTGGTAACAACCCACACAATCTACATCATCAGCAAGCACCTTTTTTTTTTAAAAAAAAAAAACCAACACACACATGGTATCAACCTCATAAACCTCACTGCATAAATACAAAAATGGTAACAGAGAGCATGAAAGAATACGAAGTCTACTCTACAAAAGAGCTTGTTCTGACAAAGACCAAGAAGAAAATGCCTTAAAACTTCCATTTCAACATGGTTTGGAATCACAAATAAAGACGGGAAAGCACGCAGATAGCAAAGGAAACATGAGCTTGTTGGGAAGAGCTGCAAATCCTTCTAAAACAGCTGACGATATTACAGAACACAAAAAAGCTACCTTTCCCATTAAGAAAAAGCCAAGAGCAAACAGGAGCATAACAAATGATCCAACAGCACACTGTATTATTCATATAAAATTTGGTAGAAGGAACTCTTCAGCTGAGGAGTCAAAGACTGGGCCTCAACTCCTTATTACTCAAGTCCAGGTCTACAGCACTGAACAAAATGCTACAATCTCAACAAGCTTCTAGAGAGGAAAACATGCAGAGGTCCAGTTGAGAAGGCTTTTTGTTTCTGCTCATGCTTTGGAAGAACCCGCATCCCATCTTATCTTACCTACTCAGGCATCCCAACTAGCTGCAGCAACACACAGCAGCCTGGGGCCAAGAGCTGCACCAGTGGCAAAGGACAACTGTACATGAGAGGCTGAGCAGCTGTCCTCAAGGTAACACACCTGTTGAGTGAGCCTTCTCAGTAGGAGGCAACGTATACCAGAAGCTTGACTGTCACACCTCTGTTTCAGATTTCCAAGTGACAAATTTACCGATTTTAACGCACAAACCAAATTCAACACCAACTTGGAATTCCAAGGCAGAGTACAGGACCTCCCTGGTACATGTTCTCAGCACACTACCACACTTTACAGGATCTCCATTAAAGAAGCACTGATGTGTACTTAAGCATATCCTAACCTCAAACACCCACAGCAAAATACAAGAATTTTATTCAGTAAAAAGAAATCAGCACAGAGCGTCACTACTTTGATATTTACTGACAGGAAGTGAAAAATGGCTCAGTCTCAACTTCTTGCAAGTCTGAAAAACTTTCAGAGACAAGGGAATTTAAAATAGCTATCAGACTGAAGGACAAATATGTCACAGTAAAAAGCTTTATAAATCATAAGCTACAAAAACTAGGATTTGTATGAATTTATCAAACTTCAGTCTGGGGGTGGGAGGTGACAATCCAAAAGAAGATAAAGGCAAGCAGCAAAACAAGACATAAGGCCATCCTAATAAACCATTTCTCAACCAACAAGCCTCAATTAGACAATATTAATTTCATTTCAATGAGATTTAGCATTTCCCTCCTCTAAATTGTAGTATACAAAAAAGGACATTACTTCTTTAACTCACCCACACAAGAAATTAAAGAATAGAAAATACACAACTGCTTCAATTCTAGCCTAATATATTCCCAGGCAATGCAACGAATTAAGGATAGGCCTCTAGGAAAGTTAATCATGTAATTAAAAGCTATTATACTACAGCTCCACAAAGGCAGAATTAAGTGTATAAAGACATTTCTTACACACTTCACTACAAAAAAATAGATATTAAGCAGTTTTTATGCACTGCTGCACGTTGGGGCTGTAAAGCTGGGACTTCATCTTTTAAGGGAACAATGCCAGCTTTTGCAATAGTCATCATCACAAACACGGAGCAGTTGAGTTTAATTTTTTAGCTGCACAGTCAATTACCATTTGAATCACTGAGACCACTACTTTAGCTATGTTGCCTAAAAGTCGTTATTAAGATAACCTAGATTTATGCAGCATGATACACATCCTAACTGCACGATTATTTACTTACATTCTACAAAACTACTTTTTTTCACAGCCTCATAGGCGAGACAGCAAAGGAGGCAGATGACGACAGGAGCAAAGAGGGTGCTCGCTTGAATTAGAAACTGGAACAAGGAGTTGTTTACATCTGAAATATCAATCTGGGACTAAGATACACTAAAAAGCTAACAGCAATCTCTGAACCTAAAGTAGAGTCAACCACCCACAAAGCACTCGTGTTTCAGAAGAGATCCTGCTCTACCGGGCCACTTACAAATGTCCCCATACTTTCAAATAAATTCCCTTCCTAAAGCCCAGAAATCACCATCCTGGTAACTCACACAAATGCACAAATGTGCACAGCTTTAATCCCAAAAACCTTCACAGAAGTGCCAAACCAAAAGAAGCCCATAACTACCCTAATGTTAAAGATGAAGTATCTGGCATATCCAGCAATCACTACTCAAAACTCCAGGCTATACCCCATTTACCTCCCTTGAAAAAGTTATGCAATAATTAACCTTCAATATCCACCCTACATTAGGCACAGTAAATGATCAAAAATCACATGTAGCTCCAAGTTCCAGATTACTCGCTGGGTACTCAAACTAAAACGGAGGTGGGCTTTAAAAGGGAGTTAGTTATGACTAATGACAGCAACTTTGGCCTATAATGTCATTGCGGGATGTGACAGCTCAACTGCCTATTCCCTCTCTTTTCTTCCAGTTTCTCAGAACACAACTATTGCCCCTTAAATCATTATACAAGAACCATTTTCTTGTTTAAACATGTTGTAAGGAAAGACTCTAGGCTAAGGTACCACAGGTATAATTTGTCAGCTTACACAGTATTAAAAATATAATTTCATTTAAGAAGCCATTCAGAAATTCACAACTGGCAAAAACAACTCAGTAGAGAAAAACTTCATACATAAAATTTCAACTTTGTAGTTATTGGGTTCTGAAGTTTCATTTGGCATGGCTTTACATTTTTTAGCACAGGGGTTTTTAACATAATGTATTAATAAAACACATTTTTTTCAGCCATAATATTACTGAACAAATGATATCAATTGATTCCACAACAAAGGGGATTTAGGTGTCCAAATAATCCTACAAGGAAGAAAATGGATAATAGAGTCACCTCTCTTCTGGAAGAAAATTAGAAAATTCTGTGCTCCTCTACACGGTGTTTTAACACATCATTTAGCAAATACTAGCTTTCTCTACCGCAGTCACTGTACTTCAAAACCTTCTGCTACTAACAAAAAGTTAATAAATGAGATGTTTTAAGTGTAGCCCTGGATAGCACAGGAAAAACATTTTTGTTCCACAGAAATCTGCTGATTACCATCCCAGAAGCCATCAAGAGCCAACTAATCTGTCCGCTTGTATTATACTGCAGCAATAGGAGCCATTTCAAGTGTTGCATAAGCTCCACACTCAAGGCTATATCCTTTCCCTAAATACTCCATACCCATCTCATGAAGCCAGAGGAAGTCACACATAGTTATCCTGAGGACAGAAAGGCCTTCCTGACTAGCCTGAGTTCCTAGAAAGATGCACTTTCAAAATTCATCCAACCTTCTTCAAGACTCAAGTAGGACCCGATGTTGACACATGGCCAAACAAATCACACCGAGAGCTAAACCAAGGGCTTAACGGGTGGGATTTTCAGAAGTCCTCAACACTGACCTAACAGTCGTCAAAGTCACCAACCAGCCTCAACAAAGGTAATTTCTCAAGGACCTCAAGTGCCAACACCTCATCAGTCTTACTGTAAGAGATAACAAATATGAACTTGTATTTTTCCTTAAGAAAATAAGTGCTCAAAACCAGTACCAGTTCTAGTAAAGCTTTCACTGTATTCAGCATTACCCTCTTAATGTCTAACAGCAAAGCTCTGGATGTTCTGGGAGTAACACACACTTAACTAAGCTTACAAACAGATTTCAGTGAAGATTAGCTTCAGTTGTGTTTCTTCTAAAAGATCTTCATTTAACAAAATTTTACCAGATGTCCACATTAGCTTTACTTGTTTCTTTCCCCACCTTGGAAAGAACATATAGCCATCGCTTCAACAGCAGAGCTACATGAAACCAAGAATCAGTTTGCTGCTTTTGTCAATTTAGAAGTGGGCACAAGCAGTTATTTTTTAACTTTGCGTTTAGCTTGTGCAAACAACCTCCAGTAACGCTGCACATTGATCAAAAATTTCTGATGATGCAAGATCAAGTAGTTCATTAGGAAGCCTGCACTACATTTAAGTAAGTGCAAAGAAATGAGCTGTAACTTGTCAAGCATCTTTTAAGTCTCTTTTCAAGCAACTGCAGTTGCAAAGCAGGGCAGAAAGGGGCTGGGGTACTTGAATGATGGAGGTTTTGTGTGTAGGCTTCAGCTGTCAAACGCCGCTATCCACAAATATGCACGTACTGTGGTAATACGTCAAAGGGTTCTCTTTTTTTAGGTTGTGAGGAATAGTAACTGATCCAGCATGTCTCTAACCCCAGAAGAGAAAAATGCATGAACACACTTCCATCTATCACCACCTTACTTTCTCCACCTGGCCAATTCAAAAATTTTTATCTTCACTAAGTGATCATGGGAAGACAGGTCTTTCTGCAAATACATCCTACAACAAGCAGGTAACCGAATCAAACTGAGAAGTCCCCAGTCAGTACTGTTTTACTGCTGTCTATGCAAACAGACTTTAGATTAATTCAGAGCAAAACTGGCACTAATCTTCTTGTTCAAAACCCAAGATTGTCCCCGGCTCCAGAATCAAAATGAGTCTGTCAGGCTCTCAACACTGTTTACTCCGGAACAAAGAAATACTTTTCCACCAATAAAATGCTTTGCCAGTTGGTTTCTTCTAAACCCTTACCAGCCCCTACCACGCCTGTGCACCACAAAAGCTTGTTACAGAACATCTAACAAACTTCGATTTTAAAATGAAACCACGTATTTTAAACAAATGGCATTTCCAACTTGGGCTCTGTTTTTAAACTTGGTATGTACCTCATGCCACTAATGCATTTTTTTCCTGGAAGCTGAGCCATTTTGAGTGAAGTCACATAATTCAAAATTTCATTAAAAATGCAAAGAGCTTTAGGACTGCAAATAGCATAAAGCAGTATTATATTCCAAGAAGCTTCCACTCGCAATTTTAGAGTTCTCTGACTTTCATTATACGAGACAAACTACATGCAAGATTTTTAAATAAACTGCACCCAATATCTAACCTTTACTGAATATTGTTGCAGTTCATATGACTATGTAGGTCATGAGCTACACATGCTTCAATTAAACATCAGGGTAGGCATGCTCTACCCTACACTCAGGCTAGATGGCCATTTTCAAGCATAACAGAAGGCCTGGAAATATGAGACAAAGTTTAACTAAAGCTATAATGGGCACAAGAAGCAGTTACATTATTTTTTCTACTTAAGCCTCAAATAGTTAATCCACTTGCTAAACTGTTACGCACGAACCTCTTAAGACACAGGCAATCAATGCAATGTGCAAGACTTGGATGCAAGCATTCTCTTCACAGTTCCCTGCAGTAAAGCAGTCAACAACCAAGCTACACTATTTCATAAACACCAACGATTATAGTGCCTCAGAAAATATACTGGTCATTGCATCATAAAGAAATGCAGCCATCTTAGAAGAAAGCCATTAATCCAAATTTTCCTTCACACCCGTTTGCACCAAAATGTATCCAGTATTATAGAAACAGAAATCCAATTGAATCGGGAATACATGCATTATCTGAAATAAACTATTAAATAGCTGATTTAATGACTCCAATCTTAAAACCCTTTCCTCCCCTAATTTCAGTATATTCTTTTCCAGGAGGTGCATAAAAAGACTGTTCAGAGAGAAAAGAACATTTCATTAGATGAAAAGTAGTGTCAATATGGTTTTTAAAGACTCTTGTTTCATGACTAGCACACAGGACTATTGTCATATCGTGTATGTAAAGCCACTGATTTTGAGACGCCACTATTTCCCTTTCATAAAATCCTACACTATCCACACAACAAGAATTCTTAACCAACTCGTCAGGAACTGAGAGTCCCAAGCATGATGTACTGTACCATACATACATCAGAAGAAAAGACAGATCGCAGAATACAGGCTGAAGACCAGGCACCTCACCTGGATTCACTGTAAATTCATTTTATTCTCCACCTTCCAAAGCACAGGTAGCAATCACCAGCTACTGAGTATTCTGGAACCACCACCACTTAACTACTCGTACAGAAATATTTACTGCAAGAGGAATTCACACCTCCATTTCCTGTATTCCAGCTAAATGTCCCAATCACTGGGCTATCCAACTTGTGTCAGTCTTTCTCTTTTAGGGTGACAGATGCAGCTACCTTGAAATGACCAGTAATCTGTAACAGAGGACACTCCTACAGATATGGGTGCGCAGGGAAGTAAAGCTAACCACAGCAGAAATGCAGATGGTAGCTTATTTCAGTCTCAAAATTTTCAGCTCCAGCACACGGTGAGAAGTACCTTTGAGAAGTTAAACCCTGGTCCTCCTACCATGCATCACATGCCTTCACCGAACAGCTCACTCAGGTTTCAAGTTTTCTCCTTCTTCATCTAACACTGCATGGTTGGAAAGCTAACTTCCAGCTCGGTCCTCCGTCTACACGTGTAAGAAATAAATATGTTATTTTCCAGCTAACAGGTATGATGAACAACAATTTCATCAAAGCCCTACAAAAAGAACATCTCCGAGAAGCCTACACAAAGTGATAAAAAAATTAAACTTTCCACTTCTGCAGATATATCAGCCTTCAAGCTAAGCCACTATACTGTACAGGCAGCAGTCTTCATTAATTATCCGTTAAAAATGTGTCGCTGCGAAAAGGACTGAGTATAAGCTTCTTCCGAAACATTTTTGCCATCATGAAAAAAACCGCCTTTTCTGTAAATCTCCTTACAGAATTGCAGCCAGCTACCCGTTTTAGGCTGGTTTTTCTAAGCCCAGTGTTCAGTGGCCTACTTCTATACAAAATTCTAAGAATAAAAATAATGACACAAAAAAGTAAAAAATCCACAATAAACTCCATTTGGCATATCATTAGCAACCTTAAGCAAGAAAATCCATGTTGAACATTCACAAGTTTTCTTGCCCGGAGCAGATTACTAGTTAAAAAGCTCTGTTTGGGTCAGAAAATCTCTTACTACCAACGGCACATCTGGGCAAAGATATCTGAAACACGAAATTCTTCAACTGTGAAGCCAAAACCTCATCGTTTTGCCAGCATTTAACTCTTATCATAACCCTGAAGTTCCCAGCAAACCCATCACTCAGAGAATCAAAAAGAAAAAAAAAAAAAAAAAAAAAAAATCTAACTCAGACTTCTGTCGTTAAGTCATCAGTAAGTGCTATGCTGGCCTATGTCAATATTGCAGCTGCCCTCCTCATAGAACAACGAAACGGCCAAGTACAAATGTTTAAAAATGTAAGTCTAAAATTGTATTTTATCAGTACCATGAACAGGATGCAAGAGTTATGTACTGGATCTGCTGCTTTTTAACTGAAAGCTCAGCAGCCACCTGCTAAAGTCAAGAACCTTTCAAGAAGTTTCAAAGCCACCAAAATTTTAGGCCAAGGCTCAATGCAAGACCACAAGCTCTGTGCTAGTTACAGCTGTTATCAGTTTTGATCCTGCCCAAGAACTGGATTTAGGTGTAGCACTTGCTATGACACCAGTGCAATCACTACAAAACCCCATAAATTTCAAAAAGACTCTGGTGCAGAACAGAAAGCGCTCTCTCTGTAAGTCTAGCTCTGAATACTGCCATCAATATTCATTTTTCCTAGGACAGTTGCAACTTTTAAGTGAGTTTCTTGCTCCAAAACCTCTCAAACACAGTGATGATTTTTCTCCACCATGGAGAAAGACCATGCCCACAGCACAGCCCCTATGGACCATTAACTCTGCAAGGCATTCCAAGCTAAGTATCTGCCCGCCGCTGCTACAGTACATGTTAGAAAGGCCATCAAAACTATCCACTAGCAATACTTCTCTATGGTTCGACTCATTAGTTGCTATTGCATACTAATTACATATTCCAGAATTACACTCCTCACAATCCTCACTGAGCCCCAGTGTGCTCTCGTTTGTAACACAGCCTCGTGTTTACTGCATCTGAGATCAGCGGTTCACGCATCGTGTGAGAAAAAGACACATCGTTCTAGTTTGGAAGAAGCAGTTACCACCTCTTGTCGAGAACCTTGCTGCATCGTACTGCAACTGAGCACGAGCTCTGCCTGACAATGTATGAAAATCAGGGCAGCAAGCACAGACTTCGCCCCTCCTGCCGCACAGACTGAACCAACCCGAGTGAAGCGACAGGCCTGCCACAATTATATCTGCAATTCAAGACGAGTTACTAAATTAAAAAAAAAAAAAAATCGCACTGAACGTGAGTCACGGCGGGACAGGCGTATTTGCTGTGCGAGCTGAAAAATCAACAGAGCCCGAGATAAGCGGCAGGCCCGCGCTGCTCCGGAGCAGGCAGGGGCGCCGGGGGGCGGCACCTCCGCGACACGGGGGTGGCAGCGGGCAGGCCGGCTGCGATCGCCAAGACACTCCAGCGTTAATCCTCGCCAACGCGGAGCTCCCGTTAATCCGCCCGGCTGCCGGGCCCCGGCTCGTCCGCCGCCCGAACAAAAGGAGGCCGAGGTGGCGGCCCGGGAGGGCGCGGCGGCCCGGGCCAGCCCCGGCGGTAGCCGCCGGCCTCCCGGCGGAGCGACACCGGGAAGCGCGTTAGGTAACCGCCGCGCAGGTCTGATGCAATAGCTGTACGTGCAGCGCCCGGTGCCGGGCCCCGTCCCCGGAGGGAGGATACAGGTCAGGTCCAGGTCGAAGCCATCCTCCTGGTATCGCCTTTTGTTCCTGCTGACGATCTCTTTGATGATGGCGGTCATGTCTGGCAGCCGGGGGCCGCTCCGGGACAACGCGCAGGGGCCGGGCGGCAGCGGGGCGCGGGGCCGGGAGGGGGCGGCGGGCCGGCGGCCGCCGGGCGGCCCCGGGCGCGGGGCCTGCTGCGCCGGCGGTTCAGCCCCAGGCGGGCCCGCCTCCCCCCGCGGCGGCGTTGGCGGCTCCCGGCGGCGGCGGCTCCCCCCTCCTCCTCCTGCCGCCGCTGCGCCGAGCGGGGCGGGAGCAGCGGCGGCGGCGGCCGAGCAGAGAGGGTCCGGAGCCGGGCCGAGTCCCTGAGGGTGCCGCCGCCGCCGCCGTCTTTGAGGCGAGCGAGGCGGAGAGAGCAGCTCTCCGGCGCTCCGGGCCCCAGCAATGGTGACAGCGGCGCGGGGCACCCCCCCGGCCCGGCCCCGCTCCGCCCCGCTCCGCTCCCCGCCCGGGGCGGCGGCAGCGGCGGCGGCGGGCCCGGAGCCGCGCGGTGGGGCCGCGCCGCCGCGCGGGTGGGCGGGCGGGGGCTCCGCGGCGGGGCGGCGGCGGCTCCTCAGGGCGTGCGGGCCGGCGGCGCGGCCTGGCTCATCCCCCCCGGCCTGCTCCGCGCCCAGCAGCGCCGCGCCAGCGCTAGACTCCCATCATGGCTGCAGCTTCCGAGAGGGGAAGCGGAGCCGCCCCGCCCCCTCCGCCGCCTCCGCCGCCCCGAGAAAGTAGTCCCGCAAGAACCGGGGAGACGCCGCCTCGCCCTGCCGCCTCCCTCGGCCTCGCCCGTCGGCCGGTCCACCCGCTCCTCTCTGCGCCGCACTCCCCGCTCCCGCCGCCCCGCGGCGGTGAGGAGGCGGCGGGCGGAGGGATACGGGAGGCGCGACGAAGCGGCGCCGCGCAGAGAGGTGGTGCTGCGAAGTGTCACGTGGGCGTTCCGCTGCGCTCGCGGCCGGCCCTCCCTCCGCGGGCGGAAGTGGTCGGGCGGAGCGGAGCGGGGATGGGCCCCGTCGCCCCTGGGTTGGCCTGCGGGAGTCCGCCCGCCCCGCCCCGCCTCTCCCTAGCCCCGAGGGGAGCGGGAGCCCGGCCTCTTCCCGTCCTTCGCGCTCCCGCGGCGGCGAGAGGCCGGGGCTCCCCCTCCTCTCCCTTCCCCGGCCAGGCCGCCCCGTAGCGCGGGTAGGTGCCGCAGCGGCTGCGCGCCAGGGCCGGGCCGGGCCGGGCCGGGCCAGGGGCCTGCGCTGTGCAGCCGGCGGAGAGCGATAACGGGCGCGGTGCGGCCCCGCGGGGAGGGGGCTCAGCCCCTCGCCAGAGGTCCCGTCCCTCTCCAGGCCGCCGGGGCCGCCGTTCAGCGCAGAGCCAAGGGGCCCGGGCTGGCTGGGAGCCGCTGCCCGCCGCGGTGTGTGAGCGCCTGCTTGCCCCCTGCAGCTGCCCCGGCCCCGGGGGAGGGAGCGGGGCTGCGGCAGCTGCTGCCCTCGGTGCCGGCCGGGCACGGCGGTAGGGAGGGGAAGGTGCTCGCCTGGGTCGCGGCGGTCGTCTCGCCAGCCGTGGCCATGCTGTTTTCGTGAAGCTTTGTGTCCCCCTCCTTCCCCCGCTGATCGCAGTTATCCTGATGGCGGAAGAGTGCTGTCTCTAAAGCTCCGAATCGGCCTTTAAATTCCTTTAAAACTTAAGCAAATAAATCCCATTGTAGAAGGTTCTTCACGCTCCGTGCTGAAAACTAAGTCTTTGGGAACTGCCAGTGCTAATGTTTTGCAGGATAATGACCGTCAGGTAGCCTGCGGCAGCCTGAGCTGCTGAATGTGAACGCTGGCCGCAGGCCCAGTTACCATCTTTCTCATTGTTTGGTAGGGCATGTTTTGGGGTTTTTTTGTGTGTGATTTTTCCCTTTTGTGTGCAGACAGGTGAGATATTAGCCTACTATGGTAATACAAAACAAAATTTTAAGGCAGCTTGGAACGTATGACTTCTGTAAAGCGCTGGGAATGGAATCTGCTGGAGATCAGCATCTGCCCCAGCTGCTGTAGGATCAGGAGAGAGCTTGCCAGATAATACATTTGAAGAAACGGGATTACTAGGCAAATAAATTTATAAATTCAGCTTTCTCAAAAATGCTGTCTTCATGTAATTCTCTTGTTGGACAGTAAGTAATGTGAGGGATAGCCCATGTAAGTCAAAGATAACATACTGTCAAAGGAAGCCTATTTAAAGGGAGCGAGAAGGCACTTGTTTGTTTTATAAAGCAGAGATGGACATCGCCCAAAATCCCCAAGGAACAGAAGCAAAAGGAAAATGAAACTACTTCCTATGCAACTAGAAAAGACACACCGTGGAAAGGACCAGCCTGACGGGAAGAGAACCCCTGTACCCTTTTTTCCCTTCCCTCTGTGAAAAGCAGAAGATGTAAACCAGGCAGGTATCTCACTAAAGAACAGATACTGCGTTTAATTCAGAAGTCCACCTCAAATGTTTTTGAGGCTGGCAGGGAAAGACACCTTGCCAAAGAGAGTTTGTATCTTGCTAGACCCATGAGACTGCAGTGAAGGTGGCCCTTGCAGGAACACAAGCAGGAAATTTCATTCCTCTCTCCGTGGTTTGCTTAGCAATTGCATTACCCAGGGAACGGCTGTCAAATCCGTTTGAGCAGGGCACCTTGGAGAAAAATAGCACTCGCTTGCATATGGGTTGGATGCTATGGGAAATTAGTTAATAAGCAAGTCTGGTAAGGACTAGGAAAAATTGGATAAAACATAGTACTCTGTGCATGAGAAGATCACACAGAATCACAGAATGGTAGGGGTTGGAAGGGACCTCTGTGGGTCATCTCGTCCAACCCTCCTGCCGAAGCAGGGTCACCTACAGCAGGCTGCACAGGACCTTGTCCAGGCGGGTCTTGAACATCTCCAGAGAAGGAGACTCCACAGCCTCCCTGGGCAGCCTGTTCCAATGCTCCGTCACGGTCAGAGGGAAGAAGTTCTTCCTCCTGTTCAGATGGAACTTCCTGTGCCTCAGTTTGTGCCCATTGCCCCTTGTCCTGTCACTGGGCACCACTGAAAAGAGCTTGGCCCCATCCTCCTGACACCCACCCTTCAGATATTTGTAAGAATATATTAGGTCCCCTCGCAGCCTTCTCTTCTTCAGGCTGAACAAGCCCAGCTCCCTCAGCCTCTCCTCGTAGGGGAGATGTTCCAGTCCCCTCACCATCCTTGTAGTCCTCCGCTGGACTCTCTCCAGTAGCTCTTCATCTTTCTTGAAGTGGGGAGCCCAGAACTGCACACAGGACTCCAGATGAGGCCTCACCAGGGCAGTGTAGAGGGGAAGGAGAACCTCCCTCGACCTGCTGGCCACACTCTTCCTAATGCACCCCAGGATCCCATTGGCCTTCTTGGCAGCCAGGGCACACTGCTGACTCATGGTCAACCTATTGTCCACCAGGACACCCAGATCCCTCTCCACAGAGCTGCTCTCCAGCAGGTCCACCCCTGGATGTATTAAATATAAATTTTTGCATATATAAATTAGGCAATACTTTACAAAACTTTCCTTTCTGAGAAACAGCGAAAAGGAATTCAAAAGTGCAAGATAAATTCAGTGTCTCGTTCAATCTTTAAGCAGCGCTTAAGAGGGATGCTGAAGTCCGGCTGCAGACGGCTGGAGCAGGAAGAGGAATGGGAGGGTGAAATGCTACACTTTGCCTTTAACGGCTCAAAATAAACGGGAACATAAGGTGGAGGGATGTCCTGGGTTGCTGCAGTCTTCGGCCTTTGCAAATGCTGTATTATATAATTTCTTTCATAAATGTATCAAGTTTCATCTTAAGATCTTTTGCCACCATTATTCCCACTGGGAAGCTGTTCCCAGAACCTTCTTCTGATTTTCATGCTAAATATATTTGTGACTGGTTTGTATTCATTTATTCTTGTACGAGCATTGGCCTTAAATATCTCCTACTCTGTAGCATTTACCCTCTTTACCCTTTGTGCTCTTACAGGCAGAAATGTCCCTCTTAGCCATTGTCTGACTACACTAAGCTAGCTGAGCTCCCCTAACTTTCCACTCTCCGTCATCTCAGCAGCAACTTTCTGCTCCAGTTTCATTATTATTTATTTCTCTTCAATATAGATGACCAGAATGGCATGCAGTGTTCCCGAGGGTATCTTTCCAGCGCCGAGAACAATGGTATTAATCCCTTCCAAGCTCTGCTAGGAACATTGCTCCCAAGACCTCTCAGGGTCTCGTTTTCGCGATCACATTGGCAGCTCATAGTTATTTTGGGATCAACTCGTGTGTGCAGTGAGATTGTTCTGTTCCTTTCCCGGACTTCAAATCTATGAAATGAACCTGTGAAACGTCCTTTTAGGTCCTGGACTCAGAAGTTATCTGTACACAAGCACAGATTTGGCTAGCAAATCAAGACTGTCTTTGAAAACATTTCTCAAAGTCCTCTGTCCTACGACTGGCCCTCTCTTTCTAATGTCTGCCTATGTATACGTCGCTGGAAGGTTCATCTGGCTTATTTGAAAGTCCTGCTAGATTTCCAATTCTAAGTCAGATGAATGCTGAAAAGCAGTCTGGGTAGTAGATATCTATACATGACCATTGTGTCAGCAAGGCCTGGGACAGATTTTCGTCACACCACGCAGCGATGATCTTTGTAACGACGACGACTGCGGAAACCTCATGATTCAACCTGTGGGACTATGCCAGCAATTGGTAGGATAGGGAGAGAGAACATAACTAGGCTACTGTTAATATTCATGCTGTGCCTCGATCTTTAACTCTGTATACAGTTGAGGGCCTGCTTTAAAAAGGTAGCTAGAGGTCTGTAAAATCTTCAGTTACTGAAGAAGTTGGACGGGGACTGCTTGCTTTGCCATTTCTTCGTTATAAAATGTAGGGGTTCCAGATGAAACTAGCTGGCCATAGGTTCAGAACAATAGAGATGTATGTAGTGCCGTTGCATTAAGTTAAATTGTGGGACTTGGTTACAAAATGCCATAGGTGCCCAAAGTTTTTAAGGAGAGAGTAGACAAATTCATGAAAAAAATTACTATAAAATACAACGCATGCTCTGACTCGGGAAGTATTTGGTCTGCAAGTTGGTGCAGCCTGGAAGAGTCTTCTGGGGAAAAACTCCTACGTGCTTTTCCCCAATTATGAAGCTATTCCTAGCCCATCCCCTTTCCTCCAGCTTCTTTACTATCCCATCTCTCTTTTTGTTACACTTTGCCTTGCTGTCTATTTATCTCGTTTCATCCCTGTTCCTTCTCTGTGCGTGGTGGTGTTCTCTGTGTCTTGCAAACCCCCTTCCTATCTCCAACCACCACAGACCCTTCAGATTTTAATATGCCGCTCGTTTCCCATCTTGCTCCTGTTCACGTCACGGGCAAAGCTTGGGTCAGCCTGCACTGACTGGAG
Source organism: Opisthocomus hoazin (assembly GCF_030867145.1). Taxonomy (NCBI): domain Eukaryota; kingdom Metazoa; phylum Chordata; class Aves; order Opisthocomiformes; family Opisthocomidae; genus Opisthocomus; species Opisthocomus hoazin. Next base: position 58,152,496 of record NC_134419.1, on the reverse strand, counting down.
AATGAAGTTCACCAAAAACAATGTTTTATAGCAAAGCACCTAGCAGTCAAAAGCAAAATGGTACATACACGGTGCAGCCTTCATCTCACCTTCCCCGATAGTTTTCCAACTACACTGGTCCTTTCGGTGACCTTCTAGTCCTGTATTCAAGAGCTACAATCCACTGGAGTCCAATCAAGTCACCCATACATTCAATATGAAATTTTTCAGTCTGGGGGGAAATTTGCAATCTTGTTTTTCAATATCAAAAAAAATGTTCTCTTTTTCCACAGCTGCAAAACCAAAATTGATAAAAAAGTATGCTGAAGGAGTTTCAGCTTTCTTAGTTACCACTTTCTAGATCTGTCCTTAGGAAGCATACCTAAAGCAGCCAAAGCATGCCAAAGGCTTGGGGACAGCAGCTGCCACAAAGACCTTTTTTTTTTTCCCAGTATAAACCCATGATTTCCAGTACATTTCTCTTTCAGACAGATATTTTTACTAGAAGATGTAACTTGAAAAGTAAGTCCCAATTCACATTAACACTGGAAAGGACCAGTCAGCAGTACGCTGGTGGTCTCTGCTGGCTCCTGCAGCTCCCAGTCAGCCTGGTGCACGGACAGCACAAGCAATGGCAGAGCAAAACCTCGCTGTGGCCAGGTCTGTGCAAACGGGGGAAGCTCCAGTGGTACCACAGGGATGGAGACTTCATGGAGATTTCTCTGTCGGTTCAGCTTCTAGGATGAATTAAGTCCTACCTTGAGCCTTCAGCAATGTAAAGGTTTTGAGACTCCGTATTTAGGAAAGCAGGATGAATTTGGTGTTCCTCACCATTTTTAAGAAACACTTGTTCAAGAAATTATAATCTCTTAGTATTTTGAGAAATTAGCACCCTATGCAATCTACACATTCTGTGTCAACCTGTCAACCTGACCCTGGTCGGCTTCTGAAAAATTGCATCTTTCAAAAATTTTTTAAGTGTTTTTCAGCAGAAGATTTCTTTCAAAGGCTGTCGCCACAGCTGTCAAATACCAGTGACAAAATGTAGGTTTCAAGCTTTTATTACTTCTGTGTGTGTCTGCATTTCTTCTTAATTGCAGGAAAACAGATGTCACTTTTTTGAGAGTGGGAGAAAAAACATAAGGGTCCTAAATATTTTCCTATGGTAATTTGAACACAATAGCATTTTCCTAGTGCATGAGACGCAGACAGTGAAATGATCGATTATCCTTTTTCTGTTCAAAAGGGGTGATTGCAAGAACGAGTATAAGCCTCAAATTAATAGCAAAAGCTGTTGGCATCACTGATTATGTTTAGTTCATTCTTAAAACATCAAAGGGAAACTTCATATTCTACACAGATGGAAAAAAAATTCCCTAGAAGATTATAATCATATTTACCATCAAAGACTGGAGGAGCAGCAGAAAAGGAGGGCCTTCTGTAAATCAGTAGGTGCGTTTAGACATTGATATATTTATTTTCTGATTAAATACACTTTTTATTTGGAAGGGCTATAGCACACAAAACAATAAAAGGGAAATACTGATTCATCAATGCTGATGAAGCAAAAGTTGTTTCAAAACTTTTTTTAAATTTTCGGGGTGTTTTGGTATATAGTAATCCAATAAATTGAACTGAACCAAAACTGCTGGAACTGTACTTTGGTAAAATGACAACTACTTTAAGAATGAGAGTATTTTTTTGCACGTGGATTTAATGATGGGAACACCATGCACCACTGGTGGGATGACAGATGGATGCTGGTGGGGCCGATGACATCCCAGTCGGGTCACTGGAGAGCGTGCCCGGGCTTCGGCATGAGCCAATCAGCTTCGGGAAGGAAATTCAGCATCATGTTCTCTACCTGAGGTGGTGGGTGGAGCAGGTGTGGTGGAGAAATCACAGAACAGAAGCACATGATCTGCTCCACAGGTTCTTGTCTGTGAGAGCCACTGGGAGTTTCAGCAGGCTCCTCGGAGGGTGAAGCATCTGTGTTTGTGTACAAGGGACAACGTTTAAAAATGACCTGTAATAAAACTAGTGGTGTGTAAAAAGCTAACTGCACTTGACAAACAAATGACGTTCCCAAGTGAGCACGCTGAATTTTATTAGGAAGCCCCTGGACAATGTATGAATTACAGGTAAGAATAAAACAGAGTGGCAAAGCACTCTCTCAGGAGCAAAGCTGGGTCTGAAGGGCTTTAGAACTTCCGTGGTATTGACATAAGAGCAGAAGAATTGAAGACAAGCTGCCAAAACTTTGCATTAATTACACTTATTACAGAGATCCCCTTACTTTAACCTTTTTCTGGACATTTTTCTGTTACTATATATAGAGAGCGAAGTTAATGTTTTCATTACAAGTTGAAATTGGAGAACTGCTACCACAATAGCTCTTGTAAACTACTGATGAATTCTTAAATTTCGATGATTTTCTTTCTGGCAGATCTCTGTAGCATCTCAAATCTGCCAAATACTGCGTTTTCCAAACTTCAGCTACTAACCTCTGAAATGTGGCTGCTTCCGAGACGGCACGGAGCAGGCCCTCTGCCCCCAGCGAGCGGCCCGGGGAGCGGGGGCTCCCTCCCGGGCGGGCTCAGGGCTGGGCCGGGCCGGGCCGGGCTGGGCCGGGCCGGGCCGGGCCGGGCCGGTCTGGGCCGGGCCAGGCCGGTCTGGGCCGGGCCAGGCCGGGCCGCGCCGGCGGGCGGAACCTTCGCGCGGGGCGGCAGGAGCCGGCTGGAGGGCGGAAGCACGGGACGCGCCGCCGCGGAGCCAGGGTCTGCGCTGCCGCCGCCGCCGTCGCTGTCTTCTTCCGCTCGTGCGGCCGCCGCCGCGCCTCACCCCGCCGGCCGCGTGTCCCGGAGACCAGCCCGAGCGGTGAGTGACGCGGCGGGACAGCGAGGGAGCGGCCGCCCGCCGCCTCTCCCCACCGCCGCGCCGGCACCTGCCGGGCGGCGGGAAGGTCACGGGCGGCGGGTCCGGCCCGGCTCTCACCGGTGCCGCCTTCGCTTCACCGCACCGCCATGGCCGGGCCCCGGGCGGCCGCCGCGCCCTCGGCAGGGCCGGGGGCTCCCAAAGGCCCGCTCCTGCCCGTCGCTGGGGCCCAGCGGGCGGCCCGGGAGGCCAAGCGGGGCGGCTCGGCTTGGCGGGCGGGCCCTGCCGCTTCCCGGCTCTCGGCCTCGACCCCGCCAGACCGCCGGGAACCGGCCCCTCCTCTGGGCCGCTCCGCGACCGGGGGGGCTGCGTGCGGGTGAAGCCGAGCCCTGGGAAGAGAAGCGGCTGCCCTTGTCCGAGGGCTGGAGGAGAGGCGAGGGTTTCCCAGCAGGGACGGAGCTTCGCCTCGGCCGCCCCGCGGAGCAGAACGGGAACCAGCGCCGCTTCTCCTTTCGGTTTCCTTTTGGTACTGGAAGCGTTGGCGTGCGAGGCAGAGCTGGAACGGAGCGCGGTGGTGGCCGTGCGGACCTGGGGCCTGCTGTTCAGTTCACTGTCTTTCTTGTTGTCTCAGCGATCTGCCTAGAAAATAAATACTAAAATTCGTGCAGAACTTCATTTAGAAGGGTTAAACTTAAAATTCTCTCCTATTAAAACTTTTTCTTACAATTCCTGTTCAGGGCAAGGATTGCATAAGAAGTTGCTTTTTTCATTGGCTTTGGGGACTTTTTTGGAAGCCTTTTTTCTTGTTCAGTAAATATACCACCCTTTTACTTGAATAAATCAGGCTTAAGAGAACACACAGAACCTCCTAGCTCTGTGTTACTTGCTTAGATGCCTAAGCAGCAAATTCTGTTTGATTTCCAAGCAGTTGTGCACAGCAACAGCCTTGATTTTTACATTTCTAAACAGAGAATGAAGATTTTTAAAAAAATCAAAGCTGTTTTAGTGATCCACACTGGAATATAGTAGCAAGCTGTTGACGGCTTTTGGTAAACGTGTCATGGTACTTCTCCTAGTTCCAGTCTGCCAAATCCTTGTAAACAGAATCTGTGGTATGGCATCGCTTTGAGCTGAGTACAGGGTCGACATAATGTGACCGCTAGCCAAGCGAGAGGGAATTCGGGGATATCTTGGCTATCAGTAGTCTGGCTTTCCCCTGGCTGACAGCTCAGTTTGGAGACCAGCCAGGGAGTGCTGGAAGCTGCCAAAGGAATTGCCGCTGATTTTGCCCTTGCAGCAGGAAAAGTGGGCTGTGAACGAGGAGAGCTTTGGGGATTCTCAAGCAGAAACCCTGCCAGATGAGGAGAAAGTACATTGGGGAAAGAGGACTCTGATTTTACAAGACATTTTCCAGTATTTTGGGGAGAGTTTTTTCCTCTCTGCAGCAGTCTCTTTTAACTGGAAGGTGTGGTACTTTCTGGGTTTGGCTCATACAGCAGCCAGCCTTTTCCCTTGATAGCTGTGTGCCACATTCAGCATTTTCAGTTTTCCAGTGATATGAATAACTCCAAATGTATCCTGCTAGGTGCAGGCTCCAGCTTTTAACCTTATTTTATTCAGTTACAGGTGACTGACCACTCCTTAGTCTGGTGGTTGGATGCCTTTCCTTTAAACTTTCTCTTAGGGAAAAGAACTCCCTGCTTACACAATGTAGTTATCTTTGTCCCCATGACTTAGCATTCTTGGGTCAATAACAGTCACAAAACGTCAGTCTCAATGGGAATGTAAACTTGGCACTGAAATAAAGTAATTTTTCCTACTTTATTGTGTAGCTGAAAGGAATACAGATTTCTTCAGGGAAGAGTGAAATCAGGACCTTTTTGCATGTCGTCAATCAAGAAGTAAGGCCTCAAATTGTTGCTGCCATTTCTTCTCTGCTTACTGAAAGTGGAAATGAAACCGTTATTACACTGAGCACTGCACATTTTAATCTTACACAGTTTTTTATATGTTGAGGTTGTGTTATAGTTGAGTTATTCCATTATAACTTTATGGTAAGCTTTATGCCCACGGTGTGCACAGGAAGTAGTTTTTTATAAAATGGTGTTTAAATATAAGGCAGATGTTTTCTCAGCTGTAATTTTCTCTCTGTCCTGTGCTTTTTCACATCTAGTGTTGAGGGGCAAAATGGTCCATGCTGAAGCATTTTCACGTCCCCTGAGCCGGAATGAAGTGGTCGGATTGATTTTTCGTTTAACCATATTTGGTGCTGTAACATATTTTACCATTAAATGGATGGTTGATGCCATTGATCCGACCAGAAAGCAAAAAGTAGAAGCTCAGAAACAGGTAGGGTTTTATTCATAAATGTTTCTGTGAAATGCTGTCTTGTTCGTTACCATTCATACAGAGAAATGTGCTAACTGAAAACTGGACTTGCAATAACCAGAGAAATAATTGACAAAAGCATGTGGAATAATAAAAAAAATTATCTTTTAGTAAATTTCAGGATCTAGGCTGTTAATGTTTTCAGTGCTTACATTTTATAACTAGTTAAAATTTCTAGCCTGAAGTGGTGGAAAAACTGTTGAACTGGAGTGTGATGTTGTCTCTAATTATCTGCAAGTGTGTGGTCCCAGTGCCATTTCTGCTTCTGACAGCTATGCTAAGCAGCAGTCGAATTAAATAATGCTCTCATCGATCTCTTGGTTGCTTTTTAAAACCTTGGGCAGAAGCAACTTAATTCTCTGCCGTTAAGTTGCCAAAAACCAGCAGAGGCAGGGACTCTAGTTACTCATGACAAAGAGGAACGCTGCTGTCCAAATGCCTTTTTAATAGCTTGCACTTTGTCGCTCTCCCTCAGTTCTCCTCCACCTCCAGTAGCAGTCAAAATGCCCTGGAAAGGGAAGAAAAAAAGTGAAAAGCCTCATTCCTTATGTTGAACTAGAATGATGTGTGGGAGTTAATGCTCTGGGAAAAGATCTAGGTGCATTTCAGAACCAAAAGTTAAATGTCTCCTTTGGAAAGTGTTGAAGGAAATGTTGCAGCTTTGTTTTTGTTTTCTGGCTGACACAGATTTCACAGGTTCAAACAGCAGTTTTGAGCAACCTAATTATGTTTTGAGTGTTTGTGTGGTGTTTTTTTTTTTTAATGAGATCTTTAGTAAAAAAATTTGCCCCACTTTAAAAATCAGATATTATGATCTTTGTTAGTGCCAGCTATTATATCAGAGCTTGCAATATCCCAAAAGCATGTCAGACTTAACCGCAAGTTTGAGTATGAAGAGAAACTGAGTTGTGAAAGCATGTTGATGCAACAAATTACTTTTCCTTTTAATTGGGAAAAAGAAAACATTCAATATATAGAAAAAATTGACTGTCTTCTGTGAATTATCTTTTTTTTTTTTTTTCTGAGAAACATTAATCTCTCCTTTATACAGTGCTGGAGAAGTTTGGGAGGGAGCAAGCTTTTTCTAATAATACAATTGTATCTCCCATTAAAGTGTGTGTGTATTATTTGCAGGGTTGTGAATGAAGATAATTAAGCATGTGAAAGAACTCTCGAGTTCTGTTTAATAACAAGTTTCACGCTTTTCATCTGAATCCTGTACAAAGTTTGTAAGGACTAATGGGCTTTTTTAAAGTGTAACATACCTGTATCAGCTTTGGAAACTCCTGCAGAGAGTATGGAAATGATTTTTACTGAGGTTACCTGTGTGTTTGCAAACCTGTTCTGAGCAGCAAACTCTGTGTTTTAATGGTTATTTTGGTTGCTTTTCAGGTCATAATGTATGACTTGTGGATTTTGGGGTGGAAGGGCTAGTGTGACACTTGCTTTACGGAAACTGAGACATATGACTTAGTTTCATTCAAGTGACAAGAAGTCATTAGGAAACAGGAGAACCTGGTACTTCAGAAAGATCTAACCTCTTTTCACACCTGACTTATGCAGAAGCTTTTCAGACTCCAGATAGCAGTTCTTTAAAAACTAATTTTTGAGTTACGAATTCAATTTCTTTCTCTGATTTTCTTGGCGTTTTATTTCCTCCAGGCTGAAAAACTAATGAAGCAAATTGGAGTGAAAAACGTCAAGCTTACTGAATATGAAATGAGTATTGCTGCACATCTCGTAGACCCGCTTAGCATGCATGTAAGGAACTGTTTTCTGTGTTGCTCCGATGAAAGCACTTCAGACAAGGAAGATCTTGATTTTGACTTTGGATTGCATGATTTGATATAGATATGTATTTATGGAAATACATAGGAAAGATTTCTGTATTTTTTTAAAACTAAAATTGCATCGTTGAGAGCCAAGTTTTTTTATTCACTTGATTTTTTGTATTTGAGGCCTTGCAGTGCTTCTAAGCTTGTGGATATTTTTTGTTGGCAGGGACTATGAGCATAATTTCTAATACTGTTTTTCTGGATTAGGTAACCTGGAGTGATATTGCAGGCTTAGATGATGTTATCACCGATTTGAAAGACACTGTTATTTTGCCCATCAAGAAGAAATACTTGTTTGAGAATTCCAGGCTCTTACAGCCACCAAAAGGTAGGAAGGAACTGTTAATTTATATGATGGTATTTAAAAAAAAAAAAAAAAAGAAAAATAGTTACAATTACTCAGAAAGTAAAGAGGAAGCGTGTTGCCAGTCCAGAGTGCAACCAGTAGGACTGATGCCAGGGAAAACCCTCAGGTTTTTCCTCTTCTCTGACTGTGAAATGAAGTTCTAGTGAATAAGTTTTGTCTTAATAATGAAGCGATAATTGCTTTCCAGTTATTTATGTTATATTTTGGTGCACTAATCTATGTAGCCTTGTTATAGTTTGGCTGTGGCTGGCAACAGAAGGGCCACGCGGCCTCTCTGCCGCCCCTCCCCCCGCTGGGGTGCGGAGAATGGAAAGAAACAGGCAAACACCAATGGGTCGGGATAAAGGCAGTTTAACAGAGCAGCAAAGGGAACGGTAACAACAATACAGATAAGGAGAATACACAACACAAACAGCGAAATGCACAGAGCCACTCTTACCAACCGCTGCTGTGCGCTCTGCCTTCCCCCCGCCCAGCTACCCCCAGCCAGAACCCAGCGTGAGGGCACATGGTACTGTTAATACCATGTTCTGTTTGGCCAGGCTGGGTCAGCCCGCCCGGCTGTTTCCCCTCCTGGCTCCTGGTGAAAATTAACCCTGTCCTGGCCGAACCCAGGACAAGCCTGCATTTTTAACTGCCTAAATCATCGATTTTTTCCTCTTATACCCGATCTTGTCCTTTGACAGAGGTGAGCTATAGCTCTGCTGTGCAGCTTTATACACTTGGTTAATATTTCTGCAGCATCATAGAAGCATAAGTCATAAATGTGGGATGTCTTTGTAAGCTAATCTTGCTTGACATCTGTCTTGTAGTCTTAGAAATTCTAGTCATTCAAAGAGACAGAGATCCCATTTTTATTCTGGAGATCGCTTGATTTTTGCTGGAGTTGAGTTGCACAGTATTGAGGCAGTAAGGAAACCGGCAGGTGACAAATTAATTTTCCAACGGTAAAACAGAAGTTGGACTTTCTCTGCTGGAATGCATATGGCTGTATTTGCTGTGTGTTACTGCAAAGAAGCAGAATTTGCACCTAAAATGTTGGACAAAATGCCAAAGTTTGTTTACTGCTCTTATCCCTGGAATATTGTCTTCTGAAAATTCTCTGAAAACTATTAATTACTGCCTGTATCTGTGACCATCTCGGTTTCATGTACTAAGTGATGGAAAATGAAGCACTTTTGTAACTGGTGTAGTTTTTCCAGGCTACTTTCTGTTTAAGTCACAAATTGAAACTGTCTGGAAAATTACTTTAATGTCATGATCTAATAAGCTGAAGAAAAAAATATTTTTTATTTGTCTTTTTAAAGCAGACTTTCCATATAGAGCAAGATCCCCAGTTTTATTAGTGGCTTGTACTGTGTGTTGATAGGAAGTCGTTGCTTCAGAGTAGTTATGTTTGTGGTCATCTTGGTCACATAAACAGAAAAAACCCTTAGTAGTCCTCTGTGTTTCAGGCTTGTTTGCCTTGATTTTTATTTTTTTTTTAAGATTGTTTTCTTGACAGCTGGGTCAGAAAAACACTACTGTGATTTCTTTCACTATAAGAAGTTTAAAAATAGTATGAGATGTCATATTTAATTTTGGGTAATTTGTTTAAAATGTATATGGGCTCCTTTTTCTTTTTTTTTTTTTTCCTTTTTTTTTTCCCCCTCCCCCCTGTGCTAAGTTTTATTAGCAAGGATAACTCTGTATTTGATTTGATGGAACACTGTGTAACGTGGTTTCTTACCTTTTAAAACTTTGGTAAAATACAAGCCAGGACACTATTGGGTCTGTCATACCAAAGTATGTTTTCTGTAGAGCGACCAGAGAGCATTAACACTGTTACTTTTTCAGGAGTACTTCTCTATGGCCCTCCTGGTTGTGGCAAAACACTGATTGCCAAAGCTACAGCAAAGGAAGCAGGCTGTCGATTTATTAACCTCCAGCCTTCAACGCTGACGGACAAGTGGTATGGAGAGTCTCAAAAACTGGCTGCTGCGGTCTTCTCCCTAGCTATAAAGCTTCAACCATCCATCATTTTTATTGATGAAATAGGTAAAAACCTATCTTTTTTTGTAACTAACTACAGCAGGGTGACATTAAACTGTAGGTTCAAGTTGGTGGGTGTATTGATCTACTGTCATCTTTTCCTTAAAAAGAGTGATAATGGAACAAAGTTTAGCAATATAAATAGTATTGTAAAGTAATAGTGGCAAGTTAGGAAAAACTGTATTTCTTCCTCATGTTAGCGGAGGAAATTACAAGTAGAGCAAGTTGCTGTTTATTTTTGGTTAGGCTAAGGTGGTTCATGAGGAAAGCTTTTCTTCTGTTAAGGGAACTACTTATTCAGGAAACCCATCACCAGATACACTTCAGCACTTCTGCCGTGAGGGCACATAACGGAAAATAAAATATGGGTATTGGAGAGCTGAGAAATAGAAGTAGGAGGGGAAGTTCAGCTAGGAAGACAGCAGAGGTGCCAGTTGTTCAGTGGATTTGGACTTGTCTCTTTAAGTCCTGTGAACTTGAGCAGTTCAGTTAAAATTACTTGTTGTCTTGTGGTACTGGTGCTTCTTAGAGTGAGTTGTACAGTTTGCAGAAACAGCCTGATGAAGCTTTTACCCTTTCAACAGTTTAGGTTTATGAAGGGGCTACGTTCTTAGTATGGTTTTTGTTCTTTTGGTAGATGTGAAGAATGTGGTGTTTTTCTAGCTGTTGGAAATTCTTTAGGCAACCACTGGCAGAGTTAGAGCTCTGCATAATAAATTGTATAGCCTACTTCACGTCAGTCCTGCAGCTTGCTGTTCTCCTGTGCTTTGGTGTCTTTTAGCTTGCCAGGCTCTGAATGCTTGCATCTCTGAATAAGAAATTAAGGTGAAAGTTACACTTGCCGTGAATTCAGGGAAGTGAAAATTTGGAGCACAAGATTTGGGACAGTCTCATGTGATGGGGATATAGTCATGTAATGTAATTTAAAAGATGTGCTTAAAAATGTGGTGAGATTCCACTTTCTTGTTCTTCATCGTAAGAAATATTTTTCATTTGTTGACAATGTTTATTTAAAAAAGTATTTACAAGCTAGAAAATAGCACAAGTTTGCACATGAGAAATCAAACAGCATAGTTTCTGTAGCAGGATTGAAGGTAAACTGCTTTTCTGAATCCTTTAATATAGATTCCTTCTTACGAAGTAGATCAAGTTCTGACCATGAAGCTACAGCTATGATGAAAGCTCAGTTCATGAGTCTGTGGGATGGACTGGACACCGATTATAACTGCCAAGTAAGTACAAATGATGACCATGAAATGGTCGAGTTCAGGATCCTGCGTGGAGGAAGCAGGGCGATAAGCAGGATCAAAACCTTGGACCTCAGGAGCGCTAACTTTGCCCTCTTCAGGGAGCTACTGGGAGGAATTCCATTCTGTGATGATGAGAAAAGTAACATGATTCTTCCCTCTCGGTTATTGTGCATTGAACCGTTTGGGAACAGTAGCAGATTGCTTATAGTAATAATTGACAAAAGAGTTTGTTTACCTGTCAGTGTTAGTGATTACCAGTATATTATGGGAATGAGATGAGTTTTATATTCATAGATCATTTTTCTTCTTGAGAAGACTGTTTTTGTAGGTATTTTGGTTTTAATTAAGAAGTGTTATTTTCAGAAGTGTCTTAAGTCTCATTAATATAGCTGTATACTTTGAGCTGCCAAAATTGGGAATTTTTAAACTGTTTTGAAAACCATTCTGTCCACAATGTTTTTTTTAAGGTGAACTGAATCTGTGATTTCAGGAAAGATATTGAAAGATTTGAGTATTCATCCTAGTTGCAGGTTGATTGACTTGTTTCCAGAAAAGCATTAGACAATCGCTAGACTCTGGAGTTAATCTGAAAGGGTAGACAAGTTGATGTTATCAAAAGACAGATTCTATTAGATGGAGCTGTGCTTACATCCCATTATGTATGCTTCCGTCCCCCTCCCCTATTCTCAACAAAGTTACTGTATTCTGGAGAGAAGAAAAAATACAAAAGCTGCTGGTGCTGTAAAAACAAACAATATTTATGAAATAAATTACTTCAGTGTCGCATAGAGGAAAGCCTGCTTGGTGTGTTTCTGAACTGTCACCTGGAGCAATCTTTTTAAAGGTCTTAAAAAGGATGTTTATTCTCCAAATTTAAGATTTTCAGCCTTTTTAGTCTGGATTTTTCTGTGAATGGGTTCTGATGCTCTGACCTCCATTAGTTCTTTCTTTGTAAAATCTGCTTTTCCTTCTCTCTGAAGCTAGTACTAAAGATTTTTTTTTCAGTTGATTTTTTAACAAACTGATGAGAACACAGTGAATATATGTACTGAGGAGGTTTAAAGCAGCATGTGTGCTTACCGTTAATAAGAGGCTGATGGTATGAACACTTAACTGGAAGCTGATGTGATCCTGTAAGCACACATTTCTTCCAGTGTTAGAGTGTATTATCTTTTTTCCCAATGTAGTGTCAACTTCTTGGAGCAAGTCAAAATTGCTCATTCCCCGCAGTAAGACAATACATGGTCTTAGCCATCTCTCAAGCTCAGCATGCAGAGCCTGAACAAGTCACTCTTGTCCTTTACTCGTATACCTCTGCAGGGTAAGGAGCCAAATGCAGTGCAGACAATTGGCTGGAGACACCACAGGGGCTGATTCAGGTTTCTGGGGAGTTTTTAATCAGGAGTGTTTTTGTTTCAATACCATATTTCAGGCTCCTCTCCAAGATGTCATTGCAGTTCAGGAAGTGTTCTTTAAGTGATGGTTTTGACATTTGCATTGTCTCAGTTTTTGACAGCCAGATCGCTGGGCTCTTTTTTTAGTTACAAATGTTTACTTGGGAGCTTTGGGTTGCTTGTCTGATTCTTGCCAAACAAATTTCCTTTGAATAAGGATTAAATTTGGCTTTTGTTATAATAACAAAAGTTCCAAATGCTAGGAGAAAGTTGTAAATAAGAGTTGTGACAAATGTTATTTGTTCCTGTGTTGACTGCACCTGAAAAGCGTGTTCAGATGCAGGAACTTGGGCACAGTGCTTGGAAAACAGAGCTGTGCTGCTTGAAGTGACGGTTCAAGTCTGGAAGCCCCGTGCAGCTGCATTTGTGCCCTGAGGGGTCCCACATTAGCAGAACCTGCAAAGAAAGCTGGTTTTGGGAAGGCATCTCAGCTCGTGTAGCACAGAGGGAGCAACAGTTCTGGTCCGACCTTGGGCCTTGGTGCAGACCCCAGGGAAGCACAGCATGGGGACAGCGATGCCACTTTGCAAGAGGCAGCTCAGCCAGACAACAGCTTGTGTTTGGCACGCAGGCAAGCATGAAGCACTTGCATGTGTAACGCTTGCTAGAAGGTGAAGACTTGGTGAAAAAAAAATGCACCTTTTGGCGGCTTCTGTGTGTAGCAATTTGCCACCGTATAGTTAAGCCTCTAGGCGGCAGGGTGACTCTGCTCCGGGACACACAACCCAGCCTGGTGCGGGAGCTGCCAGGTCTGGCTGCGGAACAGTGACCCCAGACAAAAGACCAGAAGCATGTCAGGAAAATGTATTGATAGGAGATTAATTTCCCTGACATTTTTCACTTTCATGACTGGGTGTTTACAATGTACATAACTTACAATAACAAATGAGAAAATAAGGCTGATGTGAATGGGAAGTAAATTTGTTCTTAAACTAATAGATGGAATGTGGTCAAATGAGGTGAATACTGTCCTTGTATTGAACTTGGCTTGTACACCTCTAATGCACTGCTGTTACAGTATACCAGTGCATATAGGTTCTTGCTGACTTCCAGTGCTTTTTTTAACACTTAAAAAACCCCCAACATTTTAGTGCATGCGAAAGCTGTCAGTTTGGTCATCCTGGTAAACTGATTGCTTTTTTCAAAACAGCACAAAAATGCCACATTTTTTAATACCTCATCAAAACATCCTCTTTCAAGTTCCTTCCAGGCCACCAGGAACTAAAGAGACATAGCCGAGACTTACAAGCAGAAGTTTAGGTTACTGCTTAGAGTTTAAACTTTAAAATTGGGCTCAGAAGGCTTCAGACTAATGTAAAATATCTCCACACAGGTGGTGCTCTGTGGTACCAATGCTCTCTTAAGCTGCCTGTTTAAATGCAGTTGCTGAAATCAGTACCAAGAAACCTTATGTAACTTCTTTAAATGTCGATGTTCTTAATAAAGTGTGGAAGAGTCACATATTGGGTTTTGAAACTCTTAATACAGCAATGTTTTCAAAAGCTGGTTTCAGGCTGACTAGTTTTTTCTGTTGGTGTATTCAGGTAATAGTGATGGGAGCCACCAACCGTCCTCAGGATCTTGACTCTGCAATCATGAGAAGAATGCCAACCCGGTTTCACATCAACCAACCTGTAAGTTATGCCAGGTTTGCCTGCACAGTGTGCCTAGTGGCTGAGCTAGGGGCAGGACGCCTTATCGGCCAGGCAATGCACATGTCTGTTTTTGGTGTTTTTTTGTTTTCAAAGAAATACTACATTATTTTGATCTGGTTTTAGGTTTTTTAGGAGCACATATATAACTTTGCTTTATAAGGTGAAGTTTCTCACAGTAATCTTGATTCCTTGGGTTTTTTATCTGAAACCACCCCATGTGCTCTGAGAGCTTCCCACCTGTTTTCTTCATCTGTAAGAATGGAGTGGCTTAGATGCTGCACTCTGGAAGGAGCTTAGTTTTAACTTGAAAACATCACAAAAAGCACAAAAGTGACTGCACACACTTGCCTACAGGAAGAGTGGCACCCAGGTCGGATAGTGTCGAGAAGTAGGTACGTACTACCTACCATTTATACCTTCCTGATACACAGTATTTAGTTTTCAAAGAGAAGAGGGGATGAAATCTGCATAGCAAAGCCTACATTCTTCTCAAGCCTTTCCACAGTCAGGCACTGCAAGCAATCTGGAAAACAGTTTTTATTCTGCTGAAGATTTATACCAAATAGGCAGTAGTTAAGGTCTTTATCAATTATGCCAGCCGTCACAAGGTTGCCCTTACTATAAATTTTGCTAGTGCCATCCTTTTCAAGATATTTTAGTTGCATTCGAACACTTAGCAATATCACAAGACATTTTTATCATATCAATATTATAAAGAGTTCAGTCGTGGTTGTCAGTATTCCCTTCTGGCTAGAGAAATACCCATCATTATTAATTTTTTGCAGAAACGTAGAGACAGAACTGGAGGAGTATAGCTGGTATTGATAGCGCAAGAGGGTAGTCGTGTTCCCAGATGCATCTTTTTTGAACTGGCTTTCACTGCTTGTGGGCAGATACTTTTCAAAACAAAGCATTTATAACCTAGTAACTACTTTTCAGTGGTGCGTGCTCATAGGGTTTCATACACCTTACTTATCTTCAAGTTTTCCTTGAATTAGTAAGGGCCAAGGATGTGTATTTTAGGACTTTATCACATCTTGCTATCAAGAACCATCATTAGAAGGGTGAATTATCTGCAGGTAACAGTACCTCGGGATTACAGGGGTTGGCTCCCTCTACCAGGGTCAGAATTACAACAGGAGGTGTCATTTAGGGCGCAGGCACATAACTTTCCTTACCCTGCTACAGCCAGCTCGTGAACTGAACGCTTGTCTCTTGTTCTTGTCTGTGGTATTTTGCGATACGACCAAGATTGGTTACAACTCTTTTATTGAGGGCCAAGATAATTTACGTGCTGTGGATTGGAAGTGTGCACGGGTAGTGTTGTTGTAGAGTAGCTAAAGCCTTGCAGATTTTATAGCTAAGTTTGAGATTAAAATGTCCCAAATTACTCATGAGAAATTGTGTGCGAGGCAGAGGGAAATGGAAGAAGTATTTTTTGAGACAGAGTATGAACTGTTCATCTGCCAGAGTATGTATGGGGTAGTTTTTTCCCCTTTTAACAACAAAAATGAATTTAGGACATTTGGTTTTGGGAGGCACAAAAAAAGAGTCTCTTTGCTGCCTGAATTTGCCTATTAAGGATAGCCAGGCAACTTGCTCAGGACTGAACTGTTTCTTTCAGTAATCTCATCACAGTATGTGTTTTATATTGCTTAAAATTTCACAAGCATTATCTGTAGAATTAAATTTATTTTTATTTTTTTAAGCAGAAGAGTTTACCCTCTACATCTCATTTAACAAAGTATTGAAAGCATCCCCTAGATATAGAGAGTCTGCCCTCCGTTAAAGATGATGGGAAATATTTGGAAACAGCTGCTTTCACTTAGGGCAAAGTAAGACTAAATGTCAGTGCATTTTCCCTTTCCCTGTAGTTAGTGTAAGTGTATACGCCCAGATGTTTAGTTTCGTGTGCCCCTGGAGTCCGAGTACTCTAGATCTTGTTTTGCTGAGTGATTTTGACATCAGGTGGGTTTCCTTAGTGTGTAGCCTATCTCCGGTCTGAGGGATCAGCTTGTGTCACTGAATTGTGACTGAAAGCCCATGTTGTGCAAAAGTGAGATGGATGTTACATGTGTTTATTTTTGTACTCTAGTAACTTTAATCTCTTTTGTTTTAAGGCTCTGAAACAAAGAGAAGCAATCTTGAAGCTAATTTTGAAAAATGAAAATGTAAGTAGACTTTTTTTAATAGTTAATTTGCTGTATTACTGTTTTCATGAGTGCAAGCTCTGAAGTTGTAGAAAACGTGTATTATAATTGACTGTCTTGGAATAAGGTAGAGATTACGTTCCAGGGTATTTCTGATTACAAGTTAGGAATCTTTTGTGGTTTTAGGTGTGGTGTTAAATTAAAGTGGTAGAGTTGCCTACTGGCTCAAGCATGAGCTTCAGTCAGAGCAGCAGCCTTGGATTTTGTGGTGAATCACCATCTCTGAGGAGAACTACTTAATTTCTCTGTCTCCATTTTCTTGTACAACAAGGTAATATATTTATTTCTTGAAAGATGCTCAAGGTGAATCATGTTTGGAAATCGCTTGGATCAGTGAGAGAAATTTCAAGACATCATGAAGCAGGGAGAAGAGATACTAATTTATTTTTTTTTAACTCTGTACAGTCTGTTGGCTCAAGCCAAGACAGGAGGAATGACATTTTTTGACAGTGCTGCTTTTTGCACTTTCATCCATAGTTCATGTTTACTTTAGAGGAAGACTACTATAGACATTGTTAGTAATATTGTATGACGTTCGTGTTGCCATCTGCATTCCAACGTGAGGAGAAGGGGTAGGTGTGAGCATGCTTGGAGGCATCTGTTGGAAGGATATGGGACCTATGTTATCGGAGGTTCCTGCCAAACTTAGTCTGCAGCACTACTTGTCTTGAAGTTTATGTTGCAAAGTGTCTCTTTGTTGAAGTCTATCCGAATAAATATAATTTGTTAGTAAAACCAACTTACATTTTTTAAGAGGCCTAAAAATCACAGCTCATTGTTGTGAATTGCTGTGGTACTGGGGAGGTTGCTTTGTAAATGGTCACTTTGGATTCATAATGAACTAAAAGGTCTCTTGCAAGTGGTGATTTCAGACTCAAATGTCTCTTCAAGAGCTGCTAGGAAGGTATGCCAAATAACAGACCTTTATACAGGCTCCCTGAATATCTGCAGCCACCTAGCCCTTGCAGGCAAGTGAACTCTGGGGCTCCTTTGCCTTGGCAGCTGGGCCTGGGAGTTGCACCACCTTGGCCTTAAGGCCTTCAGCAGAAGCCTGAATCAGGTCCCAAATATGGACCTGAAGGAATGCAAGGTATATCAAGCATGTGGCAGTGAATCACAGCAGCACAAATAACATTTTTCAGGTGGAAAAAAAAAAATCAGTCTGCATTTGTTCCTCCCACAGGAGGAAGAATTGGATCTCTCAAGCCCAGCTTATTTTCAGCCAGGGTGACAAACTTCCTGGCAGTCCTTTGCATGACAGGTGTAGTCATGTCCTTCATTTTCCTTGCCTGTCTTAAAATCTTGCCTCTTCTTTTGCACTCAAAGGGAAGTCCTTGTTAATGTCTGCTACATGACATGCCCATTTTCTGTGTATTCTTAGCCAGCTGTGCTGCTCCATTCAGTTCTTGATGGCCTTCAGCCCCACGTTGAGCAAATACATTGCAGATCCACAGCTGACTGTTACTGGCTTCGATATTTGTGTGCAGGGTCAAGCTTTAAAGCAAAGCACTTCAAGACAGCCAGGCTGTAGTGTCTGCAGGAGGCATGTCGGTGTAAGCCAGCTGTTGCTTTTGCCTTCCTTTCCATGCCTGGGCAGCCAGATGGCTTGCTCCAGACCCAAACCAGAGCACTGCGTGTGGAGTTGTAGGTCAGGGAGCCAGGGCTCAAGTACAAACTGAAGATCTGAGCTAGCAGAAGAATATCAGTGTAACCCTTGTCCTTCAGGAAAGGCGAGGAGGGACGATGGGGAATTGAAGGGGTGCTCAGTGGATGTCAGCACGTTCTCGGGTTACCCTGGGGAGTGCATGAGTTGAAGGGGAATCGGGAAGCAGCGAAGATTACATCTGGGGCTTTGCCTTCATCACCACGGAATAGTTTCCCTCTTAGAAGAAGTCACGCCTTAAGTTCAGCCTTTTATTAGACTAGTTTGGCTTTAACTTCTTGAAAATAAGATACTGATGCGTTGCAAAATGTGCCAGAAGGGGCTGTTATCAGTGGTTCTGTGAACAGACTGAATAAATATGGGATCCTGGCTGGAATGAGTGCGTGGAGTTAGACATGTTATTTTGCCTCAGAGTTCCCCATTTCATGGTTGTGTAAAGTAGGAGCAGTTGTTCAGTAACAAACAACTGAGTTGCTGAGATAGTGAACAACTGCTTTTGAAGTTCTTACTCTGCACTGAAAGGTGGCCACAACAAAACGAATATGTGACAGGAACTTTTTCCAGCCTTGCTGTGTTACTGGTCAAAAGTAACGCAAACACTACTTTCAAATAATGTATATAAAAAGGGCTGTGGCTGTGAAAGGAGACCTCTCAGGCAGTGTTCATTGTCTATTGATAAAAGATGCATATAGAGTCAAATTGAGCCCTTTGCCAAAAAAAGCAGTGCCGTTGCAGGAAACTTGTGTGGGCGTTTGGGGAAAACAGGTCATTATTTCTGTGATCCAGTTTTTGCCATGCAGTAGCCTTCCAAAACCGCCCAGGAGCTTTGCCAGTAACAGAATATACCAATATGATGGTGGGCTGTGTTTTTTTCTTTTTTTCTTTATCAGCTACAGAGTTTTATGAGGTGAAGCATCAGTTTCATTTAACGAAATTAACTATTTGGAGGGTTCAAAGCGTAAGTTAATAAAATAATTTTCTCTTAGCTGTCAGAAAAAATCAAGAGTGAAAAAGATCTTCTTAGGGCAGGTAAAAATACTTGGAGGTGACCGTTTCTTATCCTTGGTGAGCAAAGTAAATGACTTCAGAGTTTTCATGCTCTGACCTTTTGTTTTCTGACAGGTGGACAGGCATGTAGATCTCCTAGAAGTTGCTAAAGAGACTGATGGCTTCTCAGGCAGTGATCTGAAAGAAATGTGCCGGGATGCAGCACTCCTCTGTGTCAGGGAATATGTTAATTCTGCCTGCGAAGAAGAGACGTATGTGTCATTATTCTGTCTATTATGATAGCTGAACAGCAGTTGTGAATGCTCCTGGTGCTACACACTGTCCAATTATTAGTTTGTATTTTCTGATTTGAATTGCAAATTTAGAGAAGTTTAAAAAAACTTGCTAAGATTCACAGAAAGCAGGAGGTTCTCTTTTTGACAAATTGCCACTATACAACATAAACCCCCAACAAGTGAGTTACCTTTATTAATTTTTGACTGTGAAAATAAGACTATTTGAAAGTGTCAAGCTTGAGGTGGCATGAACCAACAAGTGATATTACTGCGCTGTGTTACCAGGCTTAAATGCTGGTAACACCCTCGCCCATGCATAGCTCCACTGGCTGTGATGTTCCTCTGATTGTCTCCTGTACTTGCAGGTAATACGTGCATGGACGGGGCGTGTCTCCAGCATAACGCTGGATCCATGTCGGAACTGCTGTGTTCAGTGATTTCTGCTCATTGTTTGAATAGCTGTTACACAGCACCTGAATCATTATCTTGCTTTTTTTCTTTCTCTCTTTCTTTTATAGCCGTGATGAAGATGAAATTCGGCCCGTGCAGCAGCAGGATCTCCACAGGGCCATTGAGAAGATGAAAAAATCGAAGGATGCCACACTGCAGAATGTTTTGATGCATGTTGGTTTAGATTAAGATAAAAGAGTGTGTTGGCAGTTTCTGACATGATTTAGTTTGACTTCTGTAATCAGGTAGCAGAAACAATGTCAGGGGTGAGAGCGGGGATGTTCCTTGAATAAGGGAGTTCTGTTTCTGGAATTGTTTTATACAACAAATTCTAAGTTATTCACATTTCGTCATGCGCCACTAAAAGTGTAACAATAGATCGTGAAGTGGAACAATTACAGCCCAGACCAAGAGCACCGGCCTGTGTCTTGCCCTGTAATCGATACGCTGTGCAGCCTTAAAGCAGGTTCTGACATGGTGCGTGGGTTCAGTGGGTCACTAGTGTGGAGGGGAGACAATCCATTACCAGTTTGTGTATATATGTACGAGCCTGGGTGTATGTATTAAATGTATATAGCCACACATTTTTTTATATATAGACATAATCTGTAGATAACTTGAGTATGGAAAATCTTTTCTACTTACTGAATCAAAACAAACCAGAAGATATATAGATTAAAGATTTGTCGATACTCAATTCGCACTTACTTCTTCCTTTTAGCAACAAATACGAAGATGGAAATTCTGCTTCTAGAATAACTTGCAGGCAAAATTTGCAATGTTACTGATTTTTCTTTCACATGACCACTTGAAATCTGGTGCCATTTAGTAGAGATAGCAAACTACTGTAAAAATGTTTGAATACGTTTGATTTTGTATGAATTCTGCTTTTTGAGGCTTTTAAAATGAATGCTGTTTTTATTTTTATTTTCCCTTGATGTGAGTAACTAGAGTAGAATCTTAACTGGTCTTTCATAAAGCCCCACATACTATAAGCTCTCTGAAATTGTGGCTTTCTGATCTATTATGCATTGTAATGAGGGCTTGCTGCTATTTTAATCTCTTCTGGAAGACCCACTTCTGCACTGTGGCATTGTACCATGAATTGTCATATGCATAGCTCTGAGGCATGGGGGGGTGTGATGTTTTGTTTGGTGACGTGCTCTGATCTGCAAAATTGGAGAGAAGGGAATGGGTTTTAGGTTCAAAAACGTGATTTAGCAATGTTCTGCTGTACTTGCTGGTAACAGTTTTAGTAAATTCATGTAATGTTATGAAGTGGTAAAGGCAAAGGGTTAAAAATGTAAGTTGTAGAAGTGTTTTGGTAAAGTTATCGTCAGTAGGTTTTCAATAACTTGATTTTTCTTCCTGTAATATTATGAATTGTGCACTGATTCAACACAAATATGTAATTGGAATTGTTCAAATCCCTGGGGTGGTACATGATGTCTCAGCTCTGCTAGCTATTGAGGGAAGGTAAGCGCTGAAGGCAAGATAACGATGCAAAACGAAACAGAGAGCAAAGTAAAATGAAGACAGCTGGACACAGCCATTGTACAGTACGAGGTGCCGGTGACAATTTCCATTCAGCAGAGCTTTCTCACCAGTGTCCTTTGGTCTGGCACGCTGGTTGTGTGATGCACAATTTAGTCTCTTTAGGTACTCTTTGGGGGTGAGACCCAATTTAGTCTCTTTAGGTACCGAACATTGTTGGGGGGTGGGGGTTAGTAATTTGGTAATTACTTTGCTTTTTGATACGGAAAAAGGTCTGTGGTAAATGCATATTGCTCTAACACAAGAATGTAGGAAACTAGGCGCAGGAAGTCTGGGATAGGGAATGCCAATCCCACAAGTCATGTTTGTGACAGGGCAGAAAGCAGTGATATAAACCAATGCTGGCTCTGGGAGAGCCCGAGTTCAAGGACTAGCCTTAAAATTAAACATGCAAATAGTGCTACTCACTGGAACGTGGTTTCTCAGGAGGTTTGAATTATGCATGTGCCAGGTGAAGGTCTCCAGCTATGCAGTTTGTTTTCAGTGCCTGACCTGACTCCGAAGTAGTTGTTACACCTGAGCAATGCCAGGCTGGTATGGTAATGCAGCTTGTCCTGTGCCTCTTTCCTTATCCAGGGTGGTTCCTGCTTGGGAAAAATCTAGTGCGGGCAGCTGAAGAATGCTGTCTTAATTGGCTTTAACAGAGTGAGTGTAAAGTGTGTCCTCAAGCGAGTTTAAATGTCAAACTGAGCACATGGGAATAGGAACAAACCCTGCCTGTTCACAGATGCTAGGGGCATCCTCCAGTCACCAGCTGAGCTCTGATCTCCTTCTTGTGTTTCTCCAAAAACCTGGCTGTTCATGTGCTGGCTGGATCTCGTCTTTACCTCGTGCCTACAGTGTGTTGCTGCAGGCTTAAGGGACTGATGTGAAGAGGCTCAAGGGGTTATGTGTAATGGCCCCTGAGGACAGTTCCCGCAGCTGGAGTGTAATTTCCAATTTTCCAAGGACTTGTCGATACTTGCCCACTCCTGCTGCCACTTTGGGTGTGCTTGTCAAAGCACGGACCCTTCTGGTAGCTTGCTAGAAGGGCTGCGGAAGTAGCACGGTTTATCATGCAGGAACATGGCAGCTTTAATTCCATGTCTCCAGTGGTTTGGTCCAGGCTCTTCACCGTTTAATCCTGCCTCTCCTTAGAGCGGGGGTAAGCCTAACCCCTCTCCTGCCACTTTAGGGCCAGTTGTTCAAACCAAGCGTCGTCTTGGGTGTGGGCTGGGGCCAGTCTAGTCTCCAGTACTGAGCTCTGAGTTGTGATGCAGTTTCACATGAAATGGGTCTTTCTTGAGGTCCAAAGGTCGAATCCTCTGGCAGGAAGCGGCACAGACGTTCCCAGCAAGCAGACAATGCGTTTAGGACCTGTTTAGCCATAGCGGTCACCCACAGACAGCGTGTACAGTACAGGTGATACCTACCTTGTCCCTGGGCTGTAAAGCACCAATCTTGCCCATCTTAAGTAACAGGTAAATAAATGTGCCATTTGTTTGCCCTGTGTTTTTGTCTATCTGTTTTCTGTAATCTTCACAAGTGTGTCCACTTTCGAATTCTGTAAATACAGCGCTTTTTTGTTTGTTTTTGGTTTTGTTGGCATCTTTTCCCTGGCTGGTGCTTGGGCACCCTGGGTGCTGCAGGTGATGGCTGTGGATGAGCAGGGTGCTGGGAGCCCCAGCAGCAGCATCCCCTATTTCTGCAGCGTTTTAGCAGCTAGAAGGTGCTTAAGTGCTGGTTAAACAGCACAGAAATGGAAGGCAGCAGAAACAATGCAGTTGTTATGCTTGTTAAACATGACTTGTTCAACACAACACAGCCCAGACAACAAAAAGGTCAATTGGATAAGGTTTCTGAAAGGACAGAGGCTCCACGGTCAGCCTTGCTGCTGGCTGGTCCAGCCATTGCCCTGCCCAAGGTACTGAGGGTGCAAGGCTGGAACAGGGGGTCTCCTCCTGCTACAGACCTTTCACAGCCCCAGATGAACCACGTGGCTGTAAATTTTCCCCGAAAAAATTACAAAGTGAGAGTTAGTTACACATATAAATATTTATTTGTACTAAAAGTGAGTGTTTTGTAGCAGAGTATCAAGTTCAGAATATATTAAATCATGAGATGCATCAGTTAAGGTACAAATTCCAGTCTCATATCTTTAATAAATACACTATAAAAAAAACCCTAGTCCACATACTCTACTTTAATCAGAGGTAATCAGTACACTATGCTATTTTTAAAAGGCTAATACAACATTTGTGTTTTGTTGTAACCATTTGGATTTACTGCGGGCTCTTTTTTTTTTAACTGATTATTGCAAGATGAGCGGCAACAGCACTATTTCATTACTTCAAAATGACAAATATTGCAATCAGTATTGCTTTTGTCTTCCAGGTCCCTGCCAGAAGGCCTGAATGTAAAAGGCACTGGTGCTAAGGTACTTTCAGCTACTGGCAAGCGCATTGCGGCCTTTGTCTTGAGGTGTAATACAGCTTTGGGCTCTTTGCTCTGAATACTTAAAAAAATTACAAAAACCGCCCCAAAGCAGCTGACAAATGAAAAAAGACTTTTTGCAAAAGTATTCTCAATCCCATATGTAGTCTTGGACCCTGTACCAAGGCCACAGCAAAACAGGTTTTAGCTTGCGATGTAGCTCACTATCCTAAGCTACAAGCAGAAGTGTGATCGTTTTTACTGAGCGCAGAGCCATTTGTAATTAAAACTGAGGTACAAGAAGTGGAGAACTCTATTTCCATTTCATCTGAAACACATTCTGACCGGGCCTGGGGTTTCTACTGAAAAAAGGACAAGTACAAAAATCATCAATTCCAGTTGTTGCAATAACTAGCAAGTGCATAGCTGCCTCTGCCCCACCCCCAACCTTTCTCCCCCCCCCCCCAAAACCTCATGCCTGAGGGCGGTGGTCAGGGAGGCAGCGCGCTCCTCACTGCCAGCACAGTGGGGCTGCAGGACCAGCCCTTTCCCTGGGGAAGCCTCTGCTGACCACAGGCTGGCAGCTGAGGGGCTCCCAGCCATGCAGGGTGTTAGCTCCAACCACAACCACCATTGAGACATGCACTGGTCCCGGTGGGACGCAGCCAGGGCAAGGCAAAGCTTCAGTTGAGCCACGCTGCTCAGCCCCATTGGAGGTCACTGCAAGAGCTGTAAGTCAGCAGAAAAGCTTCACGCGCAACAGCAAAGTCCACGTTGGGGAGGAGGAAAAGAAGATAAGGTCTGCAGTAACTTTCCACCAGCCAGAGCTGTGAGCAGCACCAGCCACTGGCTCTTGGCTTGGCCCCATCACCCCTCACACAGCAGCACCCTGCATGGCTTGTGGGGACTCAAGGACTTCTCCTGCAGATACGAAGTAAAATCAGATCACCTACACCCACATGGGGTTACAGGTACAGACAAGGGCAAGCTCTTGAGCTATCTCTCACCTGGTTTACCGCGTGCAGCCACTTGGATCCACCTCACACTGTGATTTTGCTGTTTTGCCTTTAATTCACCTTTTGGATGGGAGGACCATGGGCAGAGAAAAGGGGGATCCGATCCTGCCAGGTGGGACGATACCCCACCTGGAAGCACATAAACAGCATCCCCCTTTTTTTTTTTTTTTTTTTTGCTTGCTGCCCTGAGCTTTCTGAGAGATCTCCCAGGCTTTAGGGTGCCTCCTAGGACAGCTCCCCCTGCTCATGGGCCCACCAGGCTGCGAGCACAGGGACTGCCCCGGCGGGGTCCTCACTGAAAGCTGAACTTGCAGTACCAGTAACACTCAGCCCAAGTTTTGTTTTGACCAGAGGGGTCAAGCAGCAGGAAGCAAGGAAGAACAGTGAGCAATTGTCTCAACCACAAGGAACTGGTGATGGTCAAGGCTGATTAAAAAAAATCCTTTAAAAAAAGGGCATTAAAAAAATCCTGCTGTTTGTTAGCAAAAATTGTCTAAGGCACAACCTGGAGGGCAGCAACTGGATCTGAGCACTGACTGCCCGTTTCCTTCTCCTATCCCGGCAGCAGCAACTGCTCCTCACTTCAGTGGCTGCTCCTACCTCTTCGGGCAGCGCTGGGCGAAGGGTAGCGGAAAGGCACTTCTTCATTTCTGCTCCACGCAGGGGACAGATACATTTTTATCCCGGTGTTGAGGTACCAGCTCTGCACTGGGGGCTGGTGCATTGCCCTAGCAGCATCAGAATGATCCAGCTGGCCTGCTGAAAGCCATGCTGGGCTTTCTGCAGCCGTGCTCAGCAGGAACGAAGGGCCTGCTGCCCTTCTCTTCCAGCTCCACGGAGACACTCTAGGCAGCCTCAATGGGAGAAGGACCACGCTCAAAGTATTTCTGATTAGTAAAAAACACCCTGACCCAGGTAGGAAAATCCTACAGGCAGAGCACTGGAAATGCCAAGTAACTGATCTGTATCACAGGAAATCAATCAATCATTGCTCACTCTTAATACAAGTATTTCTAGGGAGGAGTAGTGTTAATTCTTTTTTTCCAGCGACTGGTAGTATTCGGTTAGGACTTTCCAAGCTTTGGGGGCCATGAAGCCATCTGGTGGGTTTTCACCTTCACGAGCAAGCTTCCTCATGCGTGTTCCCGAGATGAAGTCAAAATCGCCGTGCCTGCGGCAAAACAGACAGGAGTGAAATCAGCACAACTGGCCAAGTCGTCCTCAGCACACGCAGCTCTTCAGCTGTGCCAAGCGGGCACCCGGAAACCTCCCGGCACCAGTGGCACCTGTCTGCGGCCTCACACCCAGCTTTATGATTGGCAGCAATGGGGTTGCTCTTTCGAGAGGAGCTGGAGTTGTACGTAGCACAGTTCTCCAGCTGCAAGAGGCTGTATTTCTACTGCCACTTGGTCCCCAAACTGTGTTTCTTATCCTCACTGGTGGCTAGCTACAAAGGTTCATCTTTAATTTCATGCAACCCGTCCTTGACCTGGTTTCAGCTCTTAGAGGGGAAAGCGGGTGCTGGCTTTCACAGGTTCTTCCCCCATTCCACTCCTTAAGAGGAATGCCAGCTGCTTTTTGCTCTGCCCTAGGAAGCTGCAAGCCAGACAGGATCACAAACCACATGCGCTGTGTAGGCTGAAGAAACAGCAACGCTGCTGCATTACCTTTTCGGGTCATAAAAATCCATGGCCCTTTTCAGTTTATTGTAAGCAGCCACCCGGAAGGGGATGATTTCCACCGAGGTCAGGCCCGGTGCCATGCTGAGGACCTTCCCTCCCTGTGTGGGCTCATAGAGGTCCTTCTTGGTCTCGGGGTGAGGCATGCCTGCAGGGTCACGCCCCACGATGTAGAAATTGGCCCCGGCAATCATGCGAGCTCGACAGTGCCACTGCACCTGCAAAGGAGTGACACAAGGAGCACTGGCGGAGGGCTGAGCAGCAACTGAGCCGCTCGACCTGGGCTGCAAAAGAGATTCTGGTGATCCACAGGAAGGAAGGACGGAAGGAAGGACGGAAGGAAGGTAGATGCGTCAGCAGCCTTGCTGCACTTTCTCATAGCAATCAGGCTGCTCAGACTCATCTTCCACTGCCTGGACCTGACGCAACATCACAGTTCTCCGAAGGACGTGTATTTCAAGTGAAACACTGGGAATGGGAACTGGTCTTGTTTCAATCTGGCAGCAAATGGAGGTAGCGGTTTGCTTTTTGAACATGCATAGACAGTGCCCACCAGCC
This sequence comes from Opisthocomus hoazin, assembly GCF_030867145.1. Taxonomy (NCBI): domain Eukaryota; kingdom Metazoa; phylum Chordata; class Aves; order Opisthocomiformes; family Opisthocomidae; genus Opisthocomus; species Opisthocomus hoazin. The sequence goes on along the minus strand of NC_134419.1, from coordinate 58,125,838 downwards.
TTCAAGCCCTGCACAGGCAAAGTCTGCCCATGCATCCCTCTCCTACCTCCTTCAGGGGAGGTTCAGCATCTACTGCTTTTATTCCACCAATTTGGGGACAGAAGGAAAACCGCTGGGAGAAAACAAATAAGCATCCCTGCCCAACAGAGAGAAAGGTCACAGTGGAGAAGCCCCCTTCTCCCCAGATCTCCACACAGCTTGTGAAAGTGTGGGAGGCCACACAGCCAAGCTCTGCTGGGAATCAGCTGCCACAGCAAGCTGCAGGAGAACCAGGGAGGGAGTTAATAGTGAGGCAACAGCTACTGACTCCCTGCCCTGTGGCCCTGTGCAGCTTCATGGGCAGGCTGGCAGCAGGCATGCCCACGGATGGGCTTCATGCCTTGACGCGGTGAGCAGCGACGGCTACATTACCTCTGTGGGGCCAGCATAGAGCATGGGAGAGGGGAAGATGGCAACAATGGTCGACTTGGGGTCCAGGACTTGCTCCTCCAGCACCGCTGCATGCTGCTTCATCCGCCACTCCAGCGGGACATCGTCGTCTTTGGTCCATCCTCCCAGGGGGTGCAGGAGAAGCACGGGGTTTTTGTAACCCCTCTCCAAAAGCTGGTGCCGTGTGTCCTGCATAAGCAGGGCATGCCCATTGTGGACGGGGTTGCGCAGCTGAAATGCAAAGACTGCATCTAAAAGGGAAAGATTCAGAGGGTCACAGGCTTGCGCTGACCATCAGACCCTGTGGGTTCATTTATACACTATACATTTCAACACAGTCACAAGATATCACAGAATGGTAGGGGTTGGAAGGGACCTCTGTGGGTCATCTAGTCCAGCCCCCCCAATGTATATATGTCATAAGATGTGTGTCCTCTCTTCACATGAACGAGACCTTAGATGAGTGTTTCATACACGTACACTGCCCTCTTCATTGCTCTACCAAGTTTATTTTCATTGCAAATTCTTCCTTTAGAGCCAATTTCAGTCCTATCAGCTCTCCTACAATGTTTTTAGATGCCACTGGACACCTTCACCGAGTTCCCTGACTTCTTAAGTGACCTGCCACCTCTCCAAGCTCAATGGCACCTTCAGGAAGGCTAATGCTTTCTCCCCAAAGTGAGGGTAGGTGTCTGATGACTGCCAGCCTGATTGGATAGATACCTGGGAGAAGGCACCTGACCTGTCCCCTATGTGTGAAGGCCAAGCACGTCAGTGCAGGGCTTTAAATGCCCGGGGTGCAGAAAGAGAGGCTCTGACCCCCCTCAGGGAGGACACAAGCATGACTGTCAACATCTTCCAGTCCATGCTCAGAAACGCCCATTGAAGACGCAGCCCATCACAAGCACTGTCCTTAACCAAGCAGACCCTGTGCTCCTACTTCTGCTGTGCCCTGCATCCCTCTTACTGCTTGCTCCATCTGAACAGTCCCATTTTGGGAGCATATAGAAGGAACTTGGCAAGTGATATGAGCTTGAGAGCAAATAATCACAGATCACACAAATCTTCCAGAGCCAGATAGGGCAAGAAGAGCCGTGTCACTAGTGCTGACCCAGGACACTCACCAGCGTTCATTTCTCTGAACTTCTGCTTGAGAGCAAGCGGTGTCAGGCGGTACTGGTCCAACCCATCGTTCCATTTGATTCTCTCCAGCACAAGGAGGTCTCCACCAACCAGCCAGTCTCCGCTCTCCATCACCATCTGTGAATTACACACATGTGCATTACAAAGAGGACAGCAAAATACCTCCTTTTCCCTTTACCACTCTCCTTTGAAAAGTGTTAGGCTTGACTCTGCTTGCAGGGTGTCTTCCCTTCTGATTCAGCACATCGTAGGCAGAAAACATTCTTACAGTGACCATGTGAACGGAACGTCATGAGCAGCACAACCCCATCAAGGCATCAGCTGCTGAGACCCTACCACCGCACCCAGCTGGGTGCTGTACTCCTCTCTGGCAGCTGGGTGTCTACAAATAATGGCATGATACCTTCCTCCACCTCACTCTTTGCTCTGTCCTCCTGGGAATATGCAGGAGGAATAAGCCTGTTGCAAGGTGAGCACCTGCTGCTCAGTAATGAAGAGATATTTAAGGTAGGGGAGAACTAATACAGCTTTAGCCTTTTTAAGCAGACAGCTCAAGTCACCTGGTGTAAACTAGTGCTCTCCCTTTCTAAGGGATGATGTTCTTTGTACTGCCAAAGAGTAAGTGGGAAGAGATAAGCTGTAAAAATATAACACCCTTGCTGGCTGCCCATACAAAACAGACAAATTGAGGAGTAAAACATAGCTAAAAGGAGCATGAGTCTGCAATCTGCAGCATTAGCACTTGGCAGCATCACTGAGATCGTCACACCCCAAGCGCAGGAAAACTTTGGAGGCTAAATTGGTGGTCACGCTAAAAAGGTTTACGTGTAAGCACAACGGTGAAGATGAGTGAATGAAAGGAGCAGCTCCTCAGCAGCATACTCATTTTCCCTTTCACCTGGTGCTTGTTATCTGATGTTCTTCTTAAGCAGCAACTACAGCACTAACTCGTGAGCCTAAAAATTCAGTCCTGCCTGCTCAGGACATGATGGTTCCCACCAAGTATCTGGGCTTGGAGAGCAGACAGGACACGCAAGGCCCTCAGAACCTTGGAAAGGTTCATTTCTCCAGCCCCCGCCCACATTTCCCATCCTGGCCAGGCTTCCCTGAGCAGCAAGGGGACAAACCTACTTTGACGTGCGGGTGCTTCGCACAGGTGGTGCCCCAGATGCGGGCGCAGCGCTCCTCCTTCCTGTGCTCGAAGTACTCGGGGCTCTTCAGGATGGCCACCCTCTGCCCCGCGTAGCTGAGCGCCACTGCCTCGCAGCCCTCCAGTCGATCCTTGTCCTCCACGGAGATCGGCAGCACGATGGGGATGCTCAGGTTGATAATGCCGTCTGGCAAGAGAGGGGGAGGATTTTAATGTCCTCCAGCCTCAGGCGCTGGTCTTGGGCACTGAGTAAACAGAGGTTTTCAGAGGCATATGTTCTCTCTTTGGAGAGACAAATTTTCCAGGACTAGCTCGGGGATTCACCACCAGTCACGTAAATTTGTTCACTGCCCCATTGTTTTCTGCACAGCTAATAAACAGTGATGTTAGCGGAATACGAAAGCTCCTTATCTTTGGGCCAGAGTTGTCTCAAAGACACCTGGAACATTTCATTACTTTCTGCACTCTCTATCTCCCTGGTAAGACTGGTTGTTCTCCAGTTAGTTTGCTATAAAGTCTCTTTAAAAAATTTAAACACACTTGGGAAATGCAACCCTGCGTATAACCCCTACCTCCTCTGGCAGGAGAACGTCTATTAAGACAGTTCCATCTTGGTGTTCCATGGGGCATTTCACTCCCTGCACACCTCCTGAACTGCCTCTTCCAACAGGGAAAACACTGTCACACATTGCTTTGTTTCTCTGTTTTTTTCTGGGTATCTCTATAGTGTTACTGCTCCTTCTTTGTATCTGCAGAGTCCATTTCTAATCTATTTTCTGTGTGTGTACAGCGAGTCTACACATGCACAATTTCAGTGTCGTCCCTAAACACCTCGAAGTCACATTGGTTTTATCCCCACTCCCCCAATTTCCCTGTCCTCCACTAAGGTACTCCCATTTCTCCTTGGATATCCCAGCATTAATACAGAAGAATCAGTCTCTCCCAAGGGTTTCCATTCACAAACAAGAACGAACAAATCACTGATTCAATTTGTTCTGATCTGACTGAAATAATTTTGGGCTCTTGAGAGTCTTAATTTGAGGATTTTGACTATGATGTAGTTTTTTTTTTGACATCTTTATTAAAATGTTTGCATTTACTTTTGATTCATGACTAGATATCATCCATCTGCCAGACAGCAATTTTCAAGCATCTTCATGAACAATCATAACTACAGTCACATGGAATCCAATCAATAGAAACTTCATCCATTTAAATTATATTAACCAGTGATCAGTCAATGAAGTCAGCATGGAAAAAGCTGAATTATGAAACCAACAAATGATGCTGAAGCTGAGGATTTCCATGCTCCATTTCCAAATGCAAGATGCAGAGTTAAAAAAAAAAAAAAAATTACTCAAGCGAAGGTAATTATAATTATGAAATTACACAACCGGGATTTTTGTGAAGACTGGTCAGCAGGACACAGTGCGTCATGCCACTTCATAACCAGCTGAATCATAAACAGGCCATGGTTATGCCTAGTCTTACCAATTTTCTTTATTTTTTTCAAATCTCAAAAAATTACTTTATAGCAAAAAATCTAAATTGAAGTAATTTCTGTACAACCTAAGAACAGTTATATACATACCAACTACAGAGTGACTCCTTCCTGGGAGAATACAAACACAATTGAGATAATTAACACTCATGGGCACCAGTTACAGTAGCCATTTCAGAACCAAAGCTGCTCATTTAAAATCTCCAGCAAGCACCACCTAACCACAGGCAGGTGACTACTGGCACAGCCACCGTCCTCCACGGCGCTGCCCCAGCCCCTCCAGCGCTCGCCCATCCAACACGGGGTGCACTGGCCAGGAGCAATGCACAACACCTGCATTTCCACTGTCACCCAGTCCTGACAGGCACACGTCGCTGTTGCGGAGAGATGAAGACGCTGTGGCACTCCTGCTGCCCTACAATGTGCAGATCCACCTTTCTTCCTGGTGGCAGTCATGCCCCTAACACAAAGCACCTCATCGACCCAACTGTTGGTAGTTTCAAGGTGGGATTTACTGCTCAAAGTCTGAGCGAGAGGAGCACTAACTTGCACAAGTCCACCAAAATGGACTGCAGCCCTTCCAAGCACAGATGGAGCTGCCAAAAACATCACCTGCACCCCAGAGCAAAAGGGTCGGACAAATGACTCCAGAAAGACCAGTCTCAAACCTCTCTTTGGCAACATGCACTCTGCCTCGGCACCATGAGATGGAAAGCCTCCACTGTTTCCCAAAGCTCATCCAAGCATGCCAGGGATGTTCTCCTTCCTGCCCAGACATCACCCTCCAGGCCTGACCATGCAGATGTTGAGTTTGGAGACCTCTATGGAGACATGACGAAGTGGGGACTGATGTTGATGCCCTCTGCTGCAAAGGCTTTGCTCTGAAGAGCTCATCCTCCTCTAAAAGCAGGTTTCCTGGGCTCTGTCCCTAACGCCATTGAGCTCTACAAATCCTGACCGTATGCCTGCAGACCCAGGAGGAGCTGTGCTCAGCGATGCCGACAGGTTTAGGGAAGTGCCCCAAAACCAGATGCTCGCTGAGATGAGCCTCCAGCCCAAAGTGCAGAGCTCTGGAGCAACGTGGTCATCACGGGGTGCCTCTGCGACCTCGTCAGGCACAACAGACAGCTCAAAGACCAAGATCAGTGTCTGATAACAAGAACATGTGCTTTTGAACTCTGTTCGCACACTAGGTGGGAGATAAAAGGCTACGACATGTTTGAAAGCAGAAGCACCCCCGCAGACACCTCTCTGGTCCAAAGTGAGCAGTCCTGAGCTTTGCATCTGCTGCTTGGTGCCCAAGTCCTACTAAGAGCAGCAAGTCACTGCACTGCACAAACATGTATCCTCTAGAAGGAGAACAGGACTCAAAGGGACTCACTTGCCAAGATCCCAAATCCCCAAGGCCAGAGATCGCTATCAGGTTTACAAAACCCACCCTGCATGTATGTGAAGTCTCAGTGACATCCACAGCTGAGAAACAGGACAGAAATATCTACTGCCCCAGTTTCAGCTGTAGACAATCACTGTCTGAATCCTCTGCCTTTTTCAGGGATGAAGCACCTCTACCATGTTGCTAATGAATAGGTAAATCTGATTTATTTCAAGTTACAATTACGGATAAGAAGGAAAACAGGGGGGGAAGAAAAAGTGAAATCAGGTTCTGCTCCTGTTTCTAAGGAACAGCTGCCTCCTCCTCCCACCTCAAATTCAGTCTGGCAGCCTCCCTGCTTACTTGGCTTTGGGTTTGCATCTTTGTTTACCCTGGTATAATTGAGCATGAAAAGAGGTACACAATGGCCGCTGAAGTGTTTGACAGGCACCGTGCGAGATATCAAAGCTGTGAGCCAGGGCCTCGGCCACAGCACAGTGAACTTTGTCACCTTTCGTACCGTTTGTGCATTTCAGAGCACAGCTTCATGGCCCCTGCGGTCCTTTATGAGCCCTCTCATTTAATACATGAGAGGAAAGGAGGAGGATAGCACAGCTGAGCATTAAAGCTTTTCCGTATGGCTGCCTTCTGAGACACCACGGGGTAAGCACCATGTCCCACAGCAGCTTGCCAGCCAGCATTAACGCAAAGCGCGGGGATTCGTACCATTCAGCAGGGTGCCAAAATGGATCACTTGCAAGTACTCTGCCTCGCGCATGAAGCCGGTCAGTGGAGTGGCCCAGCCTTCGCTCAGCACCTGCACCCACTGCAGATCCAGCTGCAAAACAAACCCAAATGGCACTCCTGTCACCAGGTCACGCTCAGAGGTTGCTTTTCCTTCCTTCCTGCTGCAACAGTGCTCTCATTTGTTTTGCTTCAAATATAGGACATTCATAAAGGGGGTGAAAGCCATGGGGTGGTTGGTCTGGGTGTTTTTTTTATGCCAGACTCACGTACTTTCATAGTGCAACTGCTTGCAGGTCTGTACGAACACAATGAAGGACACTGAAGGCCCTGGCTTGCTACAGCACAGGGTGGAGACCTGGCAGAAAACGGCCGAGGATCAGCACTGCACTTCAGCTCACCATAAACCACAGCCACAAAAGGACACAGCCATCAGAGGAACAGAGCCCCTTCTAGCAGCATCCCCAACAAAGCTTCCACCCTTTAAACAGGTAAATAACGAGCGAACCACAACACAGCATTCACCCATGGCGATACCTTAGTGATCTCTATGTATGGCAGCATCTCTGCTTCGGCTCGGACACTACTGAGTTTATTTTCAGGTACAAAAAGCTCAAGAACATCCTTAATTGAGCCCTGGGGCACGATGTTCTGAAAGAGAGAGATAGACAGCAATTGTAAGTAACATGCTGATTTTTAAATGCATACCAAAAACTCACCATCCAAAAGCAGGTTTACAAGCTGCTGGCAGTGGTGGCACAAAAATGACCTACTTGTGTTTGAAGGAGCTCCACAACCTGCTGAATACATTCAGACACCGACGCAACATTCGTTTTCAACACTAGTTCAGGAGATTCGGGCTTCTCATACTCTGAGTCAATCCCCGTGAATCCTATGGACAATTAAACCCAAACTAAATTTATTTAATGTAATACGCGGTGCCTTACAGCCAACAAAGCTGTACAAATAACCAGTAAGCATTCAACCATACTGAGTACTACAAGTGACGCTTGTGACAGCAAGATTAGGGAAACAGGATGCTCTTGTGCACTACAAAGAGCCTTTAGTAACCCACCTCTATGTGCACAGCCATAACAACATGCTATCCAATGCTTTGGAGAGCAAAAGGCAAAATAAGACCTTGCTCTTCCATACCTTTGATCTCTCCAGCTCTCGCCTTTTTGTATAGGCCCTTCACATCTCTGCTTTCACAAATATTTAGAGGAGCATCTACAAAGATTTCAAAAAAAGGAAGTCCAGCTCTCTCATGAATTTTCCGTGCATTTTGACGATCCTGTTAGAAGAAAGACAGGAAAATCATATGTGTCCGAATTGCAGCAAGTGCCTTCCTACTACATAATGTGTCCTGGAATTTGACACAAGTAAATTTGTCTCTGGTATAGATTTATTAAATTTACACTAATTTTAATCAGGGGTTTTCATGTCCCTTCCCCACTTTTCTTTAAAGACACTTTAAAAAAAATTTTTTTAAAAGTTTTTTCCATCTGAAACATCAAGAAGATCTCTACATTAAGCAGGACAGCAGAAGTTTAGAATGTGAATAATTATCTGCCCTGTGTTTAAAAAAGGAACTGGTTGCATCAGCTTGATAACCGTATCTTGATACTTGGTATTCTCAGGAATCATAAAAACACAATCAATACTTCTTCAAACAGAGCAGTGGTAGCACTATGACAGGCTATTGTTTCTATGCCTTTTTTCTGCCTCCTAACAAGTTAATAACAGGAGCCCCTGGAAGGAGATTTTAAAATTTTCTTAGCTTTTAATCAGTTTGTAATATTGAATATACTCAAAGAGGTCATGTCAAACTGCTCTCCAGAAATTTGTATGGATTGCGTGTAGTTCTGCATATCAGTGTTTTACAAAAGAACAGAGAAGTTAAAAGAAGCATCTGATGCCATATATAAGAAGTCCTCTACATAACTCTCTCTTCCCTAAGAACAATCAAGAGATCAAGGCTGTCCAGAATAAAAAGCAGAATATAATACAGTGATTTTACCTTTGCAAAAGGAGAAATGAAACTAGTTATGCAGACGAGCCCAGCGTCAGCAAACAGCCTGGCCACCTCTGCAATGCGGCGGATGTTCTCCTCACGGTCCCCAGCCGAGAAACCCAGGTTTTTATTCAAACCATGCCGAACGTTATCACCATCCAGGGAATAGCAAGGGATGCCATGAGAGACCAAGTACTCTTCCAGAGCAAAGCCAATGGTTGTCTTGCCAGCTCCAGAAAGGCCTGTTGGAGAGAGAAAAGCAAGGTTTAGGTTTGGGGTCAAAAGAGTGGAAATGACAATGTAACACAATACATCCTGGGACAATGGCAATGAAACTCCTTTTGCCTGAAGTTGCTTTAAGGAAAGAATGAGGTAGGGAAGGTGGATTCATCTTTTTAGCCCATAGTTACCATCACAGAGCCCTGTCCAACCCTTCACTTATTGAAGGGGTGGCATTAATGCCATAAGAAAAGCTGTTCTATTCCAACATTGGGTTCAACCCAGCAGTGTTGCTGAAGTACCTCTTGCTGGGCCATAGTGGGACAAACAGGCACCAGTAAGTAGGGGAAGTTTGAAAGGATGCTGTTGCATCTCAGCATCTTCCTCTCCCTCCTCCTGTCCCCCTATGAACAGCCAATTGCTCTCCCAGAATGAAGGACAGGCTCTTTCTGCAACTGTGTGGGGTGGGACAGGCTCCAGCAGCAGCAATTGCCACTCTGCATCCACGGACACCTCTTTGTGCAGGAGCAACACCTACAGATCCGTGTGAGCAGGAGCTGGATAGTTGTGTAGACAAGCAGCACATATTCAGCTGCCAGCATCTCCTGGAGTCATCAGCCAGAAAGACAACAATCCAAAACGAGGTGGCTGTTTCCGCTTCCACCTCCATCCACTTGCACAAAAAGCACTTGCTACTGACTGTGTCAGAAAGCAGCAAGTGCACCTGGAGCACCAGACTCCTCCTTTCCTTTGGGTGGGGATCCATGTGTTGAAAACTCCTTGAGATGGAATAGGACCTCAACTTAGGAGAGGTAACACCTCAAAACACCACATCTGCCTCAGGAAACATTTAGCCTTGGAGAATCTCCTATGGAGATAGCATCATCTGCACACCTGTTTTTATACCCTTTGCATGACGCCTGCTATTGACCACTCACGGAGAAAAGACCCTGGGCAAGGTGGACTTTTGGTCTGATGCAGAACAGCCATGTTTGTGCTGGAGAGGAAACGTGGCTGGGCAGAGATCAATCCTGTTGGCCATGCCTTCAGTTTTTGTAGTACAACAGACTAACTGATAGCTCTCCTGAGCTGGCAACATAGGGCATTCAAACGCCCTTCCATTTAATCCATACAATCCATGCAGTGAAATGTCCTTTTATATAGTCTCTTAAAATTAAATTGATAGAAAGTTAGGAGACCACTGTCTGTTTCAAAGAATAATCGTCAGCTAGAGAAGCTCAAACTTTTCAGATACAAGATCTTTGAGTGATATTCAAAAAAGAAGGAAATTGTCTTGGATTGTTTTTTTGGCTTCAGAAATTATATTAAAGCAAATTAGGCATTGGTGTTCTTTTCAAAATTGTGGAGAAGAACAAAACAGAAACGTGTTTTAATCCAACATCTAGCACATAAGCTGATATGTAGGCAAATAAGAATGGCTTTACAAACTCTTCCAAGTAGGTCTTTCAATACCTTCCAGCAGTCAAAGAAAATACCAGTATTTAACAAGCAATGAAACAACTTGACAAGTGGCAAAAGGGAGAGTTGCGTAAGTATTAGTGGAGAAAAATAGATGCAATTGTCATTTCTAGCAGCCCCTAATCCCCAAACAATGAGTTTATCTTTCAAAGCAGAAGAGAAGGGCAACACATTGGAACGCGTACAAAATGGGAAATAACGTGAGAAACCCACAATGGCTGTGCAAGGAATCGCTGTCACTGCAACTCATTGTCTGAGAGTATTTATTCTTCAGACAAGATGACTGCCTTGCTGTGCTGCTCACAAGGTCACTTTAAACACAGTAAACTTAGGTGTCCCAACAAACTTCCCACCAACCCGGAATGAAAACATCCGCATGCTGTTTTGGTCAACCCTGGGCACGTTCACTGCCAACGACTGGCTGGATGTGAGCCAAGGCTTCCTCAGCCACACATTTGGGAACAAGCGTGATCCTTAGGGCTTCTGACATGTTCAAAGGAGCCTGATAACAGCTGTGAAATTCATAAAAATATTAGTTACGGGCAGCAGCTGCCAGGGAGAATATCTTGGTGCACCAGCACCATGTGTCAGTGTTTCCCACGTGTATATGTTTTGCAATTCCTGGTTCACAAGGAACACCGACATTTCCTGCGGAGCCCAAATCCTCACCTCCGAGCCACACTCATGTATGCAAGTGGGTTTCACATGCAAAGCCATGCTTTCATGCCCAGATGAAAATACCTGTTAGCCAAACTGTGCAGCCTCGAAATCCACCTCTGGTACCAACAACTTGTCCTCTCTTACTCCTGCTGACGTGATGGGCTTGATAAACCACATTGGTTGATCCCTGATGAAAACAAAACAAAACACTTCTGTTACCTTGTTGCTCTCTGTACAAAAGAAAGTCTCAGCTGGCACTACTAGAAGGGAGAGAAAGACAAATTCATTAAAAATCTGCATGAGCCATTACAGCAAACTTTGGCAATTTGGTACAGAAGGGAAAACAGTGAAGAAAATAGTTGCCTTTGGCCTAAATTGGATTTCTGTCTGAATAGGACAGACTCATTTTTTGAAGACAGTGTTTGCCTCTGCTCAGAGCCCTTCTGGTAGCAGCAGCAGAAGGTGATTTTCTTTGCTGCAGGAGCACTGCCAGGTGACTGATGCACCCGCAGGCAGGCGGGGAAGACACGGAGTCCGCTCAAAGATACAGGCAGCACACTCCCCACTTCTTCGGCGTTTGAAAATACAGGCAGACTTGCCTATTATTTTAATTACGCTTGCAAAATAAAAGCAACTTAAGGTGCTAATTTACTTGCTGTGTTTGACATAACATGGCTGCTAGTAATTGCAGCTGGGGCAAGAAATGGCGACATAGCCGGGCTGAGCAAGACTGGGATCCAGCCAGGGAAGACGGTGGGATGGGCAGAAGAGAAAACAACACGTAATGCATACACTCGCACGTCCTAGTGCAAACAAGGGACCAGCACGATACTGAGCCAGAGCCTGAATTTTGGTGCTTCCTAACATTGAACTGCTGCGGGCAGAGCAGGCCCAGCCTCTCTGCTGGGACGCAGACTAAAAGAGCCTGTCTGTGCCCTGCAGCTCCAGCAACAGTACTTCGACAAAGACTTCTTGCATATAAAATATCTACAAGACCTTATTAATTGCAAGGATTATGTTTCCAACTGAGGCAGCCAAAGTTGAGGCTGAGCCTCTGAGGCTCAAGAGGGAGAGACGATATAAATATTTTCTCCCCAGCCCGATTCTTCATGAACATAGGTTTACGCGTTTCGTGTCATCAGTACAAATGCGGGTCTGGGCTCTCCCATGATTTACATCTCACTGTGTAAATATTTCTATGTCTGAAGTCATAGCAGGGAAGCGATCATCATTCATTTGTCCAAGAAAAAAAATTTTGACAAGAAAAAAAAGAGGAACGGGAGACACAATAAAGTAAAAGATCACTTTTAAACATGTTAGCAAAATAGCCTGTTTTTTTTCTTTCCCCTCCTCTGCTTGCTGGGCCATTAACACTTTAACATGCTTCAGCAAAGGCATAAGCATTCGTGGGAGACTTGGTATTTTGTATGCAACAGAGGGCTCTGCTTGCACAGAAATCTATGTGAAAATTACTCTGTAGCAGAAGAGAAAAACTACCCTCTTCTCCTCACCTGTTTTTATTACCTTGCAGAGAGGCCAGCATTCCAGCAGAGACCAATCTCCCACCACAGCAATTTATAACTATACTCAGAATTTCAGGCCCACTTTCAATTCAATTTTAGCAAAAGGCTCCAAAATTAGCCTCTTTATGCCTGCAAATTTGCCATCTGCAATTGCTTGTGGGCGCACTGAACAGATACCCCGCTCCAGAACATGTTAACGTACTGGTAAGAATAGCTGTGTCCAAAATAATCATAATAATGGGCATAAATCTTGCCTCCAAGGTTAACTCTCAGCAAGCCTCAATGCTGGTGCCACGATGGTGAGATTGCACTGGAAGACGCTTGAGGAGGGAGAAGCAATTGCTCCAGAGCTCGCCCAAGGTGACCACTTCCCACTCCATGCCACCACTGTATGACTTGATGGGAAGCCCTGGGCTAAAAAGGTTTTCAGAGCTGTTGTCTCAACCACCTCCAGTGATGCACTTTCTCACTCCAGGACTCTCACTTCCCATTTTCATTGCTGCAGCCACCATAGCAGGTCCCTGACATCACTTCCCCCTTCCACAGATTTTTAAAGGATAAAATCAATTATTTGAGGGTTAGAGTAGAAGGGATGGATGAGATGCTGTCTGAAACAGAGCCCAGGTACCACAGCAAAACAAAACCCCAAAACCTCTCTAGACCTGACCCTGAAAAATGAGTGAGTCCAACACATCCTGATGACTCAGAAAATAAAAGATAAGCACTCAAGTTTTTTTTTTGTGTGTTTTATTTTTTTACAAGGGGTTGTCAAAAGTCTGTTTTAACATTTTGAGCTTGCAAAGGTGAGACAGCACCACTGTGGTTTAATTTTCATCTGTCCCCAGGGGTTCAGGCTTTGGCAGAAGATCCAGCAGCCAAAAATAACCCCTTATCCCAAGATGCATAGGTGTGTTTCTGCTATGTTTACTCCCAGTTGAGCTCTGGCACCACTTTGAAATTATGTGTCACCTGGCCAAGGACCCTCAGCAAAGCACAAGTGCCCAGACTCACCTTCCCAACAGCTTGCCACCACACAGCCCTGCAGTGAAACCTCCCCTGCTGCAGCATAATGCCTAACCGGTGATTATGCACTCCTCAAGTGTAGCACTCCAAAAAACACAAAGTAGGTATTTTACAATTTGTTTGCAAACCACAGCAGACAAGACTGGTATTTCTGCACGGAGAAATAAACCTGCATGCTTCGAATCTCTCTTTCACGCCCTCTGCATCAGTAGGAACTCCAGCCGCACACTTGCTTTTGCAAAATGTTGAAATGAAGAACAATGCAAGCAGAGAAATGCTCTTGCAGCGTGTTAGTCACACGCCCGGCTCACTTAGCAGAAGGGCCAGCCTCATACGCACACAGCTAGCTTCCAGCTGGTGCCCGGCAGCGCTCATGGTCCTGCAGAAACCCTGACCCAACAGCGAGGGTAGGGTCAGGACTGCCCCCAGCTGTATTTCTATTCATAGGGCTATCTCACGCCATTCAGAATATGATTCATTTTTTTCCAGTCATGCCCTAATTTTGGTACTGCAGCGTGGACATGTCTCCAGGAGGAAAAAAAAACTGTTAAAAACGAGGCTTTTGAAACATTTTGCAAATGGTAAAATAGGCTTTTAAAATGATAAAATGATCAAGCAAGCTTTCAAGTTTGAAGTCAAACACTTGCTTAAGCCTCTGGAAACTGATCTAACTTATTGTTTAAAATGCCTTCCCAAATCCTGCCATCTTACTAAAAAAAAAATAAGATCTGTTGTCCTATCAGTTGAATTCGATGCACAAAAATTAAGTTTATGAGACTTCGCCTTAAAAAAATATTTTCTTCTACTAGGGCAATTCCCACAGCTGCTCTTGCAAATGGGTGAGCTGACATCACGGAGAAAACAATGTGTCCATCACCAACAAGGGGAAAAAACCTTCTGTAAAAGAGTAATTTGCTGCAGAAAAGCAAATCTATTAAAAGAAAAGGAGGAAGAGAGGGAAGAGGGGGGTTTTGCTTGTGGAAACAAAGATTTGATTTTGATCATATTGAAGAACAATGGAGAAACCTTGGAGTCTCTGAAGTCCCCATTTAGCTCTTGCAGCCCTAAACCTATAGAGTTTTTGCAAACTTGAGTTTGATTCATTGAATGGACAAAAGCAGTAAATGCCTCAAAATCAGTTCCACTCTTTCCCAGGGAAAAACCCCATCAAGATGTAGTTACCCTGGAAATTTTTCCCATTTCACCTCGCAGGATCCCACCATCATGACACAGAGCCTGGCTCGTGGGTCCAGACAGGAGAACGGGACTTCTCAAGCACCCGGTGCATTACCATATCACCCACCTCCCTGCTTCCCATGCTGTCGTCCCCCCTCTTTCCTGCATGCAGGTCTCATCTCCTCTCTACCACCCACACATGAGCAGAAATAATGCTATGCTTTCTTTTTAGACTTAGCAGAGTAATACAGTGATGTGTCACCAACTACCCTGCAGAGGTTTCAGGGCTGGAGCTGCCAGCATTCCCTTGCACCAGGCAGGATGCTGAACTGGGCTCCCTTTCTTCATTCAGTGCTCTGAATATACCACAGCAGACTTCACTTGCCCCTTGGCACCCTCCGCCTTTGACGCTTGTTCTTTTTGGCATCGCTACCTCGGGCCCTGTTCCCTGCCAGGAACGTAACATAGAAGATCTTAAGGAGACCAGCAGAGACATCCCAGTTACCCGAAACAAGCAGTCTTTCAGCTTGGAGACAGACGGTTGGAGATGCCAAATGTCGCTAACACACAAGGTTTTCAAGGTGGTGTTAGCTAAAGTGTTTTTTTTCTTAACCCACAGGAATTTTTGAGCTCTTAGCAAGACCTTATTTTTGATTGCAGCTAAAATATTTTTCTCTTGGTATAAAGTTGCATGTTTTGGGTTGCCATAATCAAGTTTTATACAACCCTGGCAAAAAAAAACTCAAACAAAACCAGGCTCATGTTTCAGTCACCACGCAAATCAGATGCTGATTTCTAGACTGTGTGACATTAAACCAGCAGGTTGGGTGTTAAAATCTACCTCTCTGAAGGCACCTAGATCAGGCGTTTCTTTATCTCTGAATCAGATTATGTCACTACTCTAATATCCTCGACACAGGAAAACCAGTGAGTCATCCTGCGCTCCTACACTTTCGAGATGAATCTGCAAGGCCAAGACAGACGTTCTAAAAAAAATCTTCCCATCTTCATTCCAGAAAACACAAGGGACAGCTGCACGGGCAACAAATATTTGACAAACAAAGCATATTGTCAGCCGCTGGCAAAAATAAAAACTTGAACAAGAAATCCTTCCACGGTTGCCCTATTTTTTATATTCAGAGCACTTCTGCTAAGTTATGCCCCCCAAATGAACCCATTTCAGCAGTTCAGCTCATGCTCACTTCGCAAACAACAGGTTTGACATTGCAAAAGGAGAACTGCTTTGTTTTGATGTCTGGGGTCTGTTACAAGGCTGGTCTGGATCATGCCAAAACCGTGGGACCACTGACAATGCAAAAAGCAGTTATTTTGCAAAAAGAGGGAACATGAATGATGTTGTCACTGCAGTACGGATAAGTTTTGGGATTGAACACCCATAGAAAGTAATCAAGCACATCTATTTAAAATCCAAGAAAATAAAAAAGAAGAGAATTACGCAACCAGAAGGTAGGTGACTAGTTAAAAAACACAGAGATGGTGTAGCCCGGTGACCTCTGCCAGCAAATCCAGCGCCCAGCAGTGCACAGAGCTGTGACTGACAGCCAGCTGAGCTGCTTTGCATGGTGCAACAGCATCCGCGTGAGAAATGCTGCACCAAAACAGAGCAGCGCTCCACCACTCCCCTACCAGGAAAAACTACCCAGTACACACGGCCATGCTTCTGTATCTTCTTTTGGAGAAAAATACCAGGTTACAGAAATGATAAACTGAGTATCAATCCCTCAGATTTCAGGGACAAGAAGAAAGGAGGACAAAAGTACATATTATGACTACATATTAACTTCAGTATCAAAAAAATTTCCAAGGAGGAACTGTATTTACATGTAATAATTTTTTTTTCTTGTATATGAGATTTAGGAATTTAATTAATGGGTCACGGCTCTCTATGGTAAATAAGCCACTGTACATGTCCTGCCTCTTACCGTGGCAAGGCAGGCACCCTATCCCTTAAAACAAGCAAGTTGGACAGACAGGATTCCCACACCAAATACCATGCAAAGAAAAACGTGCAGTATAATGTCAAGAGATTGTCAGCTGAGCTAAACTGTGTTCAGTTGTACAGTCAAAAACACAGGCTCTGCTGTTCAGAGATGCCACGTGGGACTGGCTTACCCAGAAGGTCCTCCAGCGAATGCCAGGAGCCAACATGTCAAAGTGATATCCCATTTCATCAAAACCATTCCCTTTGAGAGCTCCAGAAACTAGTTCAACAAACCTGGACCATCATTTACTTACCTTTAAAAGGTCAGCTGGCGCGGTGGCTCTGCTGTAACACAAAACACAATGAGCCACATTCAGCGGTTTTGTGTCCCTATTAACTCAGTTTGCAACAGGTTTTGAAACTTGGAGGCCAGCATCTAACCATGGCTACGAGCAGGCAAGTGGGAAGCCAGCTCCATCTTCCGCTAAGTAAGAAAGCAGGATCTCCTTCCACCCTCCAAGCTAGCACAGGTTGAACCAAGCCCATCTCAGCTCTAAACAATATGGAGACAAAATACCTGTTTTTACCATGCTCATCATATCCCTGTCAGGAAAGAAATCCTGTACCTTTTGAGAAGCGCTAGCAGTTTCATAAGCAGTGGGAGCTACAGAACATCTGTGTTTCAGTCAGCTTCATCAGGTTTTAAAATATATATACTTCCATAAATTAACTAATCCTCTTGGCGTCACTTCTCTACAGGACATCGCGGCAGCCTGCTGAAAGAATAAACCCGGACCCAAGCCCAGGCTGGTGGGGGCTCAGCGTCGTGGCCACACGCTACCTCACCCTGTCTCATTCAGCATCCAGGATGGACGTGCAGTCTTGAATCTGGCATCTTGAAGCCCATGCGCTTGACTTTGCAATGGTCAATGGTCACCAGCAGGTGACAGGAGATGTCTCTCCACCTCAGTCATTTTTTTAAGTTTTGCAAAGTGCAAAAGCAGCAACAGGAAGGACTGCAGGGAAATGCAGCCAGAACCACCACACAGGACACAGTTAAATGGGGGAACTCCACTGGGCAGGCCAAAAGTTCACTTGGCTGGAAAAAATCATTAAGATGAATTCATGGAAGGAAAGTTCATCAAGGACTACCAGGAAGAAAAGCACAGCCTCTGGTATCTCAAGTCATAAAATCAGTGGAAGCTGGGACAATGCACTATGGCATCCCAGCCATCAACTCTTCCCTGGCCTCAACTCTTGGCTGCTGCTGGAAACTACAGATGGGACCAAACAGACCTTCCCCTCACTCAGCACCTCCTCAGTCCCCTTGGTATTTCTGTTGGCTGAAGGCATGTGTTTTTTCACCATCATACCATTGCATGTGCTACCCTACACAACAAGCTGTATGAGCTAAGTCCAAGTTGAGGACTCAAGTTTGGAGATGCCAGGATGAAGGTTTCCTGCCCCATCTACTTGTGCATCTGACCCATACATGCTGCAAGACAGGCTTCTATTGATATGAGCTCAAATGGGGTTACCTAGAGCCTTGCCTAAGTCACCACCAAGAACACTGTACTCTTCCTGAAGGAGTGGCAATTCAGCATTTCTCTCACTCCTCCCTAAAACATGTGTAGGCACAGGTCTTAGTCATTACACACTACTCAAAGGTTGGTTGAAGGACAGCTACACACTTTCCTTGGGGATTATTGTTACTTGTTCCCTCAAAAGTTCATGCAGACTCCCAGTATCTCCCTGAGCGTAGCATCATCCCCAATTTTACAGGCATAGAACAGCAGCAGAGAGTAAGGCAAACAGCAGATGAAGACTTGAGTGCCCATAATACTTAAGCCTTATAAAAATGACATGTTTGAAGAGCAGCTCCCCCGGACTTCAGGCTTCACATGCAAGAGCTCGATGCTCCTCAAATCTAGCCCCACAGTCTCAGACCAGCATTGCAAAGATGGGAGCAGATGCAACGAGCTGCCCCAGCCATGGTTGAGGCAACTCATCCAGCACCATGCCTAGGGTCCTTGGCAGAGGCAAGCACAGAACTCAGCTCCCTGCAGCAGCAGTCATCTCCTCTAAAATGAGGGGGGTTTTCCCCTCTTCCCACACCCACTGGCAACACAAAAGGTCTTCCCATCATAAGGGCTGGGCAGACCTGAAAAATGACCTCCCACCCAACACACTCTTCAGCACCACAATGGAAAGCTGAAAAACTGTTTGATAGTGAAGAAAACATTTTGTTCTGCCAGAAAGACCGCGAAGACCTGAAGGTCAGAAAGTCTTGGAGATGTAGGTACAAATGGTGGTTTTCCAAAGATGCACAAAAAAGCTCATCTCAGCAAACCTCCAAGTGCTGCATCTAAAGAGAAGCCACGGTAAAAAACAAAACAAAACAAAAACCTTGCTCGCTTCTCAAGTGCTGCTCTCCAAACAGGCCAACACATTTTTGCACCCACTCAGTAGATAAAACTTTTGACACACATAGCTGTAACCAAGCCAAGCTGTAAGTAAACGAAAAAGGACCACTCTGCGAGGGAAGGCAGGCAACACTACCAACGAGCTACCAGCCCCACAGGCAACATCCTAACTTCCCAGTGTCCCACTTCGTTATGCACATCCACAACGAATGCCTTGACCAGACCTTTTTGCATCTTTCCTTTTATTAATAATATACGTCATGCAAATTTTCATTTAGAAATTATTAAGCTGTGAAACCATTAAGGAACTCTTTCTCACTTCCTACAGCTGCGATTCAGAGCTAAATAAAAAATAACCATTAGTC
Organism: Opisthocomus hoazin; assembly: GCF_030867145.1. Classification (NCBI taxonomy): domain Eukaryota; kingdom Metazoa; phylum Chordata; class Aves; order Opisthocomiformes; family Opisthocomidae; genus Opisthocomus; species Opisthocomus hoazin. The sequence goes on along the minus strand of NC_134419.1, from coordinate 58,106,675 downwards.
ACCCCACTCAAGATTATAGTAAATTCATAAACAGCAACCTGAATTACATGGCATTTCTCTTAATGGACTTCTAAGGTATCAAAGGGTACAAGCACTGTGGCCATATTACAAGTTCAAAGCAGGGGATATCATCAGGAGCCTTAATACGGGTCCTGCATGCCACTTCTGTGGGTGCGTACAGCTGCAAGTTTATCTAAAACACCTGGTTTCACATAGGCGAGGTCTTTTCATTTTTAAAGGTTATTTAAAGACACCCTCCAGGATCAACATCAGGCCAGTAAAAAAAAAATGCAAGCATCCAGTGTTTCTCTTGAAAACCCTCCAGAAAAACAAAATCCCTGTTGCCTAAATCTAAGCTGCAGCTGTAGTGCACATGCCTGCGTAGTGTAGGGTCTTCGCTAGGGCACTGTCTTGCCTAAAACCACTTGTAGAGGCTGCCCAAGGAGGGTATGGATGGAAACCTATGCCTGAGTTAGGGGTTTAAGGCACAGATTTGCAACAAGCCGTGACTTAATCAGTGCAACATGACGAGGCTGGAGTCTGTATTTATCCTGGAGTCCAGCATGAGGACAGCAGACAACATGCTGACTCCAAGCACTTCGACTTGGAGCTGGAGAAATTACAGCCAAGTTTAGGTACCCCAGTCGCCACCCCAGATGGCACCCACATGCTGACCACCACCTGCAGCAGCGGTGCTCAGCTGCGCTCCTCCAAACAAGGCCCCTACAAGATGCAGAGAAATCCCAAAGAGCCACCAGTCCTGCTGGGAAAGCAAAAGATCAACCTCCGAGCAAACCCGCAGGGATCAGGCCTGACCTACCTGCCCCACCCCTTGGAGGAAGGGAGTGTTCAGGCAGCAACCACCTGTCCCTTCCACCTTTCCATGTGCATGCCCTTCTACAGCCCTGGGAGATGCTCTGTCCATGCAGCCTCCTGGGAAACGGACCCTGCTGCTCCTGCTGCTGTGGCACTACCAGGGGACACCAGACAAGCCTGTCCACAGTTGGGGAAGGTCCATCGAGGTCCCCAGCTTCCAGCTTCTGCGTCTGGACTGCACTAGGCTGATTATGTCATTCCCCTTCCCTGGAGGGCTCAGCCTCCCTGAACCATGGGAAGAAAAAGGCATTCACATTTAGGAGCCTGCAACTTTTTCTGGCTTTTCTTCCCTAAAATTGCCTAAATTGAACATCCCTGCTGATACAGAGCAGAGTGTGCTTAATAAACACGGGTCTGGCACACTGGCAGCACCACAAAACAGTGCAAGTTAATGAAACAGCAAGGTGGGGGCAACAGACTGGAAAGGTAACTTTTTAATTAGCAAAGGACTTCAAAAGAAATAGGAAGCAAAGGGGAGAGAGCTATAGGAAACAACAGAAGTTGAAATAACAACATATCGAGATAGTTAATCTGCTGACCTTTCCATGATCTTCCAAGAGATATAAAGCAAAAAAAAAGTGATAGAAAATAAACCAAGAAATACTAAGAATGTGACGAGCACTAGAAAACACTTTTTACTGTCATGGTGCAATGAGTTAGGCACCGTGTTTCACAAAATAAAGCACAGCTGTAAACCCAGGACTTCTGAATCACTGGATGAAACACCAGAAACACCACTGTCTTCAGTAACTCAATCCAGACCAAGCCATGCCAATTCCCTGAAATCAGGGCTCTGCTGCCTGCTGTACTGTCACCTGTGCAAGTACCACTGAGATGAGCAACCCAGAACTGCTTTGAACATAAACATCTTTAAAGATGTTTTGGTTTTACATTCAAGGCCATAGTAAAGAATAAGCACGTGAGGAGATGAATGCATGGTTTGGGTTTTTTTAATAATTTTTTTATTTTACATTGCTTTGCAGTTAAACTGATGATGCTGTACATACGTTACTGTACAGCCTGTGATATAACTCAGCCCATCTGAACTCTGCCCTGTGGCTGCAGTTTTTTCAACACAAGAATAGTCTTCAGGCGAAGCAACTAAGCCTCTTCATATTTCCTCGGGGTTGTCATCTGATCTTGTGAGTTTTTTCCTTCTCTTTAAATAAATTAAAAAAAAATCCAAATTGTTTTTACATGTTAATGTGCCTTTAAATGAAACCACATAATTTGCAACTGTGCACGTAAAACCTACACAACCAAAACTGAACTATCAGAAGTTACAGCTTTGTGATCCACTGGGCTCCTGAAACAGCATCCCCGTGAAAGTGGAGGATGCCACATGCCATGCCATTCAGGTTCCTGGAGACACTGTTACAAGAGCAGACAGATGACAAAGGTGTAACACTTACCCTGAAAAAGGTGGCTTCGGCACTTTCATTCTGCCCTAAGCACCTGTAAGGACACCCAAAGTGAAACTCACTGAAAGCAACCAGCAAGGACGACATTCGTCCGCTGCCAGGGGCAGGACTCTGGCAGCCAGCTCTGAACACCCTGATCTCATGAGATACGTTGAGCTGGACTTCCCATGCACCCACAGGGACGTGCACGCCACGCAGCCAGTCACCCCAGCAAGGGGCCAGCCCTTCCAGGGCCGGGCCTTGCCCATGGGTCTGGGCTTCATGGCAAGCTGTCTCCCCAGAGCACACTGCATCATCTGTATCCTCCCGCTTGTTATGAAAATGCTGCTCAGCGGGGAGAGGTAAGGAGCTGCGGAAATACCAGCGTGCCACAGGTGTAGGGAGAACAAGCTGCTATTTTGACAGGGCTAAAAGAACCACTCAGCCCTGAATGCTGCGCTGTGCAAGGGCCCACACAATAAACAAACACAGTCCCAGAGCTCCATGCTACTCACTGTGATTACAGTGTACTTACTCCTGAGAGCGGGATTTTGCCACTGGGATACACAGGAGGTCTGTATTAGGAACTTTTAAGGTTAAAGACCATTCTTTTCCCCAAAATGTCAGTCCTGAAACTGGTCAGAAATAACTGCTTTTTGTCAATGAGGTCTGTGAACAGAAGGACACTGCCCAGCATGTAGAGGACTTCATGCCTCTTGCAACGTCATGAGCAGAAACAAAGAGAGCATTTCCATACAAGACAGCCAAACAGCAATTCCTGCACATTGAGTTTTGGGTCTTCAGCAGAATTAAAGGTGCCTTGTTCATTTTTAAGGACAACATGTGCAGAAGTAAAAAACTGTAAGTGTTCTTCTTTGTACCTTACCATAAGCTTGTATTAATAAATGGGTGTGCAATTAAAACATCCTCCAACCAGGTCAACCTCCAGAGACCATTCAGGCTGAATGTGGGTTTTAAATCCTAGGCTTATAATTATTCAATTTCCAAAAATGAGGAGCATAGTCAAATAACACAGGCAGTCCGTCTCATAACAGCTAGCACTACTGTGCCCTTCAAAAACTGACAGCTAATCAACGTCACCTGTGAAAACCATTTTTGGCGCATTCTTGGACTGTGAATAATCCTGGAAACATCCAGCCTCGCAACACCCTGTCTGCAGGAGAAAGATGAACACATCATGCATACTATGCAGAAGTGGTAAAATCTAAGATTTTATTAGTAATAAGGATTTTTATGAGTAATAAGGATTTATGTTACTTGGAGAATGAAAAATTGGGATTAAGTAAGGGGCAACAAAGGGATGAGATGCTGTACTAACAGGGATCTCAGTAGGGCAAATTGTTCTGTGCATCCCGTCTTCATTTTCCAATGGACCCGTCTTGGCTATGGCAGCTGCAAAAGGTGTCGTGAAAAATTCACCACCATGTTACAACTCCTCTGAGCTACAACATTTAGGCTGCTGGTTGCAGGAGAACATTTTGCTGATGCCTGCTCCTTCCTTAGGCAAAATCTCTGATGCGCTGCCGATGCCCCAACCCTCCTGAACCACACCATGTAATCGCACTGAAACTGAACCCCATCATCTGCATGCATATGCAAATAATTGTGCTAATCAAGGGACCCCTGTCAAAGTGAACTGCCTTATCCCACACCTTGGATAGCAGCTTGAGATGGTTGAAACTGAGGAGCCGCTGAGACTGCGTTAGGAGCAAGAACTTCATCTATGCTCTGGGCAATGCATCTCCCTGGCAATGACCTGTGAGGATCACTAATGGGATATCATCGCTGTTTCATCACAATTACCAAAACCTCTTGTAATTAGTGAAACCGTGCCTTTTCTCATTCTGTCACATACATGGCAGACAAGCACACAAAAATACGCCTACAACTGTCAACCAGATAGCATCTGTTTTGATAGTCACAGTACAAAGGTCAGCTACAATCTTACATATAAAGTTCATTTTTCCACCCTGGGGTGGAGGCAAAGGAGAAAGATTTTTCTGGAAGGTCAGTAATGCCTGTCCTGTCACAATAATAAACAAAACTCTCATACACGGCTCGCATCTTGCACCTCCCCTCCCTGAAATAATCCCCAAACCACAGGTTTTTTGCAAGAACACCCTGCCGCACAGGCACGCTTTGTTATGCGTGGCTTTGGTCGCATTCCTATTCGGACAGATTACCAGCACGTTCAAAATGCATTAAATCCACCCAAAAAATTTATGATGAGGAATCAACAAGGAAAAGCAGCCTGAGAGACTTATGCCAAAATTGATTTAAAACCTGGAAAATGTATGTGCAGCCAGAGGGACCCAGACCTTACATCCCAAATACAAGCAGCAAGGGAGGGCAGCTGGCAAGCGGAAAATGATTTCTGGCCGTGACTGTGATTTACAATTTTAATTTCCAACTGAAGTAAGCTCCAGCTATTATTGGGGTTTTTTTGCCGCGTGTTTTATTTTTTTAAAAAACTGGCTCCGCAGCAACGCTGACAGCCCGTCAGTGGCAGCGGCGGCTGTCTCACCAGCTTCTCGCCCGTGGCCGGGACCCGGGCAGAGGAAACCCAGAAAGCCGGGAGGGAGGCAGTCGCTCAGCCTTCCCGCCGACCCAACCTCTGGCCTCGCCTGGGAGAGCGCCGGGGCGGCCGCGCTCCGTGAGCACCGGCGCGGCGGGCGGCCGAGTCGGCGGGTTTTGGAGGGGTGCGTGCGGGACAGCATGTCTGCGAGATGCCGTTGGAGGGATGCGTGACCAACCTGCGGGACAGCCGGGCCCGGGCCCAGGTGCTTGCGGGTCACGCACCCCGCCCGAACCCCCGCACCAGCACGGACCGGCTTCAGGCAGGAGCACTCCGCTCCAGCACCCCGCACCGCCGCCCGACAGCCTCAGCGTCCCGGCGGGCGCGGGCGCGCCTCGAGAGGAAACCCCGCGTCCGGTCCCGGCGGTGAGGGGCAGGCGCCCACCAGCCGCCGGCGCGGCCCCACGCCTCCCCAGCGCCGCCCGCCTCGGCCAGAGCCCCGGCGCCCGCGGGGAAAGCAGCGATGCCAGGGCGTCGGGGAGGGAGCCGGGCGCGCCCCGCTGCCCCCGCCGCCCCCCGCCCGCCGGCCCCGCGGCGCGGCCCTACCGTCTGCTGCCGGCTCGACATGGTGACGGGCGGCGGGCCGGGCCGGGCCGGGGCTATAAGCACTCCCGCGACACGTAGCGCGTCCCTGCGCCGGCCCCTCTCGCCCTGCGCCCGCCCCCGCCGCCTCCTCCTCCTCCTCCGCCCCGGGCCGCGGCGAGGGGAGGCCGGCAGTCGCCGGGCGGGGAAGCGGAGCCGGGGAGGGAGCGACGCCCGGGCCCGGCGAGGGGGCTCCGAGGTAAGGGGCGCAGCGCCGGGGAAGCGTCACGGCGGCGCGGGGTCCGACGCCCCAAAGGACGAGCCCCCGCTCGCGACGGAGGGGGTGACACCCAACGACAAAACCCCCCAGCGCGCTGGCTTGACAGCACGGATCTGCAATTCCCATAAAGCTGCCTGCTCGGGGCTGGCCCCACGAGCTGGGGCTCGGCTACGGCAGCCCACCTGCGGACGCGGAGCCGAGAGGCAAGCCGGCTTCCCTGACACGGAGGGGGACAGGCCCGTTTTGCTGCCGACATGGGGCATGTGGCCCAGCTGCAGGCCTCTCGGGTAAAAGCCATCGTCCAGGTTAAGGATGGGTCCTGCTCCCGGCCAGGAACCACCCAGGCACTGAAGGAGAGAGGAGCAACAGGATCCCATGCAAAACCAGTAGACAAATCGCCTCTGGAGGATAATAATAACACCTAAAACCAAAGAGCGCTGTAGGCTGGCCTCCAACCATTTGGCCAAAATGCCAAGGCCGTTAGAAAGAAACACACAGGAGTCCACAGGCACATAAAGCTCAGCAGGTGAGGGGAACAGAAGCACACATCTGATGGCTTTGCCAAAAATCCTCAATTTTCCACTGCTGGAAAAGCTCAAATCCCAGAATGTTGCTGAACTGGAGGACAGGCAATGTCCCGCTGGAGGGAAACTGCACAACATCCGTGAGCCAGCAACGAAGGAATAATGTTCCCTGTGGGTGTGTAATTCTGCACATGGTGTTATTTGTGTGCACCTGGGGATCCACTGCCTGATCCAGCATGGGACTTGTCCTCTGACCGCTTCTCCCTGATCCCTACCCATCCATCCATGAATCCAGCCCGGGGGTATGAGGACAGCTATGCAAACAGTGCTGCCTCTCCTCTAGGAGGACATTACTTCTAACCATGCCCAGAAGAGCAAGCACTCTCTCTAGGTCCAACATGCAAAGCCTGCTTTGGGCGTGGGAGTTGTGGGCATCTCCTGGTACCTGTTCATCACATGATCGCCAGCAGCCATACATGTACTTCACCATAAAAAAAACTCCTATTTCACCTCTGCCCTTCATTCTGGCAGAGTTTAAAATGCTGGTGCCCTGAATGAAGCCCCATGATGGACAAGGAAAAAGATGGTGGGATTTTGCAAAGCTCTCTGAAGTAAGTAGGAGAAGGACCCTTAGAACAGAAAATAGGAAGCCCCAAGGGCGAGATAAAAGGAAAGACAGTGGAGTAAATGGGGTTCCTCAAATGTGGTCTTGCTGGAGGAGGAAGAGGGCCCAGCATGGGGAAGGAGGAGCAGCGACAATGTGGAGGTCAAACAATGGGGCTGGAAGGAGACAAGCAGTACCTGTTCAACCAACTCCTGAAGCCAGGCAACTACTACAGTGTGATCAAGTATCATCTGAACTAATCCCCTGTGTAATTCCAGTTAAACCCACGGTATTACATTTGGGATTAACTCAGCTAACTAATACCAGGGCCACTTTTCAGCATCTCTCATTTCGTGCCTTTCCTTAGATTGTTTTTTCGATTGTCCAGCTGCAGATTAAGTTCTTGCCATAAAAACAATATAACATGGTTGGAAGAACAGGTAAACAAGCCCGAACATATCATCCACTGGAAAAGCACATCCTGGTACAAGGAACAGTCCTGCAACTGTCACCTAGCCAGGACACAGGCGACGCCTCATCCACTGGAGGACACTGGGAGAAGGACACATTCAGTGACTGAAAGTCTGGGGGAGTACAGCAAAATGGCATGAACTGCTCAGCTTTCCTGCAAATGTGGTGGCATCCAAGCATTATCCAATGCTGCTTAGTCTGTTTAGCTGCTGGCTCAGAAGCAGCTGTATTCTGTGGCTGAATCACAGCACCCACAGTCAGTATCTTCTATTTGCACATAGATTTGAGTAAATTTAACACGAGAGCTTCAGAACTAATCAAATCAATGTTGACCTGGCAGGTATGTGAAATCACAGGGAAAATACATGTCATTACAGATTAACCACAGTTGTCATTGTATTTGTGGCTCTGCTCTACAGGAGCACAGAAGGGCATCTCTGATGAGTTAATTATGCATCTTAATTTCTCTAAGTAGTATTTTTAGGTGAGTTTTGTTTAGTTGGATAAAAACATTTAATATTCTCCTTCTGCAGGATGAATTTTAAATTCACATCTTTACACCCTTACCATGTTACCTTTCCTTTGTGTATAAATCGTAAAGAAAAAGGGTTGAAAACGTGCCCAACAGACCAAAACAAGCAGGGAAATACATTTACTGAAGAAAGAGGAGCAGCAAGAAAGCATCTGTGTAAAAAAAAAGTGGCTTCTGAAACCATAGACCAATTTAAACCATTCTGGAGTGATATACAACTAGTTCCAGTGAGGGCATTTTTGAAGCAAAAACAGTTCTTTCTCACTAAAAATGAACGTTAGTAAAATCAGTGGAAAGACAGAAAACTTCTGTTACTATGTAACAGAAAAAATAGCATTGAGAGCATGTAACACCTCCATGTTTCCCCTAGATATCTATCAGTGCGACAGAAAACTAGTGAACGTTGTCTCAATTTGTTGCATCATTCTTTATTCCTTACTTCATCAAAGTTATCTCCCTTCTAGGAATTAAATTGACTGCTCATAACCTGCCTGAGAATTTGAGCAAAGAAGAAAAATTTCATGTACAAAAGATCAAGGTTTTTTTCATCTTTTTTCCCAAGCACAGTGCAGAAAATGGTATGAACTTCTGTAACGTTAACTTCTAATAATATGTGGCTATTGCCTCAGGTTTTAATTTGTCTGCGCTTTTCAAGGACATAATTGATGAAACAATCAGAAATTAAGCAAATAAAAGAAAAAGCTAGTTACTTACCTCAAGAGGCATGCAAATTGGTGACACTAAATTTTCGTTAAAAAACTTTTTGGGCTATTTAACCAGCTGTAAGAGCTTCAATCTACCGCAGCTGGGGAAAGCAGCAGCAGCAGCACAGCAAAGCAGGCGCAGGGTCAAAACGTATGCAGATGGAAAAAAAAAAAAAAAAAGGCACTTCAACAGCCTCCCTGCTTCACAAAAAGCAGCTTCAGGAATGATTGGGCAACTTTCAGGCCCTATTACATATGATAAAGCATTACAGGGAATGTTTTTCTTTATTGGTATTCTTATTCTGCTTACAGGATCGGAGACTTTTGTTCCTCTCCTTACTGGGAGGGAGAGAAGAAAGTTATGCCCTGGGTATCTGCCTTTGTGCATGCAGAATGGGGATCATTCAGCACTCCCTCGGAAAGCCTATATTATCCTGACACCCTGATCTCAAAGAGGCAATCTCCAGACAAAAAGCTCTCTTAAGAGCCCATTGTGCAACCTACTGCTACACTAACAGGACCCACAGAGAGCAAAATCTATATATAACTCCACCAAACAGGCCCGGTGAGCAGCTGCTTGTGAGGCGTTTGCTACAGCCATCTTCCTGGTTCAAAAATCTACTGCAGCACCTTCTTAATCAAAATTCCCATCCCGGCATAACCCAAGAAATTACCCCAAAGTGCAAAGACTCATGCTTGCAAGACAGGCACGATTGCTGATTTCCTCAATACCCACCTCAACATGCCTAGTGTAACAAGTTCACCAACAACAAAATGTCACTTGCAGACCCCTGCCCACCTACAACATTGTGGAGGTGGAAATTAAAACAGGCCACATCCTTTTTGCTCATAGGATGGTACCAACGCCAGAAGGACTGCAGCCTTGGGGAATGTATCATGGAGGGAGAGAATTGTCCCTCGCAGTGTTCTCCCACATGAAAGATATAAAGAGGGAGGTCACTGTCCCTTATTTTCACAACTATGTACTTTTAAATCCTTGCACAAATTCCCTTACCTTGCTGACATCTAGCTGGAAAAGCATCGCCCAAATTAACAACACAGCCTCAGGAGAAGGAGCCCAAAGATCAGCTGTAATGTTATTCATGACACCATTCCCTCCGTGGCTCCTACCTGCTTTGCATCATTTGGCGAAGCAGGAGCAAAGGGTGGAGCAGGCAGGAAGGACGGCCAAGCTTAGATTTGTGTGCCATGGAAGCCAAGCTCTCCTGTGTGCCAGGGCTATGCTGGCCAGATGAGCCATCCTCCTTGCACTCAAACCACTCCACTACCAGACTGTCTCTGCTCTGTTTTAGTTGCTTTCCCAGCATCAGGGAACCTGCAGATGAAGGCTTCAGCTTGGGTGCCTTGCTTAGTTTTTCAAGTGAGGGATACAAAGTTGTCATCTTCAGCACTGTTTCTTCTCAGCTTCTCTGGCTTTCTTCAGATGATGTTTTCCTACATGACCAGCAAAGCACCTGTGCTTCCATGCTCCCTCAGTCCACAGCCTTACTCTACGAGTTCACTCACCACCTGCAAGCAGTGAGGAAGAGATCCTACAGAGGACAAACAGCCTAAAGACAGCCTAAAGACAGGAAAGAGCCCACAGGGGAAAGCAGTGGAGAAACACCTAAGAAAGACAGACCCAGGATCAGCAGCTTTTGGTTCAAGAACGTATGCAGATGACAAAGTCCCAAGGGAGGCTGCCACCCCAGTTAATGGAGTGTCCTTCAGTCACCAGGAGTCTAACAAATGCTGCTCATCAAATACTGAATGCATTAAGATCAGTACCTTTGAAAATTAAATATTCCACAGATTAACATACGTAATACCTTTGGCATCAGCCCACAAAGATACCAGCTCTGATACCGAACTGCCTCAACAAGCAGTTCCAGCTTATCTACCTCACCTTTCACCCATGGCTTTACACAAATAGTTTTGAGTCCCGTGCATAAAGTCAAGCCTGGAGCTGCAGCCCTAAAATCTCACTCATGAGAAATCCAATCCAAAAGTTTTATAAACTACAAAAGCAAAGCAAAACACAGAATGTTGGAAGTACCAGAGATACAGTCTGATAGGGCACTAACTGCTGGCATAACCAATTCGGCCTTTCAATGCGAGCAGGAAACATTATTTTTTCCTCTCCTTGTTCTGTAATTCAAACATGTAAGATCATCCCCAACTTTCAGAAAGCTACTGGAGGTAAACAAAAGCTCCAGAACTGAGAGCAGATCAGCCACAGAAACCTCCAGCGCTGGCAACACCCATTGCTGTTGGGGACTGCTACAGCCAGCCAGAAGTTCAAAACCAGTTTGCCAAGATTTCACAATGGGAGAAAGGAGCCCAAGCCAGAAACAAGATTTGCACGGACCTGGGTCTTTGTATCTTTAAAGCACCATCCAGCAGTCAGGAAAACAAAACACGGCTCTCATTTTAGAATAAAGAGTGGAGGAAGAAGAGCAGAAGAATATCATAGTAATCAGTGTCTTCCGATCACCGAGGCAGGAGATACATTAATCTTCAGCTTAAGCACTCAAACATCTTTGCATCCTTCTGTAGATCACCAGCAGACAGCAGAACAAGGGTGAAGAGAGCACTTTTAGCAATCTGCTATCTTCACAACTACCTCCTCCTCTAAGGACAATTTAACAGCCACCTTCAGTGCCCCACACAATTCCCACTGACAGGCACAGGCACGGCCCCTATCCACCTACCCACTTCTCATATTGCTTCAGAACTCACTTTAAACAACACAGATCTAGGACTTACAGGTTATTTTTTCAGTCGCTGTGCCTCAGTGACACAACCACTGATGCCCACCATCAGGCTTTTGATTTCCTACACACCCTCCGGTCTGTAACTGAGAGCTCTGAAGGTTCTCAGTGCACATGGTTCAGCCATTGGGATGGTATCCCCACACTGCAAGCCCGTATGTAGCAAATCCCACATAATCATTAAGGAAATGGTAATAATGAAAAACATACAATCACACAGCTGATTCTTTCACTCTCCTTTTTAGAGTGGGTATAAACATTTGCCCTATCCATCGAGCACTGCTCAACACCCAGATCTCCAAGTTCTGACAGGGGTCCTTGATTTTTCTCACTCACTTCTTTATTCTTATTTCTCTTACCTTCTTTGCCGGTTTAAGAAACAACTACAGTGCCTTCGAGACTTCCTTGCCAGCCCTGCAGAGGCCAGAGCAATCTCAGTGCCGTTTTGCAGGCAGATCACACGCTCTCCTTGCATTTGTACGACAGCTACAAGAGCCACAATGGGTGATGCAACAAGTACAGCAAAGATTTCACTCCAAGGAGCAGGCACTTCGAAGTGCATTCATTACAAACCCAAGCCTTCACCCAGCTAGGGCAGATGTGAGGCTTCAAACCATGATTCGAACAGCTTGATGTCCCCATGTGGATACTGGGCCGTACACGCAGCTTCACCGAGTGAGCCAGCACAGAGATGTTCAAGCAACGGCTGCTTTCACAGCAGAGGAGCTGGTGTTCATCTCAGGACACAGACACACAGGTTGAGGTTTAAGATGCAATGCAGAGACGGTGCAGGTGATGGAGCAAAAAGCCATTGGGCAAATGCTGAATGAGAACTGAAACAGCTTTTATTTGCCTGAAGGCTGCTGGCACTGCCTCATCCTTAGGCTGGATCTTAGCAAGACAAGTATAAAATATATCCCTACTGGGGCTTGGATGACATTGTACAAGGAAAAGAGTATTTGTCAGGAAAATGGCAGCAGAAATAGCCAGCAATTTCTGTCTGACTGACTTTCCACATCTGGTCAGGGCAGCTTTTAGATCCAAACAGAGAAGATCAGATGAGGCAAGTCTCTCATGCCGCAGTTTGCTCTACTCATAAAAGTATGCTGCTTTCTTTGCACTCACTTTGAATGACTAATTAGTAACAATCTACTTCACAAATCTCTTTGGAAGCAAGGCAAGGGTTCATATCATTTTGTGGTGTGTCATACTGCAGTAAAGATAATTATTGTGTGCAATCCTCTGCTATAGATCCATTCATTGCTTTTGCCCTACATGATTTATTGTCTCTGTCACAGACTTTGGCCTATATCCCTACCTTGTACCCTTTACAACACTGGAAGAAAGATTTCAGTTCCTGAAATTACCAAAGGCTCATTTTCACACACTCATCCCACAGTATTCACTGGCTTTGTTGTTCACCCATTTTCATCTGTCTCTACTCCTGTGCAAGGACAGATGATTTAGGATCTTCAATGCACCACTGAATTTTAGCACTTTTTCTCTGTGCCATTTCTTAGTGTAATTCGTTATACAGGTTACCAGGCAGCCTATTTAATCAAGACAGATGTACGCTGCCATGAGATACGATAAATGACCGTTCCTACAGGAAACCATGTTAAGGAAAACTTTTCCAAGACTTTAAGTTTGGTGAACTTTATAATTTTTGGAATCATGTAGAGAAGTCTTTTTACCATTCTCCAAGAAAAGCCGTTCTTAACTATAGGCAATAAGCTTTAAAAAAATCAGGGTTTCATTTCTTACTAGTTGAAAACATGTTAGGTGCTTTGTCCAAACATATTGCATACAAGGAAACACCAGAAAATAATGTTTCTTTTCTTCTTAGCTGTTTCCTTCAAGGCACTAAGAAAATGCCCAAACCCACGCTGCCAACTGTGCACCAGGCATCCCTTGGCAAAGGAACAGCAAGTGATATGTCCTCCCATGAACCTCAAACATCAGCTGAATGATTGGAACAAAGGAGGAACAGGCAAAGAGCAATGAGAACAAGCATATCTTCAGCACTTGCAACCCAATGGAGCTGACCAAACAACCGTGTTGCTCCTGGCAGCTGTCACGAGGGAGAAGAGACATACTGAACGTCTTATTTTGTAGTGGCTGGGCCCAGCAGAACCAACGTTCTACCAGCACATTTAACAAAGTGCCATGGGTATGTCTTGACACACGACTGTCTGTTAGCTCACCCCACGTCCAGCCAGAAGGCAGATGAGACTAGCAGTTTGGGGGTTCACATCAGCTCAATTCCCTAAACAAAGCATGCTTGGGTGGTGGAGGGCCCTGCATTTAAAAGTCTTGGATGGCATTAGACTAAGCATGTACCTCTTCAAGGCGTGCTTCAGTGATCCACTCTACCTTCCAGGCCACGTTTAAAAAGCCATTAAAAGACGACAGTGCACTGCACCAAAGCAACAACTATAAGGCTTGCTGAAAAGAAACAGAGAGACTTGACTGAATGGCAGCTTTCCTGCACTGAGAGTTCAGTTCTATTCAGCCTTCAGCAGAGCACCTCACCTGGAATTACACTGCTGACCCAGCCACTCAACCCCTGTTGTCAGTGTAAAAAAACGGAGATGGAGGAAGAGAATTTTGTTTATTTGTTCACCATGCTTTGTTGCAATAAGGTGACCTATACTGCTTCCCTCGTCTTTCCATCTGGGTTTCTACAGACATCTGTAGAGATGTTGGCTCAGACCTCAGCCCATCTCCATCTGAGACAATGGGAAGCAGGGCAGACCACAGTGGACACTTACATTCTCCTCCTGTGCAAAGGCCACCCTCTGCTCACCTTTTATGAAGAATCTACATCCATTTAGCCTCCCACCCATTATGCTTCCCTGACTTGAAGGGAAACCTTACCCACCCTACGCCAGTACCCTTGTCTCACCCCAAGTCCAACATCATGCACAGCTACTGTACTTCCACAGCAAGCCAGCTGAGGTCTTTTTGTGCTGACCTTGAGCTACTGTTTTACGTCACTGTCAGAGAAAACTCAGTTTGTGGCACTGTGGGCACCTGGCAGTAAACAGGTAACCTGGTCAGTCAGATTGAACTGCTTGGGAAGAACCTCACAACATGGAGATAAGCCTCTTTCTCAGAATTGGTTAATAGCCCTTTAACTTTCAGCAGGATCAAATATGAGTTGACGTTCATGCTACAGCAAACTAAGTGGCCCCAATAACCATGATACAGTTAAAAACAACCTGAAAGCTCTCCATCGTCATACAGGATGGAAGCAATTTCTCATTTACCATGAAAGCCTCTCCTCCCATTTAGTTTTCTGATTGGAAGGCTGCATGTGAGAACTTAAGAAGTAGGTCACATGAGCTTCTGCAGTTCATTTTGTCTTGCCTCATTCAGCTAGAAGCCTGCAGCTCAAAGCACCACCTCCCGATTCGGCTTTTACACCTATCTTGAGCCCCATGCCAAAAGCTGGTTTGAATCAGCAGATGCAGCACCTTTTGGAAAAAAACTAAAAAGGACTTGAACTTGTCAAGAACCCATTTGATTCACCACCTCTTTACTGTCCAACCAGGGACACAGGGCACATAGGCGCAGGACAGTCACACCGTGTCACACTGGGAGTGACATTCAGTACCGATTTTGCACAGTGAGGTTTTAGAAGCAGAAAGCCCAGAGACGGAGAAAGAGGAGATCTGCTGCAGGGCAACACAGGAGTATCCATTTCGCTTGACCACAGCACCAGAAGAAGAAAGGCAAAGGGGGAACCTCCTCGTATCAGGTGTTCCAGTGCTGGATCATGAGTCCCTGGGGAGCTTAGCTGTGAATCGAAACATCCAGGCCGGTGGATTCAGAGCAGAGCCTGCATTCCCTACAGAGGAAAGAGACATGCCATTCTTTACTACACAAAGGCCTATGGGGGCTGTAGAACAGCCCTATAATTCTGGGTTATGTGAAATGAAATCTGAGCCTCAAAGGCTTTCCTGCAAAGCCAAACCACAGCAGGACTTTGCATATGCTTCATGCTTGAGAGGGCTGGAAGCACAAGGCCCCACGCACCGGGTTTTATACAGCAGTAGTAGATCATAAGAGCAGCAGACATGCAGGCAAACAGAGAAATGCTGAATATAATTAGTAACACTCTTTGTATTACAAACAAATTTGTTATACACAAATCCATGCACAGGAAATGACCTGTGACACCTGGTGAAAGTGTTCTGTAGCAGATGATGGGAGCCAGAGCACAAAACCTCCACAGTGCCTCAGAGAACAGTCCTCAACCAATGAAATAAATACAAAAACCTCACCTGCATAATGATTAACCTTCCCAAGAGGGAAGGTAGGAGAAATCTCACTGCCAGCAAATGAGCCATTCGTGAGACCTCCTCTGGAAAACTGAGTACAATTGTGGTCATTTATGTTCAAAAGAAATGGAGTGAAACAAGAGCCAGCACACAGAAGAAATAAGTCAAGTGAGGAGGAGAGACTAAGAGGGATCAACTTATCAGATCTGGCAAAGCAAACACTGAAATGAGATACAAGTGGCATCTCCAAAGATACCAGGCAGGTTGATGAGCATATGTGTGAAGACAGAATTGGGACACAAAGGCCATGTATAAAGTTATACGTTGGAAATCAAAAGACAAAGATTTTCAAATCTCTCTTTTGGCAGATATACCAGGAACTAGCAGCTTAGGGTTTTGTTTTGTTTTTTTCAGGAAAATCAATAGGTAGATGCAGTTGTGAAAGACATTCTGTAAAGTGGTGGCTGTGGAGGACATGTGACTGCCTACAGTATCTCCTCCCCTGCAACATCAGGACAACTGCAGGTGTCCCTTACAACAGTGTTTTGTCCCTCTGACTAAAAGTCACCATTCACTTCTGTAAGCTGAGCAGTAATGCTTCACATGCATTAAATAAAATACATCTAATTAAAAGCATTAAAACAACTGAGTGGTCAGAGAGGATGAAGAGCCATCTCCCTGTGCTTTGGCCAGCACTATCCGGCCCAGCTATCTCCTCTGTAAGAGGAGAAGGTGAATATAGATATAGCTGCTTGACTTTAATTTCCAGAAAAATACCAGAACAATGATCAAACTCTTTGTAAGCATGAAGACAGCACTGAGATGAGTAACAGCTTGCAATGGCTGCCCAATGCCAATCACACTGCAAACAAGCCAGTTTTGCTCTACAGCAGAAATGAAACCTGCGGATGATAGAGTACAACAAGGGCTAGAAAAGCCTTGGGCTGCTGTTTCAGATGACAGGGCTAGTGATGCCTACACCCAAAAAAGGCAAAGAAAGCACAGATACAGAACTTGAAAAACCAGATGCAGAGGACTGTTCACCCTCAGGCTGGAAAAAGGTATCCAGAAGAGTCCTACTAGGGTCAGATCTGAGTCCAGCACTGTTCAATACCTGTTCAAAACATGTGGGGTGAAGGAAAAAAATTGGTGTTTACTGATGCAGCTGGCATCACATAGCAGATGTGCTGAGCGACAGGTAAGAATAATAAATGCCCTTGACAAACCATCAGCAGGATAGAGGATACCATAAAGGGCAGGGGTATAGAATCATAAAATGGTAAGGGTTGGAAGGGACCTTGAAGATTATCTGGTTTTGACCCCCCTGCCATGAGCAGGGACATCTTCCACTAGACCACGTTGCTCAGAGCTCCATCCAACCTGGCCTTGAACACTTCCAGGGAGGGGGCAGCCACAGCTTCTCTGGGCAACCTGTTCCAGTGCCTCACCACCCTCATAGTAAAGAATTTCTTCCTAATATCTAATCTAAATCTGCCCTCTTTCAGTTTAGAGCCATTCACCCTTGTCCTATCACTACATACCCTTGTGAAAAGTCCCTCTCCATCCTTCCTGTAGGCCTCCTTCAGGTACTGGAAGGCTGCTCTAAGGTCACCCTGGAGCCTTCTCTTCTCCAGGCTGAACAGCCCCAACTCTATTAGCCTGTCCTTGTAGGAGAGGTACTCCAGACCTCTGACCATCTTCATGGCCCTCCTGTGGACCCGCTCCAACACATCCATGTCCTTCTTAAGTTGGGGGCTCCAGAGCTGGATGCAGTACTCCAGGTGGGGTCTCACGAGACCGGAGTAAAGGGGCAGAATCACCTCCCTGGACCTGCTGGCTGCGCTTCTCTTGATGCAGCCCAGGATACGGTTGGCTCTCTGGCTGCAAGCGCACATTGCTGGCTCACGTTGAGGTTCTCATCCACCAGTACCCCCAAGTCCTTCTCCTCAGGGCTGCTCTCGAGCCACTCTCCGCCCAGCCTATACCTGTGTTTGGGATTGCCCTGACCCACATGCAGGACCTTGCACTTGGCCTTGTTGAACTGCATGTGGTTGGATGGAGCAGAGGATCTCTCAAAACTCTGTTCTACCTTATTTTCCTATAATGTCATGCTTTGAAGCTGTGCAACTGTTTAAAAATATTCCCTCTACCATTTACCTCTCATACATTTATTCTAATGAACCAATTATTTTATTTTTTTAGACCTTCACAAAGCCTACAGCTGAGCTCTGGCATCCACCACACCCCATCACAAGGCAAATCTAAGTCTTTGGGTTCAGAAAGCAACAGGAGAGCCTTGCAGAAGAGAAACTGATTAAGAGCTACATATAAAGCTAAAAGCAAACCCACTTTCCTTAACTTACCCCCCCCCCCCATAGCCACAAATGGCCGGTAATTGGGAGCGTATGGGGAAATACTTGCTCTATCCCTACGCATTTGCTTAGGCACCACATCCTACCAAAAGCCAAAGGTCACCAGGCTACAGGACCTTTGGCCTGATCCAACCTGGTTCCTCTTTCTGGGGTGCATACTTTGCTTCCCAGGGTCAGCTGGGCACCTCCTGTTTCTGTAAGAGGTTCAGGATTTGTTATCACATCTAGTGAAGCATTTGAGAGCAACAGGTCACTAGTGTGGAAATGTCTGCAGAGCTTTTCTGATCACTAAATAATAATAATAATAGTAATCAGTAATTCCGCTAGCTCCTTCCATCCTAGTCCTTCAATAATAATCCCTTCCCTGAACACCTATTATTTGTTTTTGTTAAACACAATAAGAGGTGTGCTCAAAACTTCTAAAATGTCAGAAAAACAATGCTTGCTTTAAACTCTTTTTAAAAGGAATTGTTAAAAAAAAAAAAATCCACCACCATAAAGACCATATGCTGTCAGCCTGAACCTCCCCGCCTCCTCTGTTTTGATTTTAACTAAAAATATATCTTTAAAGTATTGAACTAAGTTGGAAAAAAATGCCATAAATGCAGGTTAATCTATACATAATCTTCATTTTCCACTTCTGGAAGCAAACAAGGGAGGGGAAAATAGCTGTACAGCCTTTATAAACATCTACCTGTATCAGATCTGGAAGCAGAACCTAGCTCTGGCCTAGCATATACTTCAGTCAATGAAAACCCTTTTCATAAACTTTATCAACATCAGAAACAAAGCAATTTACAAATAGTTTTCTATTTACTGGACCACAAATCATGAGAAAACAGGCAGAAAAAACAGCACTCAAAAGCTGACCCAGCTACACAGAAGTTGCTGAGTCTTCATGATGAATCTGAAAATAGCAGCATATCAAAGACAAAACACACCCATGCACCCATCAGTCAAAACAACACAAAAAACAGACAGGACTTTCAAAACACAGAAACCCACTACACCACGCACAAAAGCAAAGGATGGCCTCACCATCACACGATGACACGGGTGATGAAAGTGCGGCTGGCCTCAAGACAACAAATTCTTAGGAGGAAGGGAGGGCAAAAAAAAATCTCCCCAGAAATCTTAAAGTTATGTGCTCTCCCTGGCTCACCTGCTCCTGGCACCAGGCTTTGGTAGGCTTACCAATATAAACTGTTTGGATTTGTATATAATCTTCTGACAGTCCATAATCAACTACCCTTCAAAGACTGTGGAGGACACAAGTGACCACTTCAGTCCAGTAAGGTCAGTCCTGAGGATGGCCAGGTCTGAAATGACTCTGACAATCAGGAGAAATAGTCTATAACTTAAAGCTCAAGAAAGCAAGAATTTAAGAATGTAAAGATAAACCATTATATCTGCCCCACCAGCAACTGCAAACTAGTATCTGATAATATTAAACTCCTTTTGAAAAGTTAGACAACTAACACAGTGACCATTTAATATATTATACATCTTAAAAAAAGGGGTAGGGGGGGATGGTGGTGCTCATGTTCTTCTCCTAGAAAGTTACACATGGCTTTGGTATCTTAATTTTAGAGACATTTCACTTCTTTTCCTATGACTATACAGTTTGGGATTGGTTTGTTTTAAACAAAACAGCATCAGTTGTTTTCTATTTCAAACTGTCTTACAAACTAATACTTCTGAAAATGAAGAAACAGCCCTTGATCAAAGATTCCAGTCACAGCGCATCTACAAATAAGCATGCAACAGACAAAGCTTAATTTTTACATACAGGTAATCAGAGAATTAATAAACTAAGTAGCTAATGGATACTCAGTAAAGAAACTCTATTGCTAAATATCTACGACAGGTTAGAAAGTATTGCATGATGTATGTTTCAAATTCTTTATCAAATCAACAGTGTCAACCTCTTAATCGAGAGAGTGATGTTTAGAAAAATAATAACTGCAGCAGATTCTGGACTGCACAAAACCACGTGTGTTAACCTTCGCCCCACTACAAAATGCAAGACATTTCCAGACATTTTGCATACTATAGAAGTATCTGCAAAAACCTTGTCAGGAAACCATCATTGTTTTTAAAACCAGGGCTCCTGGAAACAAAAGTAAATTTTCACTCACCTCAAAATGTGAGAGTAAAACCCAATTAAAACATTTTATATTAATCACCAAGCAATCTGACAACTTAAAATAATCAAAGACACCAATGCAAGTAACAGCCACCTACCAAATGTATTTTCAAGCAGAACACAGCCATGATACAAAAGATCGTTAAAGATCATTATTACTGCTCATAAAAGAGATGAAGAAAGTGTGCAGTTTTATTTCACAGCACTAAAAATCCAAAATGAGTTCTCAAAATTCATCCAGTTAGTACCATATTATTACAAATTCACATTGCACCCAGCAATTCAACAGCTCAATGCTAACCAGAATCACAGCAACAGTACTTACTAGGAGGAAAAAATGAATTTGCCAGATTTGTTCAGCTTTAGACATTTAACAAAATAAAATGCATTTCAAATGTATATAAGGCCAGCATCCAAGAATACTGTCAATATTTTTCATCAGTGTAAGCTTCCAGCTTGAGAAAGGTTACAGAAAAACTCATCAACAGATGACCGAGATGAAGTGTTTTGTCCAGAGACATATGAAGGAAGAAAAAGCATTATTTTTCCTGCAGGACTTTTTCAGGATGTGGTAACCTGCAATGCCATGAGGGAGCTGGTGGAGGAGCCGGCCAAGCCACTCTCCATCATCTATCAGTAGTCCTGGCTAACAGGGGAGGTCCTAGCTGACTGGAGGAATGCCAGCGTAACACCTATCTACAAGAAGGGCTGGAAGGATCTGGAGAACCACAGGCCTGTCAGCCTGACCTTGGTGCTGGGGAAGATTATGGAACGATTCATCCTGAGTGCGCTCACCAGGCATGTGAAGGACAACCAGGGGATCAGGCCCAGCCAGCACAGGTTCATGAAAGGCAGGTCCTGCTTGACCAACCTCCTCTCCTTCTATGACCAGGTGACCTGCCTTGTAGACAAAGGAATGGCTGTGGATGATGTCCACCTGGACTTTAGTAAGGCCTTTGACACTGTTCCCCACACCATACTCCTGGAGAAACTACGTGCCTATGGTTTGGATGAGTGTACTCTTCGCCGGATAAAGAACTGGCTGGATGGCCAAGCGCAGAGAGTGGTGGTGAATGGAGTTAAATCCAGTTAGCGGCCAGTCACGAGGGGTGTTGGCTCAGTTTTGGGTCCGGTCTTGTTTAACATCTTTATCAGTGATCTGGATGAGGGGATTGAGTGCTCCCTCAGTAAGTTTGCAGATGACACCAAGTTGGGCGGGAGCGTTGATCTGCTCGAGGGTAGGAAGGCTCTGCAGAGGGATCTGGACAGGCTGGATCGATGGGCCAAGGCCAACCGTATGAGATTCAACAAGGCCAAATGCCAGGTCCTGCACTTTGGTCGCAACAACCCCATGCAACGCTACAGGCTTGGGGAGGAGTGGCTGGAAAGCTGCCCAGCGGAAAAGGACCTTGGGGTTGACAGCCAGCTGAACATGAGCCAGCAGTGTGCCCAGGTGGCCAAGAAGGCCAACAGCATCCTGGCTTGGATCAGGAATAGTGTGGCCAGCAGGAGCAGGGAGGTGATCGTGCCCCTGTACTCGGCACTGGTGAGGCCGCACCTCGAGTACTGTGTTCAATTTTGGGCCCCTCTTTACAAGAAGGATATTGAGGTGCTGGAGCATGTCCAGAGAAGGGCAATGAGGGGTGTAGAGAACAAGTCTTACGAGGAGCGGCTGAGGGAGCTGGGGCTGTTTAGTCAGGAGAAGAGGAGGCTGAGGGGGAACCTTATTGCTCTCTACAACTAGGAGAGGTTGTAGTGAGGCAGGTGTTGGTCTCTTCTCCCAGGTAACTAGAGATAGGATGAGAGGCAATGGCCTCAAGTTGTGTCAGGGGAGATTTAAATTGGGTATTAGGAAAAATTTCTTTACTGAAAGAGTGGTCAGACATTGGAACAGGCTGCCCAGGGAGATGGTGGAGTCACCAGCCACAACACTGGAGGTGTTTAAAAAAAGTGTAGATGTGGCACTTCAGGATATGGTTTAGTAGGCATGGTGTTGTTGGGCAGATGGTTGGACTTGATGATCTTAGAGGTCTTTTCCAACCTATGATTCTATGACTCTATATGGCAGCCTGTTGAAACACTGCTCCCTGAGCTAGTGCCCAACTTTACAGAAGTATTTTGATCCATTTTAGTCTTCCTTTTTAGTAGATGAACAAATTCATTTATACATTTACTAAATAAAAGGGTCATACCGAAGTTACCTTCCCAAAGGCAAGAATCAGTCACACGAGCAAGTGCCTAGTTTTACATGTCCAGACACTTCTGTTGCTACAACTGTGCAAAGTTTCCACATTGAGCCTCTAATTCTGCCAAAGGAGTGAGTCAGCACATCCTTTAAATACAGATCAGAAACCAAACAGCACATTTTCCTTTTCATTACTTGCTGACAGCTGCTGAAGATATATCTGTTATGCTGGAGGTATGACGGGCCTGTACTCCAAGACAAAATAGAAAACAGCCTCTTGAAGCCCTTTCCACAGAATTTAAGTATACAATCAACTTGGTAATGCAGAAGTAAATGATGCTTCCCGGTAAGAAGGAATTCTTTTGGTTCCTCCACCTCATCTGGCATATGACCAAAAAAGCAGTCAAGTGCAATGTATTCCTCCTCCATAAGGAAGAAAGGGCATCACTTTTAACAAAAGTGATGTCTTAAAATCAGCCTCACTGAACTGACAAACAGAAATCCTCCATCTGTCTCCAACAGTCAGGGTTTAATCCCTTCTGTTCAAATCATGAATCATTACAGGATGACTGACTCACAGAAAAAAATATTTGTTCAAAGGTAGATTTACCCTCCCTTGTATCTGCTATTTACCAAACTTAATTGCCTTTAAACAAAGGCTCATTTC